>NC_036243.1:10321275-10334218 GCF_002742605.1 Olea europaea var. sylvestris | reverse complement strand
GGTGTTTGAAATATCATACATGACTTGTACACATTAAGCAACTACATCTGATATGTTTTGCGTTCCACACTGTTATTTCGTTTTTTCTTTATTGTCAAATGTAGTATAGTCCAACCGGATTATAGAGTGACTCGCTATAGTTTGAATCAATATGTCGATGGTAATGTTGACATGTAGTTGAAACTTTTATTATTAAATTATCAAGTGGTTATGAGCGTGAATAAACCAAAAGAAAGACCTTTACAAGTTAAACAAGCTAATTTATCAAGTATCTTAATTTATAATAAAATATAACGAAATTGGAGTTCCTTATCTACGTTCGCAGTAAAGTCCAGTGTAATTTTCTCACGAACCAATATTGTTGGTTACTATCGCATGAACTTTATATCGGATCCAAATGTAATGAAAACTTTCATTCGCTTATTGTCATATGCATACGAGTGAAAATAAAGTGAAATAGATATGAAAATTAGTTGAAACGACACCAAATCATTTAAAACGATAACGTTTTGGATCGTGGGTTCTCAATATTCAAATATAGTAAACATTTACATTCATTCATTTTATATGAATACGAGTGAACATAAAGTGGGATGAATACAAAAATAGTTGAAATGACACCTAACCTTTTCATTGATATCATGCCGTTTTGGGTCATGGGCCTTGATTTCACTCTAAAACGAGTCAATAAAACTTGGAACATTTTAGACGACTTATACAAGTTAAACGAGCCAACTTGTTAAATATTTTGTCTCATAATTAGAATATAATGGAATGTGCTTACTTTCGTTCATAGTTAAATCTAATATAGTTGACTCATGGAACAATAATGTTTGTCATTATTGTGTGAACTTTATGTCGATACTCGGGACAAATATAATGAAAACTTCCATTCATTCATTTTCATGTGCATACAAGTGAAAATAAAGTAAAGTGGATATGAAATTAGTGGAAACGACACCCCCAATAATTTAAAACTGTATCATGACATTTTGGATTATAGGGTTTCAATTTCTCTCCAAAACGAATCAATCATGTCATGGAACATCATATAAGACTTACACAATTTAATGAGTTAATTTATGGAGTATTTTATCTCATCATTGGAATTTAAATTATTTAGTCTTTCAAAGAATCATGTTATTCTGGATGATGGGGCCTTGATATCACTACAAAATGAGTCGATCAAACTTGGAACATCTTAAAAGATTTGTACAAGTTAAACGAGACAATTTATTGAATATCTGATCTCATAATTAAATAGTCGGAATTAACATTCTTACGTTCGTAGTTATATCTAATTCAGCTTATTCACAGAACAATAGTATTGATTATTATCCTGTGAACTTTATATCTTTACTCGGGTCCGAATGTAATGAAAACTTCCACTCGCTCATTGTCATGTGCATACGAGTTAAAATAAAGTGAGGCAAATATGAAATTAGTTGAAACGATACCCAATCATTTAAAACGACAGCATGACATTTTGGATTATGAGGTCTCGATTTCACTACAATTTAGTGAAAAATAGTTTACTTTAGTTAAAACGTTATCAAATGGTTTATAGTGACAACATGTCGTTTTGGATCACAGACACTCAATAGCACTCGAAATATACTTGAAACTTGTTTTAATTAATTTTTATGTAGATACGAAGAAATATAAAATGATACAAACGTGAAATTAGTTAAAACGGCATTCAATCGTTTAAAAGGCGGTATGCCATTTTTCCCATTGGTTTTAAATTGTGTACGAAAAGTTAGAATGAAAATGGGCATTTTAAGTTTGGCGGATTTGGTCAATTTTTGTTTCAGATTGGAAATTTTAGATGTTTCAAACGAAGAGTGTTTAAGACTTTTAACAGATGATAAAATAGACTAAAGGCTACTTAACCAAAAAGTATTGACCATAGCCTATTTTACCAACCATAATTGTTGAATAGGCTTTTTAAACGAATCCCCCTATATTTATTTAATAAAATAATTAAAATTTAAAAAAAATCAAATGGGAAAATTAGGCGCCATACCTAAAAATTGAAAAAGTATATTAATGCCCTACATAAATTAAACTTAATAAAAAATGTATTAATTACTTCCTAAATCTAAAACCCCCCAAACCTCAACCTTCTATCACTTTATTCATTTCAGAACTCTCCTCTCTTTCCCATGTCATACGTTTTCTATTGTCACACCTCACCTCGTCACTTCGCTGTCTTCTGCAAACACTTTGACGCCGACTTTAACTACAACGCCGACTTCAAAAACTCTAAAATAGCATAAACATTCATCTTACTTAGATGTCATTTAGCTATCGAATCTTAGATATATATTCTATCTTGCTAGCTTGCCAAAAAAATAATTTGTTTCCAAGACCGGCTAAGAGAATCATTGTGCCAAAGGCGCCCTTCGTTTCACCAACAAGATAAGGAGACCAACTTCACATTTGGAATTGCACAAAAAGACTATTCATCTCAGAGAGGTTTGTGGAAAATTTTGGATAGGACAGATATTTGAATGTTCGCTCAAGTTAGTAGGGGGCCTACTAGACGGACATTATCGAATAACGCATGTTGATGAGAGATATGAACAAAAAGCTTCGAAGGGGTTGTCGTGTAACAAGCGCATAATGTCCACTTACAATGGTTGGAAAAGGTGGGTTGAAGAGGATCTTCAAAGAAAAAGATAAAAATTTCTTCAAGATTTTATAAATCCTAGATAGCCACCATTTTTCACTGTTTAGAATTAAAAATTTGAAAAAGTTTAACTCTTGAATAGTCTCTTAGTGTCCAGGAGTGTCTTTTCTCTTTTATTTACCCTAATCATTTTGATGTTTTGTTTTCTTTGATGTTGTTTGCTAAGATTGGTTGAAACCCTAAATCGGTGATGTGAAGGTGTAAAACACAGATGCTGTGCTAGACATTTGTATAGCAATTTCACTCTCAAATATAAAGGCCTAACTTTAAAGAGTTTGTTCTTGGCTGCAGCTAAGTCTATTACTATACCAAAATGGAATGTAATTATGAATGAGATATAGACAGCGAACGAACGAGCCTTCAATTGGTTTAATAAGAAGCCAGCGGCTCAATAGACAAGATCCCATTTTTGGGAACATACTAAGTGTGATATATTGTTGAATAACCTTTGTAAGGCCTTCAATGCCTTCATTGCAATAGCTGGAGAGAAGCCTATAGTCACAATGTTAGATAAGATTAGGCATCAACAATTGATATGGATGGATGTAAAAAATGGAGACAGTTCAAAGGTGGGATCATGCGTATGGTCCAATAATTGTAGGGATAATCGAGAATGCTAAATCAGATGCCAAGTTCATGAGGGAAGATTATGCAAGTAATAAAAAAATTGAAGTTCACAACACTGATGGTTTGAGGTGGAGTGCGAACTTGGTGAGGAAAGAATGTGCATGTAGGAAATGGTAGTTGAATGGAATTTCCCATGTACATGCCATTTTCAGATGAATACTACAAGAAGGAGACATACCTAAGAGCATACAGTCCCATGATTCATCCAATGTCAGGTCTGAACTTTGGCCTGAATTGGAAAAAAATCCATTGGCGCCATTAGTAAAGAAGAAGCAGGCAAGTAGACCTAAAAAGCTAAGGAAAAGATCTCAGATTGGACCACACGTTGGAATTAAAATAACAAGACCAAGAATGAAAATGACATGTAAGAGGCATGGAGAACTGGATACAACAAGAGAACATACAATGCACAGATACAAGAGAGGTACCAACAAATGAATGGTCCTTGCATTTTTCAGTTGAGACGGAAATTGATGAATCTCACTCATGGACAAATATCAATAGGAGTATATTTTACCAAAATAAAGAACATTTGGGAATAATTGAGTAACTACAGGCTCGTGTGTTCTTGTGGAAGATGCGACATTAGAGGTACCAAAAAGCTAGCTGACCACTATCATATAGAATAGATTATGTCCTTCTCAATGGAATTGAAATCGTTTGCTCAAGTTAGATGCCAATTATTACTGATGGATCCCAACCTTCCCATAAACAAAGCGTTTGCACTCGTGTCTCAATGAGAGCAACAAATGAGTGTTAATATAGTATTGGCACATCGATTCTATGGCGTTCCATATCAAAAATGATCTTAAGAAAACTGCTGCAGGACAATCTTAAAACAAATATCAGAGGAATGAACGACTTATTTGCATTTACTGTGGTTACAATGGTCATGCAGTTGATAAGTGCTATAAGTTACATGGATATCATCCTGGGTATAAAGCTAAGCAAAAATTTAGTTCTAATCAATCAATTCCCGATAGCTATCATGCCATTATGAACCAAGCATATGAAGCCATTCCTAAACACACACATGGCGATGTAGGAAACTTTGTGCTGACTTTAAATCTGCACAATATCAGCAGCTGATGAATGTGCTGAATACTCACCTTTCAATTGCAAAAGTTGATGCTAAAGGAGATGCAAATGGTGATCATATATCAGGTACTTGTCTATCCATCTCTCTTAATCCAATATTTATTTTCCCTATACATAGGGTATTCAATTTAGGTGCAATAGCTCACATTTGTTTCACAAAGTCAGCATTCCACACAATAAAATCTATTCAGAATGCTTATATCACATTGGCCAATCATGAATGAATTCTTGCATATTTCAATGGAACCATGAAAAGCAGCCTTGATATGATACTTGAAGATGTTCTATTTGTACCTCAATTCAAGTTAAATCTACTATGTATAAGTTCATTAACCATGGATTCTCTTACAATCATCAAGTTTCTCATTGACTCATGCATTATTTATGATATATCTTGCTTGAGGATGATTGACAAGGGTAAAAGAGTTGCTGATCTTTACATATTAGATGCTAATCCTTCTAGTTTTGTTCTTAGCAATTGTAATGCTTCTCATTACATGTTTGATTCTATATGTTCAACAAAAAATTATGTGGCTTTTCTCACAGACTTCGTCATTTATCTTTTCAGAAAATAGAATTGTTAAAAGATCATTATATCTTACATGTAATGGTTCCAAGCAATACAAATCTGCTCGATGTACTTTATGCCATTTGGTAAAACAGGAGATGTCTTTCCTTTGTATCAAATAACCATTTCTCTCATAGTATTTTTGATCTAATTCATTTTGATACTTGCGGTTAATATTATGTTCAAACACATGTAGGACATAGATTTTTTCCCGCAACGGTGGATGATTGTGCACGGTTCACATAGATATATCTCATGAAACAAAAATCAAATGTTGAATTTATTGTCCCCATGTTTTTCAAAATGATTGAGACTCAGTTTTACAAAGTGATTAAGACTTTCGAGTCTGGTAATGTACCATAACTAAAGTTTGTCGATTTCTTTCGCTTCAAAGAGAGTCATTCACCAATTTTCACGTGTTGAGAGACTTAAATGGAGTTTAGTTGTTGAAAGGAAACATCAACACATGCTTAATGTAGCTAGAGCCTTGTTCTTCCAGTCACAAGTCCCTATTTAATTTTGGGGATAATGTGTATTAACGGCCACCTTTCTTATAAACAGTTCACCTATTTTAAATAATAAAACTCCATTTCCCTTCTCTATGATTATCCAGTGGATTACAAACATCTTAGAGTGTTCAGCTGCCTATGTTGTGCTTTCAACTTGCCTTCACATGGATCAAAATTCCATCCAAGAGCCAAACCTTGTGCATTCATTGGCTATCCTCCTGGTGTGAAGGGCTACAAGTTAAATGACATTCAATCCGAATCATTCTTCATTTCTAGAGATGTTGTATTCAATGAACATGTTTTTGCTTTCCAATCCATTCCACATCACAATGACTTTGTTGATCCCTTTCCTGACATCTGTTAGACATTATGTTGTCAAACGACCCCCGGGCGATGATGAGAACCAATTTTATCAGTCGACATAAATGACTGAACGATANCTGAATTGAATTCCAGTTTGCTCTGGTTTGGCTTGTGTTTGTGCGGAGAAAATTTGATTTTGTCCTCATTCAATAGCATTTCTCGACTGAAAGAGTTGGTCACAAACATGGATATGGAAAACTAGTTAATTCAATTTAATTATCTATTATAATATGGTTGAAAACGTTAAAAATAGTTAGTTAATAGTGGAATATAATGATTAGGGAAAAAGTTGTGTTATTATGGATACAATTAATATTATATTTTATCTCTAGCAGTCAAAAGTAAGATAAATTTGAAAATGCATCTCAAGATTATAGTATTCATGAACTTTTATAGATATACAGGTTTTTCCTGTGCGGCTTGTTTAGGGAAACAGGCTAAACCTTATTCCTCATACATATCTAGTCAGACTTGTGATTTCTCTCTAGTCAAAACAACTATGTCCAAAACAAGCATGTCTAAAAATTGCAACGGACCATATTGATGTAGATTTTCTTTTTCTATCTCTGTTATTAAAGATCATGATAATCTATCCATACGTTTTTTAATGAACACAGAATATGTTTTCATTGCACAATAACCACCAGACCAAATAATTATAATGTGGGATGAAAACCAACATGCAGTTGTGGAATAGCCTGCATATTTGCGGCCATGACATGAGACCTCTACATGTCAAACCTTCTATTTCTTACCATTCTGCTTCGGCCTCTTTGGCAGCTAGTTAATCAATCAAAATTTAAGGTGAGTACTTGAGGCAATTAAATATTTCTAGAAGCAGGCCGTTTGAGTTTCAGAATCTCTCTCTTTCATTCACGTTGTAGTTTTTCCATCTTTATAAGATGCCTGGTACCTAATTAGCTATAAAGTCAGTTCTTTTAAAGTCAAGTACTGGTTGTTGCAGATTTTTCTTCCCTAATTTTTTTTGGCAGAAGATATTTTTTTTCTTGCTGGAACAACATTTATGCGGCTTTTACTTACTGGTGGTATTGGCTTATTGCGTTTGAATAGGCCGTTTAATTCATTTTGCAGAAGAGTAGCTTTGTCTTTTTCCTTTTAGTTTATCCCACTGATGGCTTGACGATATGTTATGATATTTGGAATAGAATTGAACAAATGGTTTTTTGTAGGCATTTATTTTTCTTATTTGGTGCTTGTTTGACAATCATTNTTTGCGGTGCTCAAAATTTTGCAGCAATCGCATTCGCCTCTCCGAGCCAGATCCCATGGCGCATTTTATCTGTAAGTGAAAGCTTCGGCTTTTCATTATTCCGTTTATGCGTTGCATCTTCGCCTGAAATTATCTCTTACTGTTTACAGTTGATTACTACCGACATTGTAATCTCTAGGTGTTATGAAATGCATGAACGTTTTTTTTTACCATACTTATGAATGTACAATCAGCAGAATTTAGTTAGACTAAGGACGTGTATCTCTGTGCTTAGTTGTGCTTAGTATTAGTGGTTACTTCGTTATATTCTGTTACATTTTAAAAAATAGGCATATGATTGAATGATTTTACCTTCCTAACTGATTGCTGGAATTTCTTAATTTGTATTATGATTTTGGAAAGTTATTTTCCACTATATTTTGGTTCGAGTTCTGGACTTTTTGTAAAATCTGTGCTCACTATAATTATGATTGGGCTTAATGGAATAAATATTTCTGGTACCAGAACTTGGAGTGGGTGCGCTAATTCCCTAAGAAGTAAATCTACTAACAAATAATTAAGTTTGTTATAAGATATATAAATTTTTAATAGCTGAAGCTGTAAACAATTAACTTATTTTTGCAATAAGATGAGAGTAAATTCCAGAATTAGTAACTCATTTTTACTTTAAATAATGAAAATAAAAAAAGTAACATATTTTTAACACATCTAAACATATTTTTAGAAACATACAATTACTTAAAAGTAACTGTTACTTATTCATAAGACTGGCTAAAACTTGCTCAAAGTGTTCATATATACAGTCCTGCATAGTTGTAAAACACAAAAATAAAGTAACGATAGTTATATTAGAAGTCAAAAACTAGTATAAGATAGATAGCACACAAATACAATGCATGTAGAATCCAATAAAGAAACTGCATAAGAATTAATCATAGTATGGTGAATGATTATTTACTTTCACACAGTCGCGGTGCAAGTTAATAAACATAGACAATCTTCAATTTATATTATTTATCACAACAAAATCTGGATTTTATTTATGTAACTTATAAGCCTAGATCTTTGTGACATTGGCCTGCAGCATTTAATGGTGTAAGTATCCTGTTAGGCTACTATCGAAGTCCTTTAGACTTTGAAGTCTTGATGCTTTTCTTATCTTTCGTAGTTCACAACTTCGCCAAAGTGAGATTAAATTAATCTGAGATTCTTCACCGACTGACTACCCTTATTCCTGAATTACGCTCTTGTGTTACAGGTGATGATGCCTTACACAGCTTCTAGTGCAAAAGTTTTCTATAGTGTTCAACAAGTTAAATAATCATCTTTCATTCACTTCCCCCGATAAGGTAAGGATTCTCCCTAGGACAAGACTATAATTTTATGCTTTTGATATTTTGCTAGGAATAAGTGTTGAGCATTTCTATGATAACGTGCTTGGTTTGCATATTTTAGGCATAGAGGAAAATGAGGATTGTGCTCGATAAGTTTATTCATTGGAAGTTTTGAGGGAGATAGATTTGTAGATTTACTTTATTTTAGCCATTTTCTTTCTACTCTTTTCTTTTGATTTAGTTTTGAGTTTCTGTCTTCTAATATCATGATGACTTCTCTTTCTTTGTTACATGTTTCTTTTTTCTTTTCATTTTTATAAGAAAATTGCATTCTCCTCTTAATATTAGGGATGCAAATGAACTAAATTGATCTGAATTGAATTCCAGTTTGCTCTGGTTTGGCTTGTGTTTGTGCGGAGAAAATTTGATTTTGTCCTCATTCAATAGCATTTCTNGCACTCCAAAACACAAGTACAACGAACCAAATTTAGGCTTATGTACTCCAATGATGAAATGAAAGAAAATCAAAATAAATGAAATGATTTTGATTTTGGATAGAAGAGAGGATGAGAGACGTTTTACATATCAAATTGTGAGGAATAGGACACCCAAAGGGTCCTATTTATAGACCATGAAAGGGTGTGGACGAAATGGTTGAGGCCAAACCATGCACCCTTTCCAAACAATGCACCTTTATGAAAATGTGTCTATTCACTGATTTTCGTCCTTTTTGGTAATTTCTCATTCATCCGATATTGGTTTTCGAAATGCCAAATATACTCTTCAATACATGCATAGAAATCAAAATTCTCTTTCGGGGGCGTTGCCCCCAACCCCCGCGACCTGACCGGGCAGGTCGATCCCCATTTGTGTGCCCCGAAGTGGCGAAGTGGCAAACAATTTTGCCTAAACGGATTGAGTCAAGTTTTTGAGTATTTGGCCGAAGTCGATACGAAGTCACTTTAATCGATTTTCAATTCTCGATTTATTTAACCAATATCCAACAATAGGACAGTACGTATAATATATCAGCTTAAGCATAGAAATCGGGTTGTTATACAATATGTTAGATGTGCGTTGCATAAAATCATTCGTCTCTTACTTGCACATTCTCAATGTACATTGATTTTCTTGTGTAACCCGACCACTCAAGCTCTTAGATTCTACATTAATTCCGTTCTCATGATATTACTTGCTATGGCTCCTCTGCCATGAACAGGCTGAAAAATTAACAGACATAATAACTAAAAAAAGTATAAATTGTGCAATGATAGTGATATGAGAGAAAAGGGGACTTTGAGAACCATAATTGTCAGCTTAATTGTTGAATTAGGAAGAAATGGTTTGAAATGTCTTTTATTTTCTGAGCCTCACCCTCGTTGTGTGATAATGATATTAAAAGATATTCGCTCTGTTTGTTCATAATAGTGAAAGCTATAATCTGTTGCTGATTCAGTTTGTCTTGTTATACACTTGTGGTGGCCTATATGGCATATAAACAAAAATTATAGTCTAAATCGTTGTGCTTTGGTAGAAAAACATATACATTTTTATCAAATCTAGAAGCTCTACGTATCTATGAACAAGATTTTGACTCCATTTGTTTCCCTTTCTTGATGTGAACAGAAATCCGATAAAAAGACTAGCTCAGTTTTGGTTGCTTATGGACCAGCACTAAGGTAACGAACCTGTACCAATGCATCCCAGTGTGGTATCTTCTATATTAATACAAATATGCTATGCCGTATGGAAAGATTCAAGATTTATTTGTATGACATAGATCATGTTTCACTAAGCTTAAAAACTTTACTTAGCGATAAGTTGGTTGCAATATATTAATATTTTGTTGGTAAAGTTAAAAATAAGTAAGGTCATGTTTGATAGGAAAGGAATTCCATGGAACTTGGAAAATATTTGAACATTTTCTACCTTTTTGATGTTTGATACTACAAAATTTTCCTTGGAATTCCTTTTCTTGGTTTGGATGCCACCTAGACATTTTTTAGCTTTTTGATGAAAAGGTGAGAATTCATTTTTAGTCTACTGTAGCAATTTTTTTCCTTATTTTTTGTTTTGCTATGGAAACAAATTCTAAAAATTATTGTAAAAAAAAATTTCCCTTTAATTGACAATTTTCATGTAAAACAAAGCCAAACGAACACTAAAAGATAGATGATTTTCTTAAATTTCATGAATTTTTATTTTTTATTTTTTGGCAATGGAAATAAATTTCATCCCCAATAGCAATAAAATATATTCCTTTAATTGACAATTTTCATGTAAAACAAAGATAAACGAATAGCAAAAAATATTTTTATTTCAACATTTTTTTAGTAGAAAATTTTACCAATCAAACACAATGATTTACAATTTTCAGGAAAATAATTTTTAGGCAATTCAATTCCCTAGAATTCATTTTCAATTCAATTCAATTCCATCTTTACAATAAAAAGGACCCTAAGTTACTTATTTTGATGTTAACACAAAGATACTTTTAAATATGTTATAAGTAAGAAAAAGTAATATATACAAACATGTTTGGGAACAAAAATTATTTAAAATTAGCTTTTACTTTCAGCCCTGTTTAGTGGGGATTATAATATAGATTTTAATTTAAGTCAAAGTCATAATTAACTTTGACCACATATTTTATGGGATCTACAAATGTTCAACCATAGCCTTTATCAACTTTGTAAAAATCTACTAAATATCTTATCTTTAGCTAGACCAAACACAGAGGCTTAAAGCCAAACATGCTCTTAGAGTTGTTTCATAGTGATAACTTACTAGATAGAATCATACGTTCTTCTTTAATAATTATAATCTTAAGATTTTAGGGAAAAGTTGTTATTTGAAATACTCCTTTCTTATGTCAGTTTACGTCCTTGTGACTGTTCCATCAATATGTGTTAGTACTCTCTTATATCAGCATAATTGAAAATAAGAATTACACAAAACTTCAATCTCTCCATTTTTGTTCATTTTATATAAGCTATGTCTATTATAAAACATGGATAAAATTTATGACTTAAGATTGTATCTAGATTCTATGCTAAATGTTTATGTTGATCTTAAGTTACTAAAAGCTCATAATATCCAGTTTAACAGCTGAAACATGGCTTACCTACCCGGCTCAACATTCTTGGAGAACAAATAAATCGAGGGTCCGGAGGAGAATAGAATTGATTTGTATTAAAGAACAATTCGTCTTCTAAAAAAAATGTTTGCACTACTGCTTGTATGCATATGCATGCACATACATCTGTTTGTGTTTCCATATTTCATTTGCACTGGTGCATTCTCAAAATTCCTTCTAACAATTTGTACCGAGAAACAACTTCATGATAAGATATTAATTATTTAGTAGTGAATGTGAACGGACTCTGTTCAGGAAATTTTTGTTAATTATTGTAGACCGTTAACTTATAAAAAAATAAAAAATAAAAAACCTTGCAAGATCATCTACTTAACGGGGTTAATCCCAATGATCTAAGTCAAACATTCCAAAATAGTAGCCTAAATTCCTTCTAACAATTTGCACCGTGAAACAACTTTGTGATCAGATATTAATTAAGTCCTTGTTCAGCTCTCATTTTGTGAAAATAAAAATAGGTAGAATAGTGTTTTTTTTGAAAAATGAGTGGTTGAAAAAAAAGGAAAAGTTATCGATTTACGTGTAATATTAATTTTTGGAAGATTATGTGGTTGAAAATAGGAGAGAGAAAAATAAAATGTAATGGAATGAAAATTAATGGAGGTCAAATGGGGCATAGTGAATGTGAACGGGCTCGGGTCAGGAAATTTTTGTTGATTATTGTATAATGTTAACTTAAAAAAAAAAAAAAACACACCTTGCAAGAGCTTCCACTTAACTGAGTTAATCCCAATTTAATCAAAGTCCAACATTCCAAAATAGTAGCCTAATGGCCTAGACGCCATAGAGCTAGTCTCGGAATTCCTACTAGTAACTAATAGCGTGCCCTCGTTCTCACTTCACCAGATTATGGTGCCAGCTTTAAATTGAGTGAGTAGTTAAAGATTGTACTTTCAACATTGGTTAATGATTTAGCCCTTGTTTGAGCTGAGGGTGTAAGCGGTCCAATTTTACCGATTTTTGACAGATTTTCAAACCAAATCACCCAAACCTAAACTAAACTATTTTGAACGGTTGGAAAAAAACTCAAATCTAAATTTAACGGTTTGGTTCGATTTTAAATCATCGATTTTGTCATATTTTTTTTGCCAATCTATTTTTATATCATTAATTCATTGAATTCAATATATATTTATATTTTATTAGCAATAAGTCTAGAACAAACTAAACCCCTGTTTGAACCAAATTTTTGGGAAAAAAAATGAAAATTTGGGTGTGGAACCCAGCCTCTTCTCCAATGGTCAATTTTCTCATTATGATATGAAAAATATGGGTCAAACAAGAGCTAAATATATCTACTATAATTTAAATACCAACTAAATCAAAGTGAGATCACAATAAATTATAACATAGTTTTTTTTTCAATT
>NC_036243.1:10312857-10316908 GCF_002742605.1 Olea europaea var. sylvestris | reverse complement strand
TGAGAAATGAGAATTGGATATTGTATAAATTGTATATAAAAATTGCAAGTTATCAACACAATACAAGAAGCTTGAGAGAAAGATAATTGAAAGTTGAGAGAATTATAAAAAAATTTATGGCTAAATGCCACTATTTATAGAAGAAAAGGAAAAAAAAAAATTTAAGGACCAAAACGGTCACTGAAAAAATTCAGTGACCGTTAACGGTCAAAAAAAAATAAATAATAATAATAGTAATTAATGAGGAACTGAAACGGTCACTCAGTGACTGTTTCGATCACATTTCAAAACGAGCCAGGCTCGTGGCTCGTTCCAAACGAGCGGCTCGTCTCGGCTCGCCCACCGAATCGGCCCGCTCGGCTCGCGCTCAGGCTCGTGTTTTTACGAGCCCGAGCCGTCCACGAGCTCCGTTTTCGCAAGCCGAGCGGGAGAGCCGATGAGCCGCTCGACCCATTTGCCACCCCTAGGTCCACGTGGCACCAAACCGAAGGTTTTTAAAATGCGGTTTTGATTCGATTTTCTAGTTTGGCAGTTTTTGCTTGTAGCCTTAGCTTGAGCCACATTATTTTCATAAAAATACATTTTTGAATAGTGTGTTGATGAGAAATGTGTGGTTAATAAATAAGAAAAAGTTTTAGATTTGTGTATAATATTATTTTATAAAAAACATGTGATTGAAAATTGAAATTATGTCAAATCATCAAATCACTATTTAAAAATAAATTAAAAAAATATATACGACTCAAACACGGCCTTAATATTATTTAGATGAAACCTATTTGATTTGACAGGATATTCCCATTATGTAACAATGAATTGAACAACAATTATGCTACACGAGTCGTAATCTTAAACGTATTGGGTCTACAACATTTTTGTTACGGTTACATTATGAGTTGGATTATCATCTTCTTGGACATCCATTTTGATTGTCTTTTAGCGAAAATAGTTAAAATCACGAGAAACTGAAGATGACTATTGTCATAGTATAAGCTGCTATAATTGTCCTAGTCAAAGATTTGTTTTTTTAATTATTTTCAAAATATATTTTCCTCTCTTTTCATTTCAACGACATTTTCTTTAATAAAATAATATTATACATAAATGCAAATATATTTTTTTTATTTTTTAACTACACATTATCCATAAATTTACTGTTCTAAAATGCATTCTTGAATAAAAATGTGGCTGAAAAAGGCACTAAGCTACTCAAATCACTAAAATTTTCAAATATATAAGAACTAGATAGAGTTGGCTAAAAATGCATTGGCAATCTCCTATGCATTTTATCGTTTTCCTAGATATACTGAAGTAGCCAATCCTCCTGTTACTTTGAAGGCTTAATTATTAATGAGAAGAAACAACCATTTTCCTTATTCATTTTAACATGTTGATCTGACTGCTGATATGTCCTGCCCGTCCGTGAAATGAATGTAGCGCAATTTTGTCATATGTTTTGCTCTGATAGAATAGGTTTTTACTATTATTTTGCCTACCCACCAAATCAAATTTATGGTACACACCTACCTCATTCATTTCTTTATTCCCATGCCCCGTATTCATAATTCTACTTTAGCTTATATTTTTTGGGTTTGACCCAATTTTGGAAAATAAAAGAGTCCTATTGTTAAAAGAAAAAGGAGTATAAGTTTGACAATAAAATGATACTTTTCATTAAGGAAAGGGACCAAGATGGTAATTTTTAGAAGAATTGTATTGAAGAGAGAATCCTTTTGCAATTAGGAAAAGGGCTTCTATTTTTCATTCTAGTTTTATGCAAGGAGAAATTGTGAAGAATATTGTATTGGGTGGTTTTTCTCGATGAATAAAGTTTCTTGTCACGGATATCAGTGGTTTATCGAACCACGTTTAATTGTGTTTCTTCTCTTTCGACTTGTTTTCTTGTTTTTGCTTCGGCTTTGTGGGATTTTTTTCTCAACTATCAACTATGCAAGTGAATGTATGGAATAATGGTGTGCCATAGAGTGAAGTCTTTCCGAATAGAAGCACGGGACTTGTGTGGTTGAGAAATAACTTTTCAATCATACTATGCTGCGAGAAGAGTCACACTCACAATGGGATGGGAGCATTTTTTGGTATTTTTTATTCACGCATGCATCACGTTGGTCCCATGCGGATGCGAGTACCGGTCAAAGATTGTGTCAAACTCTTCTCGGCAACTCAGTTTAATTCATAATTTTTCATTTTATTTCAATTTTTTTAATTGCGTGCACGTACACATGCTAAGAAATTACTTCATTTTGCACCAAGTACTGTTAAATGAAATAAATGTTCACTGTACACGAGGCACTTAACCGCCCCAATTGTTTGCTTGCTTATATGCTATATTCCTATGGATCAAAATGAAATATTTCCTGAAAATAACTAGTAGTGTATCAATAATGATTTTGCAGTAGTGTTAAGAATTTTTAAAGAATTATTATTTTCGACCCATCGAATTGTAAGATATAAATGTGAAGAAGGAAAAACACTTGACCACAAAGCTTGATATAACAACTTTAATCTTTACGCTGTAACAGTCTGACTTTTGGCTTGATGGGCATTTAACAACGCAAATAATAAATAAATAGCATTTGCTTATTATTAGAGCATATAATATTCATTTTTTTATTTAACTGATTATGGCCTTTTGGTCTAGTGATAGGAGGGATTTTGAAAACGATATTTGTGGAAGTCGATATGAATTCGTTAGGTAGGTAGCAAAAAAAAAAAAAAAAAAGAGGAAGGGCCACGTGCATATTGTGTAGCTGCAGCTAACATTCAAATTGACTGGTAGGTGACTTAGAAGTCAATATGAAAAGAGGTCAAAGTAGGTGCAAATGCGATGAGCATCATTTACATCTGCAATGAGATTTTGGAAATAATGTAATTTGAAATAATAATTTTTGAAAAAATGTGTGGTTAAAAAAAAGGAAAATTTTTTGGTTTATGTGTAAAATTAAATTTTATTGGAGAATGTGATTGAAAAAAAGAGAGAGAAAAATGTATTTGATTCACATTGTGACAGAATATTCCACATAAAGAAGCATGGACATTTATGAAAAATTACCAAGGATACGGTGGGATTTTTCATGTGTTGGCATGTGAGATGGTCTTTATTCTTGTCTGAGATGAAGTATCTTGTCGGGTTTTGCATTTGCTGTCATATTGGATTTTTCTATTATTGGTGGGGGACTAATAATCACTTTGCTGCTCACGTTTTTTAAACATTGCTAAAATGCATTTTATGGAACACAAAAATTGAATGAAGAAACAAACGAACGAAAATGCTGGTCTGAGTTTGTAACTAAAAAGTTCTGTCAATTGCCTCTCCTTATGCGTGTAACGTAAAGCTCGATGGTATAACAAATTTAGCTTCTTCCTCGTGTAGCATCAACTTACTGCAATTCAAGCACCTCAATTTAGTCGCTTGTGGTGAAATTTTTCGAGCAAAATGTTATGATTATTTGAAACGGAATATTATTCTAGCACCAGTGTGATTAATTGTTGTTATTCAAAGTTAGGTGCCACCCTCATTATTATCTTGTACTAGAATTGGGCACGCCATGTATGTCTCCATCTTCATTGAGCTCTATCATTCTTGGCATTTCTTTTCATCATTTTTTCACCGTCTATAATGATCAATGTACGACTGTATCTTCCTATACGGAAATATACCAAGATTTGGTCCTTGTGGGGAGAACTGATTTAATATGAATCTTTAATATCCTGCAAACCTAAAAACTATTTTCAATATACGTTTATTGACTTTCTTTTTGCTTTTGTTGGTTAATAATTTTTAGGATAACACCAAGTGTGCGTATGATTTTTTGACAGAATTTTTCCAGATGCTACGTTGGCAGCATCTAAGTGATCAGTTTTTTTTTTGGTAGTCACGAATGAAATGGTGTCAGCTCACCATCTGTATAAATTCTGTATGCCAAGCAGGGTTGTAATTTTTATTAGCATGGCATTAAATCCATCTTTATGCTTCCACTGTTGTTAATGAAAGATTACGTAAAAGTTATTTTGATATCATTTTCTGCAACTT
>NC_036243.1:10310102-10312757 GCF_002742605.1 Olea europaea var. sylvestris | reverse complement strand
GGAAAATGAATTTAAAGAATGGGGCTCAAACAAGGGCTAAGTTGACTGATAGAATTAATTTCTTTGTTACTCAAATACTATAACCTTAAAAAGTACAGGGTAACAAGTACCTAAAAATTGCAATTGCACTCACCATAAACTTGACATCACACGCAAAGTTAACAGGCAACTTAAAGACAGTCACTTTGAGATACCTTCCGGAACAAAAAAGACACACCTCTCTTAGTGCAACTAGCAGGATATATAATTTTAACATCCAACATGTGTGGACATGATAGTAGGTCAAGATTCGTCACCATCATCAATAACACCACAAATAATGACGGGAAAAGACTCCAATTTGAGCTCTTATATTAGAGGGGGTAGGGTTTTGACACGGTGCTTTAATTTTACTAATTTTAATCACATCTTTACCCCTTTAATTTATCTTTATTAAAAGTGAGAGCTCACCTTAGCAACAGCATAAACACCAAACAAACCAGTGTCCTTGTAGTTGGTGTTAAAAGCCATCATGCTTTCAGCTATTTCATTGATGCCAACCCTCTGTGCAAGTTCAGAACTGTAAAAGGATTTATAAACCCAATCAATGAGTTAAGGCACGTGGTTATGCACTTCTTATGTGTACCATAGAATCAAATTACATGAACTCTAGGATATCATTTGAAGTATACTAACCCCATATGCTTTCCACCACCTGCACTTTTATTCCAAGAACCTAACATCGACTGCATGACCATTAAGGCAATGGAATCTGGATCTGTCCAAGATGCCCCTTCAAAAGCAACTGCAAATTGCGCGAGAGGGATGTCGTCATCAAGTATCCTAACCTGATTTTTTTCACAAGAGAGGTCCCAATAATGAGAATATAGCCCTTAGAGACCATCAAGCCCTTAAACAAGATAAAGATACCTCTGAGCCCGTGAAGATTGCTGGTTGTTTAGCAACTAACTCAGATGCTGTGGTTGTATCTGTCGATAGCTTTGTAAACAATTTTTTCACCTGTTCAACAATATCTTCATGCTTGACTGCGCCAGAGGCAGCAATCACCTATAATAAAAGCAACAGAGGAAAAGTCAATAGTCGATCAGCAGCAAACAACCAGTTATCAAGGCAGATATACAACACCACCAAAGACTAGCTAAACTTCTGTGGAAAAAGACCTACCATCCTGGGAGCAGTATAGTGTGTTGATATATAGTTTCTTAGATGCTCTTTGCCAATTGTCTTGATATTTTCAGCAGGCCCAAGAATTGTTCTACCCAGGGGCGTGTATTGAAATGCAGTGGCGTGTAGATGATCGAATATAACTTCTTCAGTCTGACCTTCAACCTACAATAATCATAAACATACAAATAGAGCACTCAGGACAGACAATAAGCATGAGAAATTAATACCAGTGCACCATAAATCAAGAGAGTTTTGACCATCCCTTAGGAACAACAAATTGAAGTAATGAAAAATAAATAGTACTACAATAGAATGCATATCAAAATAAGACTATTTTTCAGAGAATAACTGCCAGAAGTCTTTGCAGAAACACACAAGAGACCCTCTCTACCAGGTGGAAACCTTTAAAATAAAATATAATAAAAAAAATATTGATGGCTACTTGACCATTCCCATGCTGCAAGTCAAGATAAAAACTTGTTGTACCATATGTAATCTGTGTAGCTTGAAAAGTCAAATAGCGGAGATGGGGACTGGGAAAAGATTTAAACTTTTTGCGCAAAAGAACATCTCGTATTACAGAAAAAGAGAGAACAAAAATATAGAACAATAAACACTAAAGTCCTACTTTTTATTCATACCACTTCAGTAACACAAAAAGTGTTCAAGTTTTTCACAGATGGATAATATTTCATATTTCAGTAATATCTTTTCAGCCCTTTTAATTCAATCCATAAGAAGCCATCCTGTATCAACCTTATGAGAGCATCTAAAAGAGAGCATATTTGCAATTTAGAGAGTAAAAATTTTTAAATGCTCCAACAACCTCTTTATCTATGACACTTAATTTTACTACTCCCTATATGTATATATTATTTTTCATTACCTTTTATTTTCACAAGCTTTCCTCTAAATTATTATATTATTTTCCTTCATTTTCTTTATATATACTATTTAATTGAGTCAATATATGAAACACTAAAAATTGAAATATTTTGAATGTATTTAATTAGGGGTGGACAAAATATCTAGACCTAACCAAACCAAACCGAGCGGTTCTGTTCGGTTTGGTTCTACGAAAAAATTAATGGTTTTGATTCTTCAAACTAAAAACCATTTGGTTCCGGTTCCGATTTCGTTTCGAGTTCGGTTCTGAGGCTAGAACCAAGAACCAAACATAATTTATAATTTTATTTTTTGTATGAATCTAATTTTATATTAATGGAAGCCAGTCCAATAGCCATTATTTTTTACATCCCATTAAACGTGTCTACCTCTTCAATTTATTTTTTCTAATAGCCATAGCCGTCCAGCCCAAAGGGTTATGAGAAACCTAAATTACCAATTCCAATTTGTCTCTCAGCATTCATCGTCTCACTCTTGTCATCGGCGCCGCCTTCCAATCCATCATTATATTTTTCTCTGAGAACACTTTGAATTCTGAGATAGTGAGGTTTGTTTGTTTATAACTACATATAATTTATAAAC
>NC_036243.1:10244890-10305211 GCF_002742605.1 Olea europaea var. sylvestris | reverse complement strand
GTATCGGTCAAATCTTGTAAGAGGATATGAAAAGCATATAAGAGGATAATGAGATACTTGAAAGGTACTGCAGCTAATCCTTGCGTTATCAAAAGAATGATTTATACTTAAAAAGTATATAAAATTGCTAACTGGGATGGAGACTTAGATGGGCACAAGTCAACTTCTAGATATTTATTCTTGCTTAATAATGGCGCAATCTCTTACAGTAGCAAGAAATAAATTGCATTTTTTTGTCTACAATAGAAGGAGAATTCGTAACATGTGCTTCAGTAGTACAAGAAGCTGTTTGGTTAAAAAGATTCTTTCAGTAGCTATTGCATACACAAAGGATCCCAAGCATCAAAGCATGTCAAACATATTTATATTAAATATAATTTGGTAAGAGACATAATAGAAAAGAAAGAAGTGAGTTTGCAATATATTTTTATGCACCAAATGGTAGCTGGCCCATTTTCTAAATCTATCCCAGGAGATGTATTTGTAACTCATGTTAAATATTTGTGATTGTGTAAAATTTGAATCATATGCTATGAAAACTTGTCGTATAAGTCCATTAATGAACAGTATTTAGAGTTCATATGTTAACAGTAATCTTGTTGTGATTACTAGATTATTGTTTTATATGCACACATAAAGTATGTCAAACATGTTAAGATTGGTTGACTCATACGAACAATTGTCTTAGTTAATTTAGGGTGTGTTAAGATAAGATAAAGTGATCATGTTATGAACATGATCTAGTAGCCGTGATAAGATTACAACAAGCAATCGAAATGAATTTGCTATTCGTTCGACTTGTTTTATAGCCAGATCAACTTCTCAATTGAGATTAGCTAGAGGAATAAATATAAGGAGAACTCAAATTAAATATCGAGGAATGTCTGAACTAAAATATGTAGGGTGTATTTAATTTGTAAAATGAGACATGCGTCCAAATAAATGGAGACAACGTTAACAACCAATCAAAAATGAAAGAATGGATCCCTGCTTGCCCCCAGGGCACATCTCCAAGTGGTAAAAGAGAAGGGTGGAGAAATCCAACTTTGCTTGAGGCTGCTGCGTCAAGGGTTCGAATCCTGAAATATGGATTTGGCTCTTGGGTAAGTGCAAGTGTACAAGCAGCCTTTCACCCTGACCCTTGGAGGCATAACCTGCGATTTACCTCCCTCACGATACTCCAGGGCAGGGGTGGTGGGGGACCCTTAAGGTTAGGGTTTAACCTTTTTTTTTTTTTCTATTTCCCTAAGAATTCTTTGATTCTTCATTTGCTCAAACTCAGAGGCTAGCCTTCTCTGTTCTGCCTCTTCAGTTATTTTCTGCAGTTTTAGCCTCTTCGCCTCCTCCTCTCGTTCCTTGAGATTTCAAGAAAATAATATAAATACTTCACGTAGTTTCAAATAATAATTATAAAAGTGAACCAAAAATCATCATTTGTTCCAGATATCAAAAGGATATACCATCTCAAAAAGTTGACGTTCATGTTCTTCTTTGCGTTTTTCAATTATAGACTTGCGTGCAAGAAGTCTCCTGTGTTCCTTGTCCACAGTGTCCACTAAAGCAGAAAGAGATTCCCCTGATTTCAATGATCTCTTTACAGGAGGGTGGATCATGATTCTCGCTTTGCTAAGGGATTCGGCAAAAGTTGCCAGGTGATGGCGTAGGCATTCGGACTCAAGATTCTGATATGGATGTAGTTAACGATAAAAACATCTCACATGCATAATAATTCATTTGTTTCTTAATGATAAACTAATAAATAAAAGCAAAAGCAAAAGCAAAAGGTTTTCAAGCATTTTCATACAGTAACATAAGGCTGGGTCATACTTAAGCAGAATTCCATGACTACTCTTCCTGGTCAAGACTATCTTAGTCAACAGCATGTATTAATGCATTCTTACAAACCCCAAAGTTCATTAGGCCTACTTAGTTCACATCAAAAAAGCATGGTATATTTTTCTGTTAACAATATGTTTAATTAACCATGAAAACATTTATCAAGCCAATAAATTATTTCTTTTCAAACCAAGTTCAGGTAGCAGAGTCCATCTTGTCAGATAAGCTCACTATTCTCCATCAATTAACTGATGCATCCTTTATCTGAAGGCAGGGCATTGATTTTAACCAAAAAATGTCCTTTCAAAGGTAATGCATGCCAAATGATGCAGGACAACTGATGAGGACATCTTTTTATTATTTTGGGCCATACTACTTTGGGTTTGTATTGATGGGCCCAACCCAAGCCCATAACTTTTAGGGTTATATTTTGTATAAGTGTCTTGTATTGGAGGAAAAGAAGATGGAGAATGGTAGTCAATTAACAGGCTTTACTGCCCTCACATTTTTTTCTGGTATTTGCTTCTCCTAGTTCTTCCTCTTTCTTTCTCTGTTTTCTCCTCCCTCCTCGTCTTCTCGGTTCTTCTGTTTCTGTTTTTCTTCTGCTGTTTCTGTTCTTCTTTTGCTGGAGGTGATTTTCTTTCTTATTTAGTTTACTTTATACTTCATCAAAGTGGTATCAGAGCTAAATCTGATTTCCTTCGAATTCATCCACAAAAATAATCAATCTTTATACATAATCAATATAACCATAACTACTACTGAAACTCCAACCAAATCTGATGCAGCCAACCAATACAACTGTTTCTTCTTTGTGCCACCAACCAGCAACCATTGTTGCAAATCCATGCAACCTACCAAAATTGCTAATTGATGCATCACTTTCTCTGATCTCCGTCCTAGATTCTATCGCTAAAAAAATCGCAACCCCAACCACCAACATCACTTCCCAATTCACTACCCGTCGACTGCTTATAATCGACGACCTAAGCAATAACATACTCTACATCTACGATCGACGTCATAGTGACCCAGAAATTCCACCTACTTGCTCGCCGCTACAACCCCTTCGTTTTTCCACAATCAATACATCAATACCTCTACAATCGCCACCACCGAGTACCGCTCTTCTAAAGATCGATAAACTAGTAACCACCCCTCACTATATATCCATGCCTGACATGCCTCCTTAGCATTCTACTTTAATGAAATCTGTTCATGATATAACATATACCAATGCTCATAACCCAAGCCCTTTATCATTCGGCCCATATAATACCAAAACCATATAACGCAATCCACTTACCTTGCAACCCGCCACAACCCATCAGTTCGTATATACAAATTCAGTCCATTTTATTAGAATAGTGAAAAAGAAAAAAGAAAAAGAGAAAAAAAAAAGTGAAACATTACTTGCAGGTACCTCTTTTATTTTGACTGGTTGACACTGCCTCTCAATGAAAAGAAGGGAAGATATTGTTTTTATTTGTCTTTGGTAAGTATTACTATTAATTTAAAATAACATCAATTAATTTTCTATACTACTATTATTCTAAGTATTTTATCTAAAATTATGTGATTGAATCCTTAGCTAGTTAAACCCTATTTTTACCCCCCACTTATTTTACGTGATTAGATTTTTGACTAGTAATTTTGACCCTTGCTATGTTATTTTACATATATTATCAGTATTAACTCGTCATATTTGAATTTACTAAACTTTCCATTTAAATGCTCAAGTTGTAATTTTTTATTACTTTCTCTTGTTGTTCATTGATCTCTCTATCACACGTCATTTAGCTTGTATTACATTGCATGCATCACCTCTAGTTTTAGTACATTGACCATGAACCCATCCCAAATTAATGCACTCACTGGACAATTAGCTCAAAGCAACATTTACATACTCAATTAATAGCTATCCAAACCGAAATGACTGCTACTTGTGAAGAGAGCAGAAACCTAGCTACCAGGTTGGACAATTTTGAGCAAACCCCTCATTTGATTAACATTGAAAACTTTGAAGCGTCCCATAATATAATATGCTATAATCATCGACAAGATGGTCAACAACATCTTCGACGTGATTGAAAGAATGGGAATGAGGGTCGTGACCGAGAACGAGGACATGGGCATCATGATATTCATTCTTCTCCTTACCATGAAGAGCATTGTTTAGAAACATCAAGTTGGATGCTCCTACTTTCGATGGTTACTTAAATCCTAGAGTTTTTACTCATGGATTAGAGACATGGATCGTTTCTTGGCATGGCATGGAGTCCCAGATGATCGACATGTACAATTTGCCAGAAATTAACCATCGTCATTCAAATCTTTTGGGAAAGTGTTGATAATCTCCTTGAGAAGCGTCATGCACCTTCTGTTGGAAGTTGGGAGGAAATGAAGTGTCGCCTTCCAGAAAAGTATTTACCCCAATCTTATAAGGGTAACTTGTTGGACCAATGGGATGCCTTTACATAGTGAAATTGACCAACGGCTGATTATGTTACACAATTTGATGAATTTCGAATGCGATATCATGTCGTTGAGGATAAGGCTATGACTTTGAGTAGGTTTAGACAGAGCCTAAAAGATGATCTTAGGTGTGAGCTTGTCCTTCGAGGTGTTACCATTCTTGATCACGCTTACTCTTTAGTCCAAGATTATGAGTTGATTACTAAAACTCCATATGGAATGCATATTGATAATCATCCTTCCATCTCATGTGTTCCACCTCCTCTCCATTAAGTCCATTTTAGGGCCTCCATCATCTAATGTTTATCTTGTGTTGGAAAATAAAGGTAAAGCTTTTGAAATTTCAAGAACCACTTCTTGCCCCTAGTTGTCCTTGATAAGATGTCAGTATGGATTTTGTGTTAGAACTCCTATGTACTCCAAAGAAACATGACTCTATTTTTGTTATAGTGGATCATTTCTCGAAAATGACCCACTTTATTCCTTGCAGCAAAACTTAGATGTGTCTAAGGTTGTCAAATTGTACTTTAATGAGATTGTTAAGCTGTATGCCTTTCCTAATACCATTGTCTCATATAGGAATGTTTGGTTTACTAGCCACTTTGGAGATCTTTGTGGCACATGGGTGGCACTCAATTGAAATTCTCCACTGCATATCACCGTCAGACTAATGGACAAATTAAAGCTGTTAATCGCAATCTTGATAATATATTCATATGTCTAGTTCAAGAAAATCTTAGGAATTGTGCTTTAATCCTTCCTACAACCTAAATTGCATATAACAATTCTATTAATCAGTCTTTAGGTATAAGTCCTTCTAAAGTTGTTCATGGTTATAAACCTAGGAAGCTTTTAGACCTTATTCATATGTCCCCACATAGAAGTATGTCTGTGTCAATTGAGGCATTTGTGCAACATCTCCACGACTTGCTTATTGAGATCAATAAACAACTTGAAATAAGTAATGCATCATATAAACTTTTAGCTGATTTGCATAAACGACATGTTGAATTTAATATTGTGGATTATGTTATCATTCGAATTAGACCAAAACGACATCCTTCTAGATTCGCCTCCAAATTGCAAGCCGTAGTACTGGTCTTTTTAAAATTTTAAAGCGTGTCGGTCCAAATACATATGTCATTGACCTTCTATCACATTTTGGGTACCATTCTACTTTCGATGTTGAAGATTTAGTTGCTTATAAAGGTCGTTTTATACCCTTCGAAGATTCTTTTCTACCTTAATCTATAGACCGTCAAACTAAATTTGTTGCCATTCTTATATCAACATCACTTGTCATAGCAAATGAAGATAAAATTGATGCAATTTTAGATGAAGAGATTGTGTTGATTATGATGAAAAGATTCAGCACTTCCTTGTTCGTTGGGTAGATGGACCAAATTCTGACTATACATGGATTCCCAGAGAGACATTTCAACAACTTGATCCAGATTTATTAGAGTTTTATTGGAGCCAGTGGGATCTACCTTTGCCCAAGTCATCTTCCACCCATGTTAAGGGAGTTGGTGGAGACACCAAATTTAGACCTCTACTCACATATGTTTATGGGTGTCCAAAGAGCATTGTTCAGTCACTTAGCTTATGGTTGGAATATTGACTGCAGATTGATAGTAGCTTTTTGCGTTTTGTCCACTTGACGGAGTCGAGTTTTTCTTTCACCCTGATCAAGTTGGTGACGACATCTACTTGATTATTTTGGGTTATATTATTTTAGACTATATTAATTGGGTTTGTATTTATGGGCCTGACCTAAGTCCATACTTCTTGGATGATATTTTGTATAAGTTGATGTGTATTGTAAGGAGAAGTATAACAATGATGGAAAATTACGGACTTTATAGCCCACACGTGTTCTTCTCTTTGGTGTTTTCTCTTTCCTTTCCTTCTTCTATTTTTTCCTGTTTCTTAATTATTTTCTCCTCTTTCATCTTTTTCTACCATTTCTGTTCTTCTTCTGCTAGCAGTGATTTTCTTTCTTATTTAGTTTACTTTATGCTTCATTAGTAAATAATCCAACCTCTCACTTCTTGGGAATTCAAGTAAGTTCTACAACTTGGAACTCGATTAGAAACATGCTAGTATGATTTTACATTGTTTACCAAATTTTTATGTAACATTTGAAAAAAGGAAGCCATCCTAAATAGAACACATCCCAGCAATTCCCTGTATGTGTAAAAATTAATTTGATGATAATCTTTCTAAGTGGATTATATTGGGAAAAGATAATAGTTTCTGTCAGAATGTAATATTTAAGAATCCAACAAATTATTCCTTTTATTGCTATCATGTTCGACATCATATGGAAGAATATAAATAGAGCACAAAAAACTAGACCTATAGAAATACAAGCAAAAAAGGAGAGAGTTTTAATCTTATATTTAAAGAAAAGCTCTGGGTGATGAGTGTGTTTTACTCACGAGTTTATGCCATTTTTAACTTGATTTTTAATGTGAAAATATAATAGTTTCTGTCAGAATGTAATATTTAAGAATCCAACAAATTATTCCTTTTATTGCTATCATGTTCGACATCATATGGAAGAATATAAATAGAGCACAAAAAACTAGACCTATAGAAATACAAGCAAAAAAGGAGAGAGTTTTAATCTTATATTTAAAGAAAAGCTCTGGGTGATGAGTGTGTTTTACTCACGAGTTTATGCCATTTTTAACTTGATTTTTAATGTGTTTCTTAGTGTTGTTTTGTAGAAGCAGTAAGATGTTGCAAATCAAGGAAAGAAATTGTAAAACAAAGCTATTGGCATGGATCAAGCAGAAAAGATGAATGAAAAGGGCAAAAGAAACAAGTACAATGTAGAAAGGATGATTAGCGCTAGTGGCACCTAAGCTCTACCACAATAGAGGTATAGCGCTGTGGTGCCATACTCGTGGTGCCAAGTTACCACAAAAGCCAAGAGGAAAACAGAGATGTGGCGCCATCATGAAAAATGACACGGCACCACGGCGTATCTAGCAAGTTTTAGCCCGTTTTGAAATCCATAAAAACCCTACTTTTAACACCAACGGGGAAGCAACTCTAAATACAAGTTTCCACACTTTTGACAGGGATTCCACACTTTGAGAAGAGGAGAATACAACTAGAGAATAAAGAAGCAATTCAAGGGAGGAAAATATCAAGAAATTCACCGTTTGAAAACTGATTGGAAGGGGAAGAAGATTTTGGTTCAAAATTGACTTCTTTTTTTGCATCTATATTAAAAATTCGATGATGTGTTCAATAATGATATATTTTTTCCCACTTTCATTATGAATAACTAAAATTCTTGTTAGGGCGAACAAGTAACATACTTAGAACCCTTTATATCTTTTATTCAAGATTCTTGTGCGTGTTGATTCTGCTATGAGTTTAATGCATTGAATTACTTGATCACTAAAATCATATCACAAATCTTTCTACCCATCATGTATATTGTCCTTTTCATTCCGAGTTGGAATAGAACCTTAATGAATCTCTACGAATCGAGAGGTGAGTTTGAGATTTGGACCATATGGTAAAATTCGGTAAATTAGTATAATGTGTAGAGATATCTATATTGATTATTGCGGTCATAAATGAATTCTTAGAACCAAGATTTCATTTAAATAAGGTTGATTTGCATAGAGATATTGAATTAAATTAGTTAAATAGACTTAATGAGAACTCGAGAGAGGTAAATTGAATACAATAAAAGAATTTGACCGAAAATTACATTTGATTAAGGCTTAAAGGTGATTAATAGGTGAAATAGTTCTACCCTAATATCTGTTCATTATTTAATTCCTAAATCAAAATATGTGTATCCACATATTCTTATGTATTTAGATTAAGAATCCAAACACATAAATTTTTCTTTGCTTTGTCGAATGGTAATTAGAAAGAAATTACATTAAGTGCTAAAGTATAATCCTTGTGGAAACGATCTTTGGAATCAAAGGTCCACTTTATTATTTTTTACGATTGTATACTTGCGGAATATAAAATCGACAACACTAGGCATAAGTGAAAAACATATAACCAAACAAGGAAAAAGGAAATTCTAACATGGCTTCAAAGAGGAATTTAAGAAGAAAAAAGGGAAAATTAAGCAAATTCTTACATTTTAATCATACTTTTCAATAATCAAGTTACTGTTTTTCAAAAGTTGGATTATAATTTTTTTTTTCAATTTAAAAAATATATATACATTCCAATACAATTATAACTCTCTCTCTCTCTCTCTCTCTCTCTCTCTCTCTCATAATATATACATACACACAATACTGTCAAGATTATTGTCCTTCTCTATTGCCAAAAAGGTCCAAGAGAAGCTAGTTGCACTTTGTGGCTTTATATTGCTTGAAAATTAGAGAGGGAAAATTTTGTTTTGGTATGACTGTTGGAGTGAGGAACGACCGCTAGCACAGGAACTCCCTCTCTCTATCCATTCATTTATCCAAGTAGATAAATTCTTTGATGATGGTAAATACAATTCTGAAAGTATTACTCTGTGCCTACTTGAAGCTAGTTTGAAACAGATCATGGATATCCCAATAAATATCATCATTAGATGCACAAGCTCAACGAAGGAAAATTCTCTACCAAATGGTGTGGACATAAGATGCCCATCTCCTCATTTTCAAGGTCTTATGGCATCCAAGCAACCTGATCAAAGATGTCTTTTTCTAGCATTGGGGTTATTAAAGAATCATTTATTCACTATGTACATGAAAACCCTTCACAGAAGATTTACAAAACTCTCACATGGGATGGGACCCATTTTGAATAAAAAATATTGCAAAAAAAAAAATCCCCCCCTGCTGTATGTTATTTGGAAGGGTTCTATGACCCTTCTGTACACAGTCTTTTAAAGAATTGGATCTCAATTGACGAAATTCTTCAACATTCCATATTGCATCAAAGTGTCCTTATATGTCAATCAAGAAACTTTTATCCATATATTCGTCGAAAACCACGCAATACGAAGGTTGTGGAATAATTATTCAGTCATTCTGGGTCTTGTCTCTCAACAGACATCAGTACATGAGATATTTTCAACAAGCAATAATTATGAAGGTCTGGAGTCTTTGGACAAGCTAAAACGAAGCTAAATATTGAGATCTCGACGAGTCTTGTTGAAATTTTGTAGTTCACCAACTTTTAAATGATTGCTTAAGTAGAAATCGTTAGTTGGTTAATGAGAAATTAAAATCAAACTTAACCTGCTTAAATACGTGGAATTGTTGAAAAATTATATAGAATATTATGGATATATATTCTAAAACTATTTGGACAAAAAGTTGTGTCTTTTTGAAAATAATATTTTTCAAACATGTCTCTTCGACATGTATTTTTCCAATAAGACATGCCTTTTCATTTTGAGACACAGCTTTTAGACCATTATATAAAGACCTCATGTGTTTGGAATTTTCATTCATTTTCATCTCCATCATTGCATTATCACATAATGCATATTCACTTGAAAATAAATCTACATTTATTTTCAGTTCGAGTTTCATATAAAGAGAATTTATAACATAAGTAAATTCGTTGGTCTACATAATTTGAAATGCTTCTATTGCAAGACACGTTATTTGTATTTTGGGAGATGAATGTCGAAAAATCATTAGCATCTATACGTGGTATTATCGTCTTAAGATTGTTGAAAAAATTGATGTGCATAAATTATATTCAAATAATCAATATATTACGTGCATAAAATTAGATCGAATTTCGACTTACCAAAATCAAATATATAAAGTAGAAACAAGAAATGTATAAATGGTTAACAAAACAATGTTCGTTATTCACCTAAACTAGAAGGGTTGCCTAGCGAAAGAATTGAACTTTCAAGCAATAGTGATTGCTTCTGTTGTTAGTTCGAATGTACTCAAAAATTGTGGGGGCAACTTTACATCTACTAGACATTCTTAATCGAGGAATTGTGGGGATAGCTTATTCTACAAGTGACATTCTTTATACCTTATTAATCATAGATAAGTTTTCTAATAAATTGAAAAGGTAGAAAACCATGTTTAAAGTACGGGGATGATTCACAAAGGTGAAGCGCCCTAAATCAAAATAGGTTAAAATGAAAACACAATCATTTATTGCATGAATATTAGATGAAATTGAAATATTTGAAGAATATTCAAAATATTAAACCACATTATAGTGTATATTTTGTTAGTCTTTAATGATATAATGATATAAATTTGATATCTATTATTAACAATTTAAAATCCACTAGTAAAACAGTTTGTTAAAATGATATTTTTCAAAAATCACAACCTTTTGTTGTAGAGACATGTCAATAAGATATGTCTTTTTGAGATACGTTTTTTCATTTAGTTGTGTATTTTTTGAAATAACTTTTGGAATTTTCATCCATTTTCATCTTCGTCATTGCATTATTACGTAACGCATATTCACTTCAAAATATTTCTGCATTTATTTAGAATTCGAGTTTCATATAAAGAGAGTTCAAAGTATAAGCAAGTTCATTAGTTATTTGATGCACGAGTCAATAAAAAAATACCACATTAATTCATCAAATGACCACTTGCCGAAATGCATGCTACCTTATCATCTGTCAAACTTTCCATCAAATTAACTATGCATGTAGCATAACTGGGAAAAAAAAAGATTATAGGAAGTTAGTAATTTTGATCTATTTTGGAGTAAGTACCTATAAAATAACAAATGTAAGTAGTGTTTGTAGATGGAAAAATTTCATATTTAAGAGTTTAACTACGATCCATTTCAAAATAAGAAACAAGGTTTAAAACTTTAAAAATCAAATTTTATTAAATTCTATTTATGAAATAATTAACTAAAATATACTATATTAAATAAATGTAGTAAGATCACAATTTTATACAATTTGTTCACAAATTAAAGAAAAATTGGTTACAAGTTATTACTCGATAAAAAATAAAAACTTTTTAGGTCACAAATTATTTATCGGTGACAAATAACTTTTTTTATAAGTTACAGTTTTATTTATCGATCACAAAATCAAAAATTTTATAAGTAACAATTCATTTATCAATCACAAATCACAAATTTTATAAGTCACAACTTATTTAACGAACACAAATTATCAAATTAATTAGTCATGTGTTATTTTTTGATCATAACTTAATAAATTGTAGGCCACAATTACATTCTTTAGGTCACATATTATTTATTTGTCACAAATTAATCAATTTATTGGTCACAATCAATCAATTTATTGGTCACAAATACTCATCATCCCACTCAACCACCGCCTCCACAACCACCAATACCATGGCGCCACCACCGCTTGTACTATAACCATTTGCAACCATCACCTTACCACTGCCAACAGTGCCAAAATCTGCCACCAACATATCCAAATCCACCTAGCACCACCGATCCCTAAAACTACCTCTACTACCAACCGCAAATCGCATATCCACAATCAAAAGTAAAACAACTGGTCGTGAACCACAAAAGTAATCAGATCATGTAAAACCATAGATCCAAAACCAGCACCATCATTGTTGTTACCACCACCGTTGTCGCCATCACCAACCAACAATCACAAACAAAAAACACTTCTAAACCATTAGCAGATAGGAGAAAGAAAAAACCATCCCAAACCCCAAAAATCACCAACGAAAACAATACCTCAGCAGCCTTGCTCATCGTCGGGAGCTACCAACCGCTGTACGCATCACCTCTTTGTGCAGAGCAGTAGCACCGCGCTGTCGGAGCACGATTAAACAATACAAAGAGTGAAGAGAGAGGTTGTGCAAAGGAGCTGTCTGTTGTTGGAACGCGATTGCATAAGGCGATAGAGAGTAGAGAGAGAAAGATGAAGGAAAAGAAAGAGGCGTAAGAGATGCAAATATTTTTGGGTTTGAAATTGGGTGGGGTAAGGGATTTCGTGGGCGGTGAGTTTGTAGATTTATTTAATTTTATAATATTAAAAAGTTTAAATTATTATATGATTTTTGAACAAAAAAATTTCGAATTTAATTTTTTAATTGGTCATTTTGAAAATTTAGGTAGATGTAATTTTCTCTTTGTAGATTTAGCTTCTGTTTGGCCCCCATTCTTTTCAAATTTTAATGGTTGAAATAATATTTTTTGAAAAATGTGTGGTTGAAAAATAATGATTTTTTTTATTTGTGTATAATTATTTAATAGAAGATTGTGTGATTGAGAATAAGAGAGAGAAAGAGAATGAGAATGAGAATGGGGGCTAAACAATGGCTTATTTTCTCTTACTAGGTTATAGGCGAATTTTTTCGTGTGGAAATTACAAAATGGTCGGTCTCTGAAGATCGTTTTACAAAAATGAGGTACAAGTAGGGATTATAATCGAGCTCGTCGGCTCGACTCGAGGCCCAAAGGCACCATGCCAAAGCTCGGGCCGAGCCTCATTTTTGAGAGTTGGCTCGAATTGGGCTGGCCGGTATTACTAAAAATAAATAAAAAAAGAGAGGAAAAATCTGCTGCCTGTTTGGCAGCTGCCTTAACTGGCAGCTTCATAAGTTAACTTGCTGCCTATTGGTAGCATATCATATCAAGCTACCAACTAGCAGTAAATCTGTTTGGCAGCTAGAATAACTGTCAAATAGGCAGCAAGAGGTATTAAAAAAATCCAGAAATCGAGCTTGGCCCAATCAACTCGGCTTGGTAAAGCTCGGGTCGAACCTTAATTTTTTTGGCCGAGCAACGGGCCAAAAAAAGCCCTCCTTCGAAAAGCTCGAGTTGAGCCCAAGCCAAAATTTTTGGCTCGCTAGTCGGCTCGACTCGGCTCGTTAACATCCCTAAGTACAAGGTTTAATTAATCATAAATCATGTTTTAATTATATATATTAATATTATAATTAACCCATCCCAAGCCCTAAATTTGTTTCACTTTTTGACTCTCTCTCATTTCTCGTCGCTCACGACTCATCGCCACAGGTAGCGATCTAAGATCGGCTTTGCTCGACGCCATTGCAGTCGGAAGTAACTACTGCTATACCCAACAATCGCTCACATTGTGTGCGCAGTGTTGATGTCCCTATATCGACAACTCACGACACCTCGCTACAGGTGGTGTTCAGAGATCGACGTTGCTCGACGCCGTTGCAACCGGTGGTGACTACTGCCACTCTTAATAGTCACTTTTCCCGTGCCTCCACTTCCCACTTTTTTGATGCATCCACTCCTCGACATCGTTGCAATCGGTCATCAGTAGCAGCTTTTCCAATTCATCGACTCCCAAGACCTAGGCACAATGTCGCCACATAGTGGAGAAGCTCTGCCACTACTTAGTTTAAGGGTTGTGATTTGAGGCGATGGTGGTGGTGACGAAGATAGATTTGGGGATATTCTTTGGTGGAATTTGAGGTGAAGGTGGTGTTTTGTTGGATCTCATACTGTGATTTTTGTTGTTGGTGGTGGTGTAATCTGACGGTGGCAATGGGGCTTCTGTAGTTGAAAATCGTGATTTTTTAGTGGTTGTGGTAGTGAGATGGTGTGATTTTGAAGTTGAAAATGAAATTTGTTGGAGACGGTGATGGTGGTGATAAAGTGGCACTGCCGCTAACTGTCAGAAGTAAAATTGAGTGAAATGGCCTGGAGGTGTTGCGATGGTGGTGGCGATCGATGATGGTGAGCAATTGGCAGTGGTGGTCTGTGACCAATTATTTGGTGTCCCTAACTAAGTATTTGGTAGATTGTGACCTAAAAATTTGATAACTTGTGATCGAAAAATAATATGACAACAAATTTGAAAATATGTAACTGATAGAGAAATCGTGACCTATAAGTTTTTTGATCTGTGACCAACGAAATAAATTTTAACCTATAAAATTTTTAATTTGTGACATCGAAAGAGTATATGACCAATTAATTTGATAATGTGTGATTAATAAATAATTGTGACCTATAATTATGTATCTGTTATTATTAATTGTGTAATTGTGACCTTGTTATACTTAATTAATAAATATTTTTAATTAATTAACTAAAAACCCTGATTTTTATATTTTGTAAACTTAAAACGTGATTTTTGAAGTCTCCATACTTAAAACATGGTTTTTGAAGGCAGTATTTGTGAATTGGGAAAAATTCATATGTCGAGTGTATTGTTTACACCAATTCACAAATCAGGTACAAAGTTTAAAAATTCAAAATTCAGGTTTCTGTATAATTAATTGAAAATATTTATTAATTAAATATAATAAAGTCACAGTTACACGATTAATGGTCACGTATTTACTTATTGGTCACATATCATCGAATTAGTTAGTTACAGATTATTTTGAAATCACATATCAAAAAAATTTGTAAATCACAGATTATTTCGAGGTCACAGATAAAAAATTTACAGGTCATAAATTTTTCATTAATCACAGATTAAAAAATAATTACAAGTCATAGGGTCACAAATGTTAAATTTATTGGTCACATATTCTAAATAGTTGGTCACATACACCAAATACCCCACCACCGATCTCGATCCAGCACCATCTTGATAACAAATCATCACCACACAATTGTCGTTTGCACCACACCATCGACTGCACCGCACCAACATTGTCAACAAAACAAACACCAATTCAACAGAAAAACCACCACCACCATACATATCATCGAATTAATTAGTTACAGATTATTTTGAAATCACATATCAAAAAAATTTGTAAATCACAGATTATTTCGAGGTCACAGATAAAAAATTTACAGGTCATAAATTTTTCATTAATCACAGATTAAAAAATAATTACAAGTCATAGGGTCACAAATGTTAAATTTATTGGTCACATATTCTAAATAGTTGGTCACATACACCAAATACCCCACCACCGATCTCGATCCAGCACCATCTTGATAACAAATCATCACCACACAATTGTCGTTTGCACCACACCATCGACTGCACCGCACCAACATTGTCAACAAAACAAACACCAATTCAACAGAAAAACCACCACCACCATTTCAAATTGTGTATAGTTAACACCACCACCATCGCCCTTGCCACCCATCCCATCCACATCCACCATCGCCACTTCCACGACCACGACCACCACCTTACCATCACCAACTAACATCACAATCACCATTACCCAAAAAGTAAGAGAAAACCCACCACCACCGTACCTAAACTCCCATCTAAAATCACCATCGCTAGAACAACAACCCACCAAATCCAATCACCACCAACTCAACAAATCCAGTCGTTGAGACCATCACATCACCATCAAAAACTACCGCGGTTAGAACTACAACCCACCAGATCCAATTACAACCACCACATCACCAAAACCACCGTCACTAAAACCACAACTACACATCACCACCACCTCAACAGATCCAATTGACTGAGAGCACTACGGAACTATCCAGAATTGAATCCCATCAACTATAGTCATAGTGGCATCACTGCACTTGCTACGAACCATCAACTCCATCAGCACTACCACAATCCACTAACGCCATCGAGTTGTGTTACTATAGGCCTTCACTTGTGACTTTAGCAAAGCAAATAAAAGAGACAAATAGAGCTATGGAATCGATGACCTTCAAGTTTGAATCAAGTGAATTGAAGAGTACTTTTCAGATTGAAGACTTTGAAGTTGTTCAGAGAGTCCTCGCAACGTTGCAGCGCCACCAAGCACATACACACCTTCAGCGTGTGTCTCGTTGGAGAAAGCCAGATCTGCAGTACCGAGACATGTAGACGGGGTCAGGGGAGAGGAAAGTGAAGAGAGAGAGTAGGGTTTTTGAAAACGTTATTGGGATGGGTTTGGAATTGAATTGAGATATGTTGATATATTTTATTATTAATAATTAAATCAATGATTGGATATTGAATAAAAAAACTTTTCCATATGATTTTTGCACTATGATCTTTAAATATTTGGAATTTTGTAATGTGAAAATTATAAATTCTAATAGATTAAAAATCACCATTTCAAAAATAAGATGTCATGTTTAATATTTCACAAATCAGAATTTTTTAATTAATTAATATATTTAAAAATTAATCTAATAAATAATAATTTCATAACTAAATTATTCATTTTCTACCTTCTCTCTCTACCCCCGATTCTCTCTGTCTCACCTCTTTCGTCATCGCAGACACGACGACGGCAGATGCAGTAGATCTGAGACAAAATTCAGCATATCCAATAGATGACGGCGACGGAGGATGGCGATACGCTGATATGTACGATTTGTGGCGAGGGTGGATATTTATATCACGACGGTGGATATGCAGATCACAATTTGTGGACATGTCAAATCGTGTGAGGCGGTGGCTTGGTGTGCGTTTGGCTGCAGCATTGAGACGTCGATGTGGGTGTGGTGTATGTGCATGGGTCTGGTGGCGTGTGCGATAGCGGTAATGGTGTGTGGCGATCTGCAAATCGTAGATCTGTGGTATTGGTGTGTGGCGACGACGGTGGTAGCAATGATTTGGGGCGATTGCGGTGCTTGTGGACTGTGACTCCCAATTGTGGTGTTGGTGTGTGGCGCCGACGGTGGTGACGGTGGTGGCGATGATTTGGGGCGATTGCGATGGTTGTGGACTGTGACTCGCAATTATGGTGTTGGTGTGTGGCGACGACGGTGGTGTCAATGAAAATTGTGACTGTGACCGTGTCTGTGACTCACATTTGTGACTCACAATTGGATACATGACCTGAAAATCATGACTGTGACTCACAATCGATTAAGTTGTGAACAAAAAATTAATCATGACCTAAAAAATTAATAATTTGTGACTATTTAATAAGTTGTGACCTACAATGTTTGTGATATGTGATCTATAAATTTTTTTATTCGTGACCTAAAAATAATATGTGACCTATAAAATTTTTGATCTGTAACCAATAATTTGATAAGTTATGACTAAAGATTAATCTGTGACCAATTAATTTTTTGATTTGTGACCAATGAATAAACTGCGATCTACAAAATTTTTGAATTGTGATCGTAAAATAATTTGTGATATAAAATTTCTGATTTGTGACCAAAAAATAATAAGTGATTCATTAAATTGTTAATTTGTGACCAAATTGTATAAATATGTGATCTAAATATATTTAGACCCCATTTGGTACTCTTTTTTTCAAAATGTATTTTTCTCTCTATTCTTTTCAACCACACATTCTTCATTAAAATAATATTACACGTAAATTAAAAAAATTTTCTTATTTTTTAACCACACATTCCCATCAATATACTATTCAAAAATGCATTTTTACATAAAAATGCCTCCTAACACCCTCTTAATTAGTAAAATAATTAATTAATTAAATCATAAATATATTTTAATAAAAATCTAATTTTGAAAATTTGAAACTTATTTTCTTATTTTTAAAATGTGTCATAATTAATCTCTTATTTATGATATTTTCCCTCTTGTAATTTCATCTTGTGAATTTTGCCCTTTTTCCGTTCCTAGAACCCGTAGACACGATGGCCCAAGTCATTTGAGTCCAGTTAAATAACCATATTCGAATCCTGAAAAAAAAAGCCCAATAATTAATACCCCGCTATATAAACGTAACAATCAGCCCTTACAATAACCCTAGCTGCGTTTTTTCTTATTCGTGCGAGTGATTCAGAAGTCCATCATCTGCTGCTCCTGGTCTCGTGAGCTGCACGCGATTTGAATCTGAGCAATGGCGACTGCAAGAACTGTGAAAGACGTCTCCCCTCACGAGTTCGTGAAAGCTTATGCTGCTCACCTCAAGCGTTCTGGCAAGGTATTCTTTTTATTTGCGTAAGAATTTATTTTTCGATATGCATGTAATTTATTTGTGTAAGCTAAGTTTTATCATTGAAACTGTTATGCAGATGATTTCTTGGCGAATTTTGTTCATTTATCGTGTTAGAAATAATCATGCTGTATGTTTTTAGGTAAAAAAAAATGGGGGAGTGAAGTTGGTAGTGATGGGTCAAACCAATTTGAAAAAGCTGTATTTATTACCTGTTGATGGGTATAATGAGGCGTCCTGTAGCCTATATTATCAATGTATTCTGTGAATTTGGTTATTGTTTAGAGGATGGATAACAATTGGCTGTGTGTTCGTGGCTGATCCATATTTAAAAGATGGACTTGAGCAGAGGCAAAATGACACTCAGATTGAAATCTGAACAAAAATGAATTAGGTAGGCTCCAGCATTGGAGCAATAGATCTTTTTATTTTTTTTTAGCTTCGATTGATATAAGCTTCTGAAATACTGAAAGCACTAAATATAAAGAACTGAATAAGTAAATTTACAATTTTGTTGTAAAAATTTAATTTGGTTATGATGTATCTTTTGCCCCTTTAGGACATCCGTTCTCCCTAATTGAAAACAGGAACAATATTAACTCCCAAAAACAACAAAAAGTAGCTGCGATGTTATATCCTCTCTATTATTTAATTGTTGTATCATTTTTCCTAAACAGATGGAGCTTCCCGAGTGGACTGATATTGTGAAAACAGGTGTTCTCAAAGAATTGGCTCCATATGATCCTGATTGGTACTATGTCAGAGCTGGTAATGAGCTCCCTCTCTCTCCTCTTCTTCCATATCTGTATACAAGTCCATGACGTGTGCTCATGTTCTTTTATTTATGGGATTATTCCCGCAAATTAGAAATGAGATATTTATGGGCGGGGGCTTAAAGTAGCAATGGAATGACTATTTTTACTCTGGATGCCTTTACAAATCAAATAAATTAACTGTCTAATAATCAGAATCCTTCAAACTTAATTCAAAACTGAGAGATTATCTTGCTACTGGGATTTCATATTCTGACGAGAGTCATCTATTATTCTATATAATAATCTCTTGGTGGCATATATATACATCTGACAGTATTATTGTCATGCCAAATTTTTATCTTGCATCTTTATCACGTATTTGCAGCTTCCATGGCAAGGAAAATATATTTGAGGGGGGGCATTGGTGTGGGTGCCTTCCGGAGAATTTATGGTGGGAGCAAGAGAAATGGAAGTCGCCCACCTCATTTTGGCAAAAGCAGTGGATCTGTTGCTCGCCACATTCTTCAACAGTTACAGGAGATGAGCATCATTGAGATGGATCCAAGAGGGTGAGTTTGCGATTGCTTGAAATGGACTATAGTTTTAGATATTATGGAATTTAATAGCCTGTGTATGATGACTATTAAATCCAACCGTAATAACCAGTGAAGGGACAATGCTGACAATGCTGACTTTAATATTCAGTTATGATACAATAATAGAAATAATAGATGTTGATCTTACAGAATTTATTAGCTAGGTTTCCCTTGACAGGGTTAGTACGTACATGAGATACCAATGACCCTGATATTTTATCAGTTACACTTCAGCCCCTGTTTGGTTTTGCTAAAAACCTTATATTTAGTAGATTTTGATAAAAGTTGATTAAATGTGTGGTTGAAAAGTTGATAAAAGTTGTGGATGCCCAGAAATGTGTGATTATAATTAAATGATGACTTTGCTTTAGACTTTTATCAGCTTTTTTAGCTAAGACAAAAGGGTTCTTACTATTCAATTTGATACAGTTATAAAAGGGGTATGAGATTCAGATATTACAGAATTTTTTAGCTAAGTTTCCTTTGAGATGAACCTGTATATATCCTGAGATATACTACCGACTGATATTTTATTGGTGAGTTTTACTTTAATATTCTATTTGGAACTGCAGTAGAAATTATAATAGATTTAGATCTCATAAAACTTATTAGCTAGGTTTCCCTTGACATGAACTTATACGTGCTCACAAGATACTCCCGACCCAGATATTTTATCATTTTTTATTTATGGGGCGGTTACTTGTATAATGAATCTAATGCCTGCTAACCTTAACTGTGAAGAACACTTTTCCAAGATTACATGCATTGGTAAATTTCTCCTTATTTCTCTCATTTTTATGCTGCTTTTCTTTCAGTGGGAGAATGATCACATCCAATGGCCGACGGGACCTTGACCAAGTTGCTGGACGAATTGCAGTTGTTGCACCTTGATAGATTAATTAATTATGTGGAGTTGTGAGTTAGAATATTGAAGAGTGTCCTTCGAGTAATCGTAGACAATTTTTGTTTGCCAATGTGATCATGTCATGATGTTTAGACTTAATAGTACTTGGCTATTGAAATTTCTCTTTTTGTAGTTTATATTCACACCTCATTTGCATGTCAAGTTGGTGCAATTTTTAATTTATGCTTGGTTATTCAATATACTGGTTCTTTTAATAATTAGCGTGTTTCATTCCGTTCAAGCAAAATGGGGCTGCAAAGCCTTTTGAATCCAAGTTACTGTGACTTTTATCCACTTGAATGGAATTTATTGTTTTCCATAAATTTGTAATTATATTATCTATATTTTGACAAATATATCGAACACTAAAACGATCTTGCTACATGTACATCAATTTCAAATAGGGCCTTAGAAGATTTAGAGTAGATGACTACCACTCCTCGGATGGGGCTGACTAAGTGAAATAAAATTATGTCCGGATGTTAAATGAAGTTAGGAGTTTTGCTACTTTTGGGGGACATTTGGGGGGACTAAATTGCCACTTGTGTTGGTGGGTGGAAAAATTGTTTCTTCAATCATTTGGCAATTCTGTCACCCCGAGTGTTACTATTGCTAAATTCTGAAGTTAGATATTATGTTAGTATGTTCTTTTCGTGTATCACATGAGAATAGAAAATCGTTAGTCCCCATTTGGGCTCCATTAAAAAGAAATTTTGGAGAATGTGTTTTGAATTGTGATTATATAACGTGTAATTAAAAAATAATGAAAAATTTTGAAATCCATGTGTAAAATAAGAGAATACTTGGTTGAATTTTGAAAAAATAGAGTCCAAATTGGGCTAAGCCTAAAATATGTTATAATTTAGTTTGAAGTCCAGAGTTGGAGATGTGTCTAAGACTACACTGAGCCTTGTAATCTTAAGATTCTCTACAAAGTCAGGTGTAGTTATCGATGGCAATTTGCAAGTTATTGTTGGCCACTTCGAATAGAAGATGCCTTGAAATATTGTAAAACTCAAAAATGGGAACTAACCAAAATATTCATTAAAATTGGAAAGTAGAAACTACCAAAAAAATTCATTGATATCGCCCTCCATTGCGCCAGCAACACAATATGATCTGTCCTTCCCAAATTTTATACAAACTTATTGATTCAAATACAAATGGTGAAAGAAAATAAAAAAACTCAAATTCGACAATTCTATGATTGGCCCCTCACTTCAAGCTTCATTGCAATTGTGTACACAAGTCATTCCCGCACACTTGATCTTCTTATGTTGAGGAATATGGAACTTTGGCTCTTTTGGTATAGTCGGTTGCTTCATCGACCTAAGACAAACAAACATAAACGTTTTATTATTATTATTATTATTATTATTATTATTATTATTATTATTATTATTATTATTATTATTATTATTATTATTATTATTATGCTACAATTTAGACATACTTATGTGAGGAATTAGAACCACAATTAGCTTCTCATTGAATGGATTGATTGGGAATTGGGATTAAATATTCATGTTATTATTATGATAAATGTATTTTTTGCAAATATCAAAAAGTTCAGTCGGACAAAAGAATGAGGGTTGAGGAATGCACAAAATCATTTAAATGCTTAAGCACAATTTAGGTAATTAGCTGCTAATGTATCAGAGAGGTTCATGATTTCAACATACAGGGTAGTTAGATGTTAGACATAACATATATGATGTATACAATTATATAGATAATCGTAAAATTTAATGCATCACTTTGCATATTAATTCGGAATAGGAATATGATCGAATTGTGTTTAAAGATTGGTTTAACTTACCTCATGAAAGATAGTTAAGTAAAATTGAATTATGGATTGAGAATATTCATAATGGGAGAGGTTTAATTCGAAATTTCAATACATTCATCTCATATTTAATTCAAAACCATCTTAAATTGTTAGTATATAATTAGAATAAACACAACAAATTTCTTTTGTGTTATTTAATTCGATTTGTTAGCAAGTTGATACAATTGAATTGATTAATTCATAATTGGATTATAAATCATATTGTTGTTTTTGGTTATTCATGACAATCGTGAATCTTGATTTCTTTTCTACTCTGTGATTTGTGATCTTTTCATGTACTATTCATCAATTTATGTAAGATTTTGACGAGCTCGAGCTTCTACCGTTAGAATCAAGTTCAAAATTAGTTACCCTATATCCAATCAGAGCAGTTGCCAATGACGACGACGTCGTGTCAGTTGGGTACTACTTGATCCCTAAAGATGCTAGTGAATTATGTATATAAGCTATATGAAAGAATAGTAGAAAATCAAGCTATATGACCATCCCTTAGGAGACATCGAAGAAAGTAGTAGGACTTCACATTATCAGCTTTACAAAGAAGATGGACACCTTCAGACATCCAGATGGACACCCTCACTAAAATAGTGTACATGGTGCACCAACTTACATCGATTTGTCCTCACCTTTCTGACTTCACCTTTCTCTCTTTATTACTTTAATTGATTCCGGAATCTATCTACAAGAAATTAGGTTTCGATGAGTCAAAGGAAACTAATGTATCTCTCTAGTTGATAGATCAATCAAGCACCCTCAAAAAGTAGTTGAGGACATGTTCATCAAAAATGAAAATTTCATCTTTCCAGCTGATTTAGTCATCCTTGATATGGGAGAAAACCAAAATATACTAGTAATTTTGGGAAGTTCATCCTTAGTAATTGTGATTGCTTTTGAAAATGGTGAGATTATTATCTTAATTGATTCCGGAATCTATCTACAGGATCACGAAGAGATTGATGATTATGAACTTGTTGAGAGAACCTAATTTTTTTCCTTTTGTTTATTATGCTTTTGAGTTAGTAGGCCATTTATTTACTTTTGTATGCTAGTTAGTTTACCAATGGAAATGTCACAGTCAAGCGGTCCGGACCATCTAGTTTTGGCATTTTTGTTCCAAATCAACCTCCAGATACAAATTCAGGATGTACGTACCTAGTTCCATTCTTTGCCATTTTATTTGATTTATTGACGATATTTTGAGACATTAAGGGCAGTGTTTGATTTAAATTTGGTGTGGAAAAAATATTGAGTATTTAATAAGGGATATTGCACTCATAAAAAAGGAAAAAAGTTACCATAATGCGTAAGTGAAAGCTCTAAAATAAAAGATCCAAACAAGAACACTTTATTGAAAATCTTATAAATAAAACTCAAAAAAGGGGATCAAGCTAATGCAAGAAACAGATTACACACATCAAATGTGAAAAAGTATGTAAACAAAATAGAAGATGGATACATGATTAAGCCCCTAAAAACTTAAGAATATTAGACTTTTGGCAAGGGATAATTAGCTTAACTGAATGTGTTGGATGAAGATGGGCCTTATTTATGTTCTTGATTGATCTTGCATGTCTTGTTTATTTAAAAGTTCCTGATCCGAATCTTGCGCATCTCTTCTTAGAGGGTAAGAGAACGCTAGTGTGGGCCCATTGAATGCCCAAGGAAGCATTCCTTAAACAAATAAAAAATAGGCAAGTCCAAGGGGGTATGATCCCAATAAAGATGGGATGGATCCTTCAGCAATTGTAAATGAAGCATACCAGAAAAGGATTGTCAATAATGGTAGATGGATATTTGACTTCCTTTAGAGAAATACATTCCCTAGAAAATTACTGACTCTCATGGTTCGCTGCTGACTTCCTTTTGTGAGGACTTATTGATCACTCCTTGGGTACATTCCCTAGAAAATTACTGACTCTCATGGTTCACTGCTGACTTCCTTTTGTGAGGACTTATCGATCACTCCTTGGGGAAGTTCCCAATGTACTCCTTGGGAACTTTCCCATATGAAACTCGTGCCCTTTATAAATTAGTGGTTATGTAGCACGGACACTCTAACTAGGAAAGCGTGCATGTGCGCTATATTGACACTCTACAATAATTATTTTTCTTTTTTACTATAACTATTATATATTTTTAACTCAAAATTATTAGTAAATAACAAAAAAGTACTCATATTTAAAAAATTTCAATAAGAAAAATCAATAATAATATAAAAATAAATTTATACTATATGAATGAAGAATATTAAAGAATTTAATTAACATGTCGTGTCAGTACTTTTTTGAAAAATCACGAGTCGACGTATCCGTATCGGACACGCGTGTTCGTATCGGTGCATCATAGATCAGTAGCTTCCTATCAATAGAAATCTCTCTTTCTTCTAGTTGAGCATCTTAAAAGCGACTAACTTCCGTACTACTGGATATTGCTTGTGGCTAAGGTAAGGGGCACTAGGCACTCCTAGCATAGGTTACCTGTCTTTGCTGGTAGACAGATACGCTTAATTAGTTGCTTGAATTCAGAGGGGTGTTTCACTTCCATCAGGAGAATTTCATTGCTCCTATACCACTATGGCAACCTATGAAACTACGGATATTTGCTCATTAACTGAAGCGCTAGTGCTTTTCTCCCTTTTTTAGGTAGGGCTAAGTAAAACGATCCATTTATCGTGATCCAATTCCTTCTTTCTCATATCATTGCGTTTTCCCTTTTTTTCTTATGATCCAATTTTCCTTCTAACAGGACATCGAAATGTGATCAAAGTGCATTTTCTCGGGATTTTTGCTTGTCAACGAAATTCTTGGGACATGGAGAATCAAACTTTTTACCCCATACATTCCCTTTATGTAGATGGACGTGTTGCGATGTGTTGTTGCATTGATTGTTGCAAAATCAATGCAAGCTCGACCTCAGTGCATCCTACTCCAAGGGTGCTTCCCTTATCACTCCCTTGGAATGCCTCTTTCGAGAGGAGATCGAGATTGGAGACTTCTAAAATATCAGCTATATCTGACGACCTTGAAGTGTGACTTTCCTTGATTGATGGCGGAATTCCTAGAACGTGTATGGTACGTGATCAATTAGTTATTCATCGAAGGTACTGAGACGGGAAATAGAATATGGGTAAGATGGTGGAATGCTTAGAAACCGCGTAGTAAAATGATCCAAGATCATTGCATTTTCCCATCTAACGGGACATTGAAATGTGATCAAAGTGCGTTTCCTCGTGATTTTTGCTTCTCAACAAAATTTCGGGACATGGAGAATCGTTCGTTTTTACGTTTACCCAATTCTCTTTCTCCTTTTCCTTTAGCTTTCAACACTAGAAAAGTTCACAAAAAGAAAGAATTGGTATTTTAAAAAAGGGAGCATGGATCTTATTTAATAACTCCGACCAGAGAATAGATTGTTGCATTGAGCAGGTCAGACGAATCTGTTTCGTTGAGGCTCATGACTCTTAAAAGTGAATATTGCTCTCAACGGCTACCCTAATAGTGAAACCCTTCCAGCGGAAAATTTCGTATGTTAGCTCCAATGATTAGTAGAGGAAAAAGCTCGACCTCAGCGCGTCCTACTTTGTGTCGTGTTTTAAGCCTGCTATGCATCTTTGTTCCATCTACCATTTTTGACAATCTATTTCTGATATGCCCGCTGCTTCGTCGACAATTACTGGAAATCCTATCTTTACTAAAAATCCATCCTATCTTTTTTGGGATCATACTACCCCCATGGACTTGACTATTTTTTATCTGTTTAAGGAATTCTTCCTTGGGCTTTCTCAATGGGGCCCACGGCTTCTCGTACCCTCTAAGCAGAGATTCGCAAGTTCTATGATGTCATCTTGAGAGAACAAGTGTGCCTCCAGGCCATAAAGCTCTACGTTAGTTCCTTTGCGTCTTATTCTTTTTGTGCCACATTCAAGCAAGAAAAAAGTGCTTCTTCTTAGCAGTTGAACAAGTTAACGGAATTTTTCTTCCCCTGATGGTGACTTCAGTACCTAGATCCTCATCTCTTAAATCAGCTCTGGTTGTCAATTTAATGGCACTGGAGCTAGCCAAGAAAGCGGTGCATTCATGGTGTATAGAATCAAGGTTAACAAAATGCAAAATGAATCTATCTAAGAGGAGCTTAGTTCTATTCAACATCCATCAAGGCGAGGGAAATGACTCTGATCACCGGGGTAGGATAGAGTCCGTGTTAGTGTGCTTCTCTCTTTCGGCTGTCGATTGCATGCAGTTTCACCATTCACCTTTTTGATTTATTTTAATTCCGTTCTCAAATTAGATTAGAGACTACGAGAACTATTAGTAATACTATTTAATATGTAGCTGTACAAAACAAAGTCAGGCTTTCCTTAGATTTAATGCATTACATTGCATATGAATACAGAATAGGAATATGATTAGGTCGTGTTTAGAATATAGTTAACTTAACTTGAAAGAGATAGTTAAAATAAAATTTAGATTATCAACTGTCTCGTTCAATAGCGTGTTGATACAATTCAATTTAAAGTTTATATCTTGTGAGACGAAAACTTTTACTCACTAAATTATTAGTTGTCAACGACTTTGTGTGAGATTTCACTAAACAATTATTATTATAGTTTTGTTGGCAGATATAAGATGGAACTGAAAATTTATTCTTGATAGTTCATGATTAGTTTATGATGTTTAATTAATTTTTTATTGAATTATCATAGTTTTGAAATTGAATTTAATAAATTGGTAGGATTCAATTTATGTAATAATGATAGAGAGAATTTTGGAGAACTCTAGTATTGCTATTTACTTGGAGTTTATGTGCAATAGAAAATACGCATTTGGATATGAGAAACTCAACACTGTTAGGCTACAATTTTTTTAAAACTCATTTGTTTTTTTTAAACTCAGTTTCAATAATATATTTTATAATATCCACTGTTAGGCTACAATTTTTTTAAAATTCATTTGTTTTTTTTAAACTCAGTTTCAATAATATATTTTATAATATTCACAACTTTTATTAACTTTTCAACCAAACACATCAACTTTTATCAAAATTTACTAAAAATATGTTTTTTAACCAAACCAAACGGGAGCTTAAGAAAAAGAGGAGAATAGATAGTTTAATTAATCTAAAAAGAAGGCTCTCTTCGCGGATATACACAAGCAATAAGAGAGATCTAAACAACAACATTAAATGAAAGAACTAAACACGCAACTTTAAATGAAATAGGAGATTATGAGATGACGGTAGTAGGTCGTTTAGCTTCCTTTTTAATTCAGACATTTATATTTTAGTTAAAAATTCACCATTGTTTGGAGATTATCTTTTTTCTTTAGTTCATTGAACTTCAACTGTTTTTTCCTTTTTAATATAATGAAATGAAGGAATTGATTTTCCTGTAGAAGGCATTATTTGTTTTCAAAGTCGCTGTGTTAAAATCACGGCCATTGATTTGAATAACATGATAATGGCCATGATTTTGACACATCAAGAAATGTCAAACTATTTGTACAAAAGGAATGTTTTCTTGAGAAAGGCCTTCGTTTGCCTTCAGCGTCGACTCTGTCAACATCAAGCATATATATATATATATATATTCACCCCCCCCCCCCCCCCCCCCCCCTCAAATAAGGAGAGAAGATACGCGAATTTCCATTAAATGGAATGATATAGAAAAAACCTACTGGCTGAAAAAAGATTGTGTGAGACACATAAAGTCGATTCATCACTTATATGAGGATGCCATGCATGATGGAAGTCATTTAATGAAGAGTTAGTTTACCTTCTAGGAACGAAGGGCCTGTCAAAATATGGCATGGGTTGAGCTTTTGGAACTAGCTCCTTTCTTAGCCTCCTGATTTCTTCTTCTTCTGCCATCTGTTAAAAGCAGACAGAACAGTGCTCAAATAAATAGACAGAAATGTGTTTCTTCATTAGTAATAGAAGTTTTGCTACAATTTTACCTTGTGCTGTCTCTCTCTTTCCATCCTATACTGTTCAATAAGACTCAGCTTCTCTGCAACCTTTTATACATGAGCAATAATGTTAAAGAGATGATGCATAAACACGAAATTATCTCAACTAATATGTAAGTTCCACCTTTTTCACATTTTTGCGTATATAAATGCTACAACATATGTAACAAGATAAACTTGGTTCGATTCAAATCTTAAAACAAGTTCTTGTCAGGAAAAAAACTAGAGTATACAATCAACACAATTTATTCACCGAAAGTTGGATGCTAACATCTCCAGAACCAAAATTTGTTTGATGTCATTGGAACATCTTCACATTGTAAATTTTACCTTTCTTTACATTTTTGCTAATTAAATGGTACAACAGGAATAACAAGATGCATATTTATGAGATAATTAGATTGAAAAATGAAGCACACCCCAAAAAAGAAAGACAATATTTACACGGTGTGAAGTAAAAAAAAAAATATAGTAACTTAGTTTGACTCAAGTTTTATAACAAGTTCTTCTTAGGAAAAAACTAGAGTATACAATCAATACGATTTATTCACCGAAAGTTGGATATTAACATCTTCAAAACTAAAATTTGTTTGATATCACTGGAATATGGTCGATAGAAGGGACTAAAAAGGAGCTAAAAACAGGTAGAATCATTGTATAGAACTGAAATTGCAGGAGTTATCAGAGACAATTTCACATAAACCCTTTTGTTTTCTCCAACACAATTTGTCTCACTGTACTCTCTCTCTTTGGTTATGTGTATTTCCTTTGAATATAAGAAGTATCAGAGACAATTATGGTTGATTGTGTTATTTCAACTAGAAAACCCATAAACCCTTTTGTTTTCAACACAATTTGTCTCCCTTTACTCTCTCTCTCTCTCTCTTTGGTTATGTGTACATTTCCCAGCTCTTTTTATGTTGAATTTGTCTACAGATTTTTTGTTATCTGCCTTCCTTTGAATATCAGAAGTATCAGAGACAATTACGGTTGATTGTGTTATTTCAACTAGAAAACCCATAAACCCTTTTGTTTCCAACACAATTTCTCTCTCTCTCTCTCTCTCTCTCTCTCTCTCTCTCTCTCTCTCTCTCTCTCTCTCTCTCTCTCTCATTATGTGTACATTTCCAGCTCTTGTCATGTTGAATTTATCTACAGATTTTTTCTTATCTGCCTTCCTTACTATTCACTTATTTCATATACGTTCTTTAATTTCTTCATTTATGGCCAGATTTAGTACCTCATCCTCATTAGAAAAGGTTTGTCCATAAATTTCAGTTTGGATGATCCTTCAAATATATATGATTGTATTGTGAGTGAAAAGTGTAGTTCTTTATCTGTTTACCACTTTCTCACATCACAAATTATCATAAAAAGTTTCCTTGCTCCTGACCCAATCTTACCGAAACTTCTTTATCTACAGGACGTTTTGTTGAACTTTAGTAATGGAAATATATACCGAATAGATAAGTTGCTCTAAAACTGTCATCTATGAGAATCCATTTCACTACTTCCCTCTGTTCTTTGCTTGTGTTAAATATAAAACCGGACTAACAACGCAAAACTGCATAAGCTACATATATATCAGTCTATTTTATTTTACTTTACTTTTTAATTTTTTTGTACTCGCCTAGGTGCCTATCTCAACCTAGAACACAAGGTTACTCTATGTAAATTTTCTTGGGGTCATCGTTGAGGGATGAATATTCAGATCAAATTGTTTTAATTAGCTGATAATTCCAAAACAGTTCTGATTGAAGTCATCTTCGCAACTTGTGAGAATATCTACACTTCTTGATTCCAAACTTGCCAGTATCAGTTGATAAAGAAGGCCAAAGTTATGGAAAACTAGAAGTGCATATATATGATCAAGATTATTTTATGCACTCAAACAATTTTAGCAGTGAATGCATTCATAAATTCATTTCTCTGATTTCTATCTTTCATTAGTTTGTTATAACAGTACAACCAGGATTAGAGATGAAGAAAATAAATGTACCTGATGATCAAACCCAGCTCGCTCCTCAGCCCTAATGTCACTGTGCAGTAACAGATCTACAGGCCTTGTAATGTCTTTAACTGGAAGCTTGATTAAACACTGACAACACAAACCAAATCATTTAAATTGCCTTATTACGATATATCCAAGGATACACGACAATGTAATGAGATATTTGGAAAAAAAAAAAAAAAAATTCATTCAACTATATCTTGTCGTTAATTTCAAATAAGTCCATATTTTGTGGTTCACATATAAGTTCACTTCGGTATTCAAAAGCGTGTATCCTTAAGTTCTAATTAAACCATGGTGGTAGCAAAACATCAGGAACTAGACAAATTTCAAAAAATCAAAATGGAAACATAAGAGAAAAAAGACGGGATTAAAGCTGTCCTGGCTAGTAATGTTCTATCTAAAGAAGATGAAAAAAGCTTATATTAAACTAAGAACTTGTCCATAGGGTACTTGAATCACCTCTGGTTCATCTGTTGTCCATGGAAGACCTTGAGCAATTGGGATCCTGAGCTTCTCCTCTTCCTCCAGCATCTGCTGTACTCTCTTCATAAATTCTTCCTCTTTGCATTTTCCTCTTTCCTGCAATTGGTCAATTGCCAGAATTGTATTGTTTTGAAAGAGATAAGCAACTACTGAAGCGTCAAAACAAGTTAATAATTAAAACAAGAATTGAAAACTTGGAGATGTCATGAGGTAATCCTGATTGCTTAAAAGAATGATGATTAAAGCAACTAGTCTGGATCAAAGTTGAACATTGATGTAAGCAATTTAGGCATAATATACAAGTTAATGTTGTAGATTTTCTCAGAACAATTAAAATAAAGAGAAATGACAATTGGTCATTACAAAATTGATTGCAGCGCTGCAGCTACTTAATCTTACTGTTACGCCTAAAGTTCAAGCTTATTCTACTCTCAAAAGGTCATGAAGCCTTGTAAAATATCCACTACTTTTCTTCTCATCAGGTTCTAGCAGCTCTAAAAATTCTTCTTATCAAATAAGTTAGAGCATAATAAAGCTGAATAATGCAGTGAAACCCTTCCTCAAATCAACCATAAACTAGATTCACTGTGACGAAATTATGTACACGAACGCTAAATTTTTTACGAAACTTCATAAATAATGATTTGGTCACTAGATTATTTGCAAATTTCATGGCCACACAAATTCCTTGAGAATCACATTTGAAATTAGCTCTGAAGGAAGACAACTAAACAAAACACACACAATAAACCATATCACGTAATGCAAACCTCAGTTAAAAGCTTGAAGGGCTTTAGGGAGGTTGCTTTTGGCTTCCTTCTCTTCCATTTTCTTCTAGCAAAAGTCCTGGAAGACTCGGTACTCTATAAAAATGAAAAATGTAACTTAGATTGTCTAAAACTGAAACCATCATATCACTTATGGCAAAGAAAGGTTAAACACAATTCGTACATTTCGTCTACTTCTTCGACCACCGATGCTGCTTGAAATACTGAAGTCATCGAACAAATCCCATAAGATTAACCAACAGCGACAGAAACTTGGGGCTACGGAAAAGTAAATGAACTTACAATACAACGCACCTTCCCTGGCTGCTGTTAAGTGAAGACGCACGGCGTGAATCCAAGCCTAAACTCTCGGAGGTGAGGAAAAAATCTGAAGGACAGAATGAAGATGAAGAAACCTGTGTTTCTGAAACCTCAGGAAGTTTTTGCAATCCAGGCAATGCCCATTTAATTCCCTTCTTATTATCCTCCAATTCCTGCTCCTCTTTTTCCTCGGAATCACTTGATTTTGGAATTGTCAAAAGCTTCTCAAAGGCCTTAACCAAATGCATCACTCTTCCAGCCCCCGGATCCGGCACACTCTTTCTTGCCTCTTCCAACAATTTAGCCCTCCTTCTCTTCATACCCATTTCACCATTCACCACATTCGCATTCAAATCGTCTTCATTTTCCCTGTCAATCTCCAGAAAATCACATTCGGATCCATGTGCAAACTCTGTATTCTGATTCATGGAATTGATTTCATTCTCCTCCCCATCGACTCTACTATCGCATTCCTTTAACTTCTTGAAATCAACCCCGCCATCTATTTTACCACGATTTTTGAAAAATTCTTCTTGAGAAGCCCTCAGACTGTCATATGCCACACATAAACACTTCGATCTCCCATTTGTCTTCTCACACTTGGTACAAGCCACAGCAGCGGCCAAACCATTCGATTCCTCTTTCTGCGATTTCTTCTTCGCGATCAGAAACTTCCTCGCTCGAATCTTGTTCTTCGGTGATGGCCCAATATTAGGGTTTTCTGAAACGGCTTTCTTTGTGCTTTTTGCAGATTTCACCAATGGTGAATTCGACAACTTTAAACAAGGACTCGACACATTGGGATTCATATTCTCCGAGTTTTTTGAGATTCCACTAAATCTAGATCCTTTTTCAGGGGTAACTGCTCGGGCTGTCTTGAAATTCATTGAATCCATCAGAAAGTTCGCAGCAAAATGGCTTTTATTGAGGAAAAAAAAAATTAAGATAAAGAAAATTTGGGAGATTATCGTCTAGGGTTGGACTGTGAATTTTCTTGAATTCATTTATTGTGAGAAGTGTAGGGAAGGGGAGAAAGAAGAACGTTAACCTCTGGACGCTCGGTTTGTAACGGCTAGTTTTTTGTGGGCTTGATTTTGGGGCGTTAAATCTTTATTTGAATATTTCTACGATTCTGAACAGTTGGATTTAGGCGTATTAAGATTAAGATATTAAGATTTAATTACCGTTATGATTTGTAATTTAGTTAAATGGGGACTCCTATTTGGCCAGGGTTCTCCTTATACGGGGTCATGAGTGAGAGCGGGCTTCCATGAGATATAGCATATAATTTTTGTTGGATAATGTTAAGTGTACACCATTATATATATATGTAGTATTACACATTTTTCTTATTTATCTTTCCTTATTTTTCATTGACCACAATAATTTTAAGCCTGCGTTTGGCCCAATTTTTTCTAAATTTTAATGGTTGGAATAGTATTTTTTTTTAAAAAAATGTGTAGTTGAAAAAGAATGAAAAGTTTTAATTTGTGTGTAATATTATTTTATGAAAAATTTTGTGGTTGAAAATAAAAGAGAACAAAAAAAATGAGAATGAGAATGGGGCCAATCAGGGTTAGGGTCGTTATTGTGCCTTCTTAATTATATATTGCTCAGTTTTGGATTTGGGAGTGAATGAAAGTGAATGCTCCTCCAAGAATTAATAAAATTCAAGCTAAATATATTCATCTCGTAATTGAGCAAAAAACTTGTTCTGTTATTTTATTAATAAGCAATAGTAAAAGTGAGTGAGTGAATATCGTTCTCACAAGAATTTAGAGTTTAGTTTAACTTCGACCAGTTACAATCGATAGTTGAACTTTAGTAACTATGATCCTAATTATGGAGTCTGTTTGAACCACATTATAATGAGAATGAGAATGAGAAATAGAGCCGTTATGGGCCCACACCAGAAATAGAAATTCATAAATGGTGACTTGATGTGATGGATAACGGTCATATTTTTCATTTTAATGATATAAAAATGTGGCTCAAATAGGGGCTATAACTACTTTTAACTAAGTGCAAAATTTATCTCTAAAGGAAAGAAATCAATTAAGAAAGTAGTGCTAAGAATTGACTCAATTGTTAGTATCCGTTGTTATTCTCAAATTCTCACTTTATTGACAATCGATAATACCAAGTTGTCAAAGAATCTCTTCTTAATATAGTTAAACCTATTTTTACATACGATCCGAAATATTTATGTCACAATTATCAACATCCATAAAATCGACAAATTGTCAATGACTTTTTCAGCGGCGAACTGAACGTAAATTTTATGGATATCGGCAAACTGAGCATCATCGGCTTGGAAGTAGATATAGAGGGAGAAACATAACAACCGTTGAATAACATTGACTGAGCATCCTCAGCGACTGAGTATTGTTGGGGTAATTTAAATCTTTTTTTTTTTAAAGATTAAAAATTAAAAAACAACACATTGTGAAATTGACAGAGTACTCACTGGACAAATAATTTCACTTCTCACCATCAAAATTCGGTAAATTAAATTTGTGACCAATTTGGAGAACTGTGATTGGAGATATTAATGGCGTGTGAGTATTTCTCTTGAATTTATGATTTGTGACCTATGCATTTTGACATATGACCTGTGATGATCATTGATTTATAAACAATTTTAATTGATCCGTGACATGTGGACATTGATATGTGACCTATGGACATTGATCTGTGACTAATTTTAATTGATCTATAACCTACTTGTAGTGACTTGTGGACATTGATCTGTGGCCCACACATGGTGACCATTAATCTATGATCTATGCAACATAACCTGGAAACCCGTGGAGTGTGACTTGTGAGATACAAACATGATCTGTGACCAATTCTATTTGATCTCTAACCTGTGAATATTTATGTGACCAATGCATAATAACGTGTGATCTGGTACATCTGACCCATGACCTATCATAATTACAGGCACCACCAACAAATATCAACACAGCGCTTGACATACACTCTTTGAACATGCGACCACCACCACCACAAACACCACCACCTCAAAAAATAATCACCACAAACTACTTCAAAAACTACCACAAAGAAGCCTTGAAAACTACCACAAAACCATCTCAAAAAATACCACACGCTGCAAAACCACCACAAATATTACCAAAAACTACCACATAAGCTAGTGCAAAACCACCACAAAAACGCTACAGTGACAATTTGAGCCCTAATCAAAAAAATTGGAAAAGTGGGATCTTAGAAATTGATTTCCACTTCCTGTTTACAGAGAGAATAGAAGAGAAATGATAGAAGGAGTAAGTGTAGAGCCAAGATGATAGAGAGAGAAAGTAGAGAGATATATTAATAGAAAGAAGGAAGGGAGATGATAGGTTAGAGAGAAACAAAATTGGGATAAATCTGGCTTTGGATGGATTAAAGAGTGGTGTATAATTTAATTTTATAATATATTATTATTAATAGTAAATTATAGAATTGCCACATGGTTTTTGAATAAACAAACCTTTAACCTGATTTTTGAACTGTAATCTTTAAAAAACTATGCTTGCGTAATTTCCACCCTTAAACGGTGTAAAGATTGGGTTGCTAAAATTTGAGCCCAAAAACTGATTGCTGGCCCACTGATCTTTTCATTGTTAGGCCCAATTGCTCAGTCCATCTAAATGAAGGTTCCAGATTTAAGAAATAGTGTTTCTTAAATACGATTATTGCATTTGTAACTTAAATTAAATGGATGGCTGATGCATGGACAATTTATGACTGTTGGATGCATGGTTAGATGAAAACGATACATATGCCGTCTATAGTCATTTGAAAGGGTGTGGTTGAAACCTAGTCTCTCGATATTCTCTGTCTTGCTTCGTGCTATTTATGAGAGATTCACCATCTAGGTGATAATCTTGTAAACCGTTGAGTAGAATTTTGAGGCCTACTAACCAATAACAGGTATCCTTATTTGTGAGCAGCTTTTGATTTCTTTGTGGAATGGTAGAGAGTGAGTTGAGAGGAAGAACTTTTTTCAAACACTTGATGTTCTTCTGTAATCGATATTCTTGCTTGTGTTTTGGGCTGTGCTAGTGGATTTGAGTGTAATTCTAACGGATGCTCAATGGGGGATTAAGTGTTAGATAATGATCGCTGAACCTTTGAGGCCTCTAGCCGAAAATTCTCGTGTGTTTAATTTCTTGTTGTTTCTTACTTTCTTACTCTAAACCAGTTTGAGTCACATTAGTCACAAATTTGGGACCAACAAATTGTCTTCATATGGTTTGAGTTGGCCCTTCTCGGGAAAATTGGGGTTTTTTGTCGTATCAATTAGTTGTTGGATACTTGATAGTCAACTTTTCGCTAACATTCAATCACCTTGCTTGGACTTGATTTTTGCTTGTATATGGTGTCGATTCATTATCATGTCATGTCATATCCATTCATTACACTACACTAACAACTTGAATTCCTTTTTCTGAACACATTTTGATAACCATGTTTCCTATTTATGTAACTTTCACAATCTTATCTTATACACAAATGAAAGAAAGCAAAATAAATGAAGCTGTCAACAAATTACTCTGCATAGTAAGCACATATAGAAATCCACTACTGACAAAATGCACTCTACAATTTCCCTCAACAGCCCCACACCCAAAAGGCCTATCACTTCAAAAATTCCTGTTATAAGGGGTTGGGTTGTTATTTTCAATAACTTTAAGCCATGTTTGGCTCTGATATTTTAGAACTTATTTTTTCAAGCTCATTTTAAATCCTACATTATTTTAATAAAGCTCTCATTTGGTAGAGATTAATATTTTGATAGAAATTAATTGAATATATGATTGAAAATTTGTGGATCCTATGAAATATGTCGTTATTAATTGTTGATTTTGACTTAGATTTTAATAAAATTTTTAGTGGTAGCAAACGGAGGCAAAATAATTTTGCACATGGATTTATAGCCCCCCCCCCCCCAAACACACACACACACACACACACACACATTCTTAACACATTTTCTAAAATAATCATTTTTCAAAAATTTATTCTAGAAACATTCTGCCAAACAGAGGCTAAGTTTGTGATTCACTGAAAACATGTAAAGTTTATAATCAACCTAATAATGAAAGTTTCTTAAAGGGATTGGAGCAATTGGATTATTACAATAGAAAAACATGGGGCACGCCTCGAAAGAAGTGGTCTGTTATCGAGTTGTCTCGATCGAGATGTATAGATCATATTCATGGATTAGCGGAAGAGTACAAAAACTCCATTTGCCTTTGCCATTTTATGAGTTGGAAATTGGAAAGATTTGTACCAATTTTACGTTTCGTCATCATTTTGTGGAAAATAATCGAAAATTAATTTTTCTTCGATCCATCAAAAAGTATATAGCCCTCGTTTAATTTTGCTAATAAAGTTAATAAAAATTTAAATCAAAATCAACAATTAATTTCAGCAACACACTTTTTGGAACCATAATTTTTATCAACTTTTTTGAATATATATTTTATAAACTTTTATCAAAATTTATTAAAAAATTAATTTTCAGAAAATTAATTTTAGGCAAAACAAAATGGGGGCTATGATTTCCCCCCCATAATTATTCATATATTCATGCGATTAAGTAATTATAACTTTAAACGTTTATTTAAAACTTACTTATCAGCCAAGCAAACCAATTGCAATTCAAAATCTTAACCTTACAGCCTGTTTGGAAGTGATTTTGAGAATTGATTTTTTGACCGTTAGGAGAAAAGTGGAGTCCACCTGTGAGAGATGAAGTCAAATATGACAATTAAAATAATAAAATAATGATAAAAAAATCAATTTTTTGAGTGAAAAGATCACTTCCAAACATGACCGTAACCAAACATGCAGTAAATACTCTCTCTCATTCAACTCTTCTGAACCACAGAGAGAATGACGGGAATATTACACTATCAATCAAAAATGGCAAGCAATAATAGAGAAAGATATTATCAAGATTAATATGATTATTCGCTGATTTATTAATCCTTCTTGCATTTAATGCATCACCGATTCACAAAAATGTTTGAATTCATATGCAGAACGGAAATTAGGATCGTTGATTTTTATCGGTGATGACTGCATCATCAAATTTCAACAACCATTCCGGAAGACTTTTCTCAAAGAAGAAGATTACTTTTATTCGAATTGTTAGTAGCGATAATATTAATTATTGTGAATTGAGGAGGGAGATCCGGGGGAAGGAGATAGCGGCGGAGGACGGCTGCGGAGGAGGAAGATGCAGCTGCACTTCTCACCCAGCATGAGAAGTATAACGATATCGAACGGTGGCAATGGCAATGGAGGAGGGGGCGATTTGATGAAGATCAAGGTTGCGCCTCGTCACATTTCCTTCCGTGCGCTCTTCCACGCCATTTTGATTCTTGCTTTTTTGTTGCCCTTTGTCTTCATTCTCACAGCTGTCATTACTCTCGAGGGTGTCAACAAGTGCTCCTCATTTGGTAATTGGCTAGAATTTACCTCAATTTTTTATAATTATTTTTGCATTTCATGTCATTCTACATTCTTCATGATTGTGCTACCTCTTAGAGAGGGTATTGAGGAATTTTTTCTTAACTTCTGATTCCAATCTGGTACTCTACGGAACCTTGAAGAAAACAGAAAGAACCAAGTGGGATGGGAAACAAAAGGAAGAAGAACTACCTCCAAGCGAGATTCTAAGGAGTACCACATTGAATTTAGAATTTGAAAGAGTTCCTCTAATAGTTTTTCTTGTCATATGTTATGTGGTCAGGAATTGCTGTAAATTTGTTGGGATATTGGAAATTGCTCTTTTCGTGTTTTGAAATATATTGGAGTTCAGTGTGAGCAAATTTGAATGCACAGTCTTTTCTTTTATTTCAAGGACTTGTACTCTTAAGGTATTATACAACAGTCATACTCGTTCTTGTGTTTTCTTTGTGTGCTTTCCTTATGTTGCATTGAAACAGTCTTCTTTTATATAAATGGTAATTAACATATCTACATGAAATTCGAGTGTAAAATTTTCTCTTTCATTTTTCATTTTCAGATTGTTTAGGAAGAAGGTTGACGCCAAAGCTTCTTGGTAGAAGTGATGATTCTGGGGTAAATTTTGTAGTCATTTGACAGTCGCACTTTATGCATACTAGTTTGGATTATATGACAGATTTTCTTTAATTTTGAGATAATTATCTATGGAGGGAATATCTTAAACTTTGTTATTGTTACCGTTCTGGCAGAGGACTGTCAAAGATTTTGTTAAGGTTCTCAATCAAGTGAACTCTGAGAAAGTGCCTGATATCCTGAAGCTCCCACAGTCTTTTAGTCAACTTGTTTCTGAAATGAAAAAGAATAAGTACAATGCAAAGGAATTTGCTTTCATTTTGAAAGGAATGGTATGTTTTATCTAACAACTGGTTCTCTTCAAAATTTCATTTTTATTTTGGTTTACAATGTACATTTGACTCAAGTCAAGTTTTACTTGTAAAAGATACTGCAGTCTATTTAGCACCCTTCTTTCCTTCCTTCACTTTTCCCAAACCCAAATCCATTGGTGTGTGCAATTACCTGTTATTTTTTTATTTTTTCCCCCTCGAATTAATGTATCAAAATAAGACTTGACACCCTTATCAATCACATGTCTTGTGATAAGGTTGATCTAGGAGGATGATTTCGGATGTTGACTAAAATTTGTACCAATATATATGACAAGCGACTTTATTTGGGCATGCCAAAATGAAGTAGGACTAAACAGCAGTCCATTTCAGCTTCTTCTGAAAAGCAGGGATATATAAACCAGTAATTGCTTAGTAATTCAATGAACTCTTTAGTTTTGCACTTCATTTTGCTTGATAATGACCTAATGTAATTTCCTGAGGCATTGGGTATTTCCACAATGTGTGTTTTTTTGCAGTTGTGAAGAATTGAGGTCATAAGATCAAATTATTATTTTCATTTACATTCAAGATGCAAAAAGCTGTTCCTTTGGCAATTAGTAAGAGTTTTGTTCAAGTAATTATATAACATGAAAAAAGATAGCAATATATAGTCAAACTAGATATGGTTTTTTGAAAGATGCAATGTGTGGCTACATAATAACAAATAATTTGATGACATAAGATAGGTTTTGCTTGGCACAATTGTGTTGAAGTTAGAACTTGTCTTTATCATAACTTGTTAAACTCGTTTGTGCGGAGATGTTTTTAGCACACTTCCTTTGTATTCGATTAATGGATAAGAACAAAGAGAAAAGCAGATCTTAAGGGATGAAAAATGAAGTAAATAGCAGATGATAAACCTTGTTTTTTAGCTTACTTTGCAGAGCATGTGTTTATTTGAACGTGCATACACATACAATATGTCATGCGTTACTGAGATAATTATAATCGCGTCGGCATATACAGAATTTAAAACTTTTGGGTGTTCTCAACTTTGTTTTACAAATATTATTCAGCTTAAAATTATGTACCTTTGCCTGACAGATGGAGAAATCAGAAAGGGAGATAAGGGAGTCAAAGTTTGCAGAGCTAACGAACAAACACTTTGCCGCAAGTGCAATTCCTAAGGGCATTAACTGCCTCTCTTTAAGGTTGACCGATGCATACTCTTCCAATGCGCATGCACGCAAACAGTTGCCTTCACCGGAGTTTCTTCCTTTGCTTTCTGACAATTCGTACCATCATTTCGTATTGTCTACCGACAACATTCTTGCTGCTTCGGTTGTGGTCACATCTGCTGTGTATTCATCTATAAATCCTGAAAAGGTTGTTTTCCATGTCATAACTGACAGGAAAACATATGCAGGCATGCATTCATGGTTTGCCTTGAATCCTGTCTCTCCTGCTACTGTTGAAGTGAGAGGAGTTCATCAGTTTGATTGGTTAACAAGAGAGAATGTTCCAGTACTTGAAGCTGAGGAGAACCGCAATGGGATTTGGAATTACTACCATGGAAATCATGTCGCTGGGGCCAATCTTAGCAGTACAACCCCTCGGACATTTGCCTCAAAATTACAAGCTAGAAGTCCCAAGTACATCTCAATTCTCAATCATATCCGCATATATCTCCCAGAGGTAATTAGCTGGCAATTAAATACATATTTCCATCAGATGTAACGTGTATAAAGTATGTTAATGGAGAAGTCTATGCTATTCGGAAATCAACCTATACTGCAGATAAGAGGATTCTCTCTCCACATCCCATGAATTTCTTGCTTACATATAACACACCATTGGACAATCTTACAATCACATTTCAGTCCATCCTCTGCTCCTTGAAAACTACTTTATAGAACTGGAACATATATGGGATTGAAACTATATCCTCCGCTGGGAACCTAACCATATTGGAGGGATAAATAGAGAATAAAACGATCTTATTCATAACAAGTAAACTGAGACTGATTATCAGTTGTGGACTTGTGACAGAGTTAATTAGCTATAAATGAATTCAGGGCGTGCTTTATTCAGTTTGATTTACATCTGGTCTCAAAGATCATTTCTTCTGCTAAGGTTCTAGTTAAAATAATGATTAGAATATATTCTAGTTCATGATCTTACAAAGTGATCAAGTGTGGTTTGTTATGCATAACTACTGAATTTTTGCGTAAGCTTCTCTCTTTTAAAACTTGAAAGAAGAGTTTGATGACCATGATCGATTAAATAAAACCTTGTCAAAACAATTGGAGTATGCCGTTGGCTTTGTGTGAATTATAATGGGCATTTTTCTAGCCCATGGGGGATATAATTTGAGGTTAACACTCAAGTCCTCATTTACTTGTTTATTCTATTATATGATACACCTGAGATCAGGAATTTTCTTTTCTCCCTTCCATTTATCTTTTCATATTCCAAATGCTAAGAATATTATATGATTGTGCTGTGCAGCTCTTTCCAAACCTTGACAAGGTGGTGTTCTCTGATGATGATGTTGTAATTCAGCATGATTTGTCCCCTCTTTGGGAAATTGACCTTAATGGGAAAGTTAATGGAGCTGTTGAAACGTGTAGAGGTGAAGATCTGTGGGTAATGTCTAAGAGATTTAGGAACTACTTCAACTTTTCTCATCCTCTTATAGCTAACAGTTTGGATCCTGATGAATGTGCATGGGCATATGGGCTGAATGTTTTTGACTTGCGTGCATGGAGAAAGACAAACATCAGAGACACTTATCATGCCTGGTTCAAGGAGGTAAAATTTAATTATATTTCAATGTCCTCCTAGGTTAATTATCTACCTTAACTATTTTTGTTGGTTCATATTATATAGAATTACGATGCGGAGTCATCAGCACAAGTAGAATTGCTCACCCTTCTACCTGCAGGAGTCGCAAGTCATTTATACAGTTCTAAACCTTAAATGTCATTATTGTGATTATGGACTTCTAACGGGCTATGTTTCATTGCACAATTGGTCCTCACTTGTTTTTGTTTCAACTAACAACTTGACACTCCATGAGCTTTGAGATGCCCCCGAATTGGACCCTTTGACATGTGTTTAATTGGGGGAAGTTACATCTACTTGAAATGTTTTTATGTTCTAAGCACTCAACTTTAACTCGTCTAAATGTGTGTTGCATAATTCTAAACTTAAATGTGCTACGCTTCTTGCTTAAGGTATGCAGTCTAAATAACCGGCTTGTTAAAATTAAAACCAGGCAAAAAGTTGTATGCATTCAAATTTTGAGATTGTCGGATGAGTGATCTAGTTGATAATATGCCTTTGTTCTTACTCAGTTGTGGGCTCTTGCAGAATTTGAGTTCAAATCTAACGTTGTGGAAGCTTGGCACTTTACCTCCTGCTTTGATTGCATTTAAGGGTCATGTTCATCCAATTGATCCTTCCTGGCACATGCTTGGATTGGGCTATCAGAGCAAAACAAACATTGAAAACGTGAAAAAGGCTGCTGTAATTCACTACAATGGCCAGTCAAAACCGTGGTTGGAGATTGGCTTTGAGCATCTCCGGCCATTTTGGAACAAGTATGTTAATTACTCTAATGAATTTATTAGGAATTGCCACATCTTGGAGTAGTTTTAAACAAATAAATTATGCACCAAGGAAGTGATGGGACAGAAGAAAATCCATCGATTGTGCTAGAAGTCTTCAGTAGGCAGATAACTTTATCAATTGCATTTCAAGATAAGCTCAAAGAAACTAAAAACCACCCCAAAATAGTTATGCATATTTTTGAGTTACTGCCGGTCCCCAACTTCCAAAGAAAAGAACCAGTGTTGTTAGCCTGGGCATAAGATTCATTGTTCAAGTCTCTGGAGTAGCTACTCGGCATCTAGTTTTTGGTTGGACCGACATTATTTTTGACCTCCTTCGTGGACCTTGCCTATATGCTAGTGCTTAGAAGTATATAATGCTTTACGGGCTTGGCAGAAGATCTTTTCCATTGCCATTGATCATGCAAGTTGATGCATGGACGAATGGAGCTAGGATACAATCCTTTGTGATGTTCCTGCACTTTTTCCCCATTGGCAGTAGAAATGGTTTTTCTCCCTTTTCTCTTATACTTAATAGTTTCCAATTTTGCGGAGTTCATGTCTAAGGCTACTTAATTAAATCGACTATGGAGGTTTTTACAGGGCCCGATTGAGTTAGAGAACTATATATATATATATCATAGATCATATATCAGTCACTTTGTTCTGTAGTATTCACAAAACATTAAAGATGTGAAAAATAATTCTTATATATAATTGATCATATAAAATCTTTTATGTTGGTCATATAAATATATATGGTGGTTGAAAGTATTGCTGAGATGGGAAAGAGAGATCGACTGAAGAAGATCCTTGTCTTCATTTTTCTATACCAGGCAGCTTAGAGCACAGGCAGTCCAACCATTGAGTTACTACGTGAACAATAGCTATTGAAGGGCTTATCTATAGTTTTATATAGTTTCGATTTCCTTTGTATGCAGTCTTGATGAGAACTATAAAATGCCCCGCGATACTACACAGTGTGTTTGGCATTGCTTGTCCTTTGCTTGGAAACAATGGAATCAAAGATTAATAGAAAAGTAATGGCATTCAACTCCACTAGTACTCAGCAACCTTTTATGTGGTTGTAGAGTCACTGTCACATTATTCAATTTGGTACGATCACATTGCTAGATAGACTGATACTAAGTACTATAAAGAATCTTGACTCAACTCGGCTCATATTATGGTTATTAATCAAGGCTAATTGAAATTAACACCAATTCCAAATTGAAGGGAAAATTATATCCACAATTCTAACTTCATATTTTATTAAGAACCAGAAATCCCATATAATTTGGATCACCGACTTTCACTATTTGTAGTTTGGATTTCCAGTGACAAACGCTTTCCAATAGACCATTCATGTGACATTGGAGTTTCAATGGCAAAGGGCCGCCTTGATTTGTTTTTGTATAGAAATCTTTCAAAAACATTGCTCCGCATAGTCCTCATTTACTATTGACATGTCTAGTCCGTCGCCACCATGATTTGTCCATTTCACACCTCTGGTCAGGGGACTAAAAAGTGTAAAGCATGATTAAGCTTGAAGTTTTCTAAATGATAAAAAGGGGCATTTATTATTATTATTATTATAAATACTTAATTATTCTAAAAAACATTTAACCCTCGTTTGATCCTCATTCTTCTTCTCATTCTTTCTCTCTTATTTTTGACCACACAAGCTTCTATAAAATAATATTACACGCAAATAAAAAAATCATTCTTTTTCAACCATTCATTTTTCAAAAAAAATAATATTCCAACCATTAAAATTTGGAAAGATTGGAGGCCTAACGGGAGCTTAATAATTAAAATAATACATTCCAAACATATAAAATTATAAAATATTATATTTACTTAATAATTTCTGCAATTAATCAATTATACAATTTCCAAGTTTTCAAAATGTAAAAGTCGACCTTTTTTTTTTATGGTTTTAACTTTCAACTAGACAAATCATATTTGATAGATTTATAGGAATTTTATATGTACTTTCGACATTTCTAACAAAATGATAATTCTAAAAACAATAATTACACAATAGATAGCATTATAGCTTAAATCTTATCTATATCTTTAACGAACAAAGTCATTTTTGACTTTTATATAAATAAAGTCCTTTAAAAACTTGAAACTAAAGTCAGATAAAAGCGTTTTGAAGAACAAAAACAATAAAAAAAATTGATAAACTAAAGTCAAGTAAAAGGATTTAAAAAAGGGAAGAAAATAAAATAATAATAATAATAATGAAGAGCACCTAGTTGACTGATTAATTCACGCTTACTGTCAAAACAAAGCGTTTTGTCCACATCTCATGACTACGCGCCACCTAGATAGACATTTTTAAAACACTGCCTCTAGCTGCCAGCCATGTCAGGACATTTGTTCCTAAATCCCAGTTGAACCCGAATTTATCAGTGTTATTTGTCCTACATATTGATCACAACAACTCGATTGTATCATACAAACCACCAAATGAGACGCAAACAGATTGTAGGTAATATTTCTAAGAAGCAAGAACCTAATTGTGATGAACTTTTTGGACATAAATAGACAAGATATCACAGTACAATGGACAAAATTTATTTTTCTTTATTAATCCTGTCTAATTCACTTTACCAAACATGCAAGTCACATGTAATGAGATTCATGCGGGTGGCTTCTTAGCTGGAAGAGGTTATATTTAAGACATACCTTGAACTTGAATTAGGATCCAAACTTGAAGCAATTTCAAAATAATAATAGTAGCAGGCTTTATTTGCCAATCAACAGTATATATATATATATATATATATATATATATATATATATAGAGAGAGATTACAAGGAACCAAACAAGAAAATGAAAAGAATAAACGAGGATGACTGAAACTGTAGCAATGATGGGCAAATATCAATTCTCAGAAGTTGAAACTGATAGATAGTTTAGCGGCCCATTGTGTATAATGTTACAGATCATTGTTCAAATTTCTGATACATTTTGGAGGTTATACAATGTACATACGGACAACATAGTTTATATAACAATCTTGTAACTAACAATGAAGGAAACAAACTTGTTATTAACGGCAAACTGTCAATTGGAAGGAAATGATATACTTTACATTGGAATTCAACTTTCAAAGAGGGATTCTGCTGAACTCCATGTGATGCAAACTCACTTCTCATCCACCAAGTTTCCACAAGACAATTGCATCAATATACTGATATTGCACAACTGGTAAATAAAGTTATCATTTATTAGATAAGATGTAGAAGAAAAGCAAATTAATTCGGTAGAATCCAACATCATTGGCATGGAGGGGCAATGTGGAATAGTATCATCATGCCAAATCATTGAATAAAAGTACTAAGTGTCTAAGTGACATCAAAATAGTATTCCCAAGATGAGTGCTATTTTCACATGTCTGTCAATGAATGAGCATTAAACCAACCCCCTCTCCTAGAGAAAGCAATAAAGAATGTCATCTTGGAAGGAAAATTGAGAACATAGAGTGCGTGTTTGGTATACAGAATTTGACCGGACAACATTAAATAATGAAAAAAGAAAATATTGTTTGTAATGTTCTCCAGTCATGTCTAATACTGCTTATCAAACATGTTGGGAATGTCGAAATTGAACATAAATTTAAAATGAGAAAAAAAAGTACCTGAATTCCCCCAAAATGTCACTCCTCAGATGCTTCTTCTGTATCAGACAAGGGCAAGAGGGTGCAAGTACCAAGCACATGCCCATTAAGGCACACATAATACTCAATGCAGTCCTCATAAGCACCTAACCGGCAGCTGGCACTCGATGGTATCATCTTTGCTTGTAGCATGTTCCACAACTTTGCCTTGCAATAGGGACACACCTCTGTAGGATGAAGTGGAGCGCCTCTGTCAATCAGCTTTTTCCTTACCTTTGACATTGCAAAGCATTGAAATATTCCACGAAAGAATCCAATGTCCCCTTCATCCCCTTGGTCAAGATGTTCACAAGGATCAGACACATACAAAACATCTGTTCTGCATTGTGATAACAGAAAGCTTTTTCCGGACGTCCTTGAGAATCGTGTCCTATGGACAAAGTGGCCGGGAACGTCAAGGTTATTGAACAAGTTACCCTTGCTACATCCAGAACAGTATATTAGCAGTTTCCCGAGTGCCCTCCAGTTCCCATCTATGCTATGACTCCCACTAGATTGCAAATCAAGCGTCATCTTAGGAGCTCGTGTCCTACAAAACTCCTTCCACAGGACTCGCTTAGCAAGATCATCGAACCATTTGCATGCACAAGAAAGCGTTGCAATCAATACAGGGTTCCAATTTAAGTGGTGAAAAACTAGGAAAATGACTTCTTCACTGAGATGCCCTTTAGTGCACAGACAACTTGCCGAGTGTATGCAGCGGTATTGCTTTGTGAGAATCATAGTCTTCACCTGCTAATGGCAACAGGAATAAATAGGTATCTTTTATTCTGAAATTCAATATCAGCCGCAATCGAACAAGTGATATCATCATAAATGGTTTATTACAAATCTAATGGAAGGCCTGAATAAAGAGCAGCAACAAGGAAATTGACAGCTTGACCAATCTTGAGGCCAAAATCTTTAAAACGTATTAGTAGCTTAAGTATTGCACCGTACTTCCATTGCAAGGTATACATACATCATTGACAACCTTAGTCTCAGTTTATATATAGTGGCCCAAACTCTTAGAGAAATAAGAATTAAAATGGCATGTTGCAGTATAAATTCTAATTACTTAATTAGTTTGTGACTTGTTGGATTTTTTAAGGTTAAGACTTAGGATTCTAAAAATAAATAATCCCTCACAAGGAATAGTAACAACCTATCAGCTTGTATTATCTGGATCTAAAGCCCCAACATTCTTTGAGAACTCCTTATAAGAGTTTCGAACAAAATTTTCTGATCTCCAGCTCATACTTGATCTGGAGACATTATAAATGTTGTGATTAGCTTGTGACTTGTTGGATCTAAGGTTAGGACTTAGGATATTTTAAAAATAAATAGTTCCTCACAAGGGCAATAACTGCCTTATCAGCTTGTATTATCTGGATCTAAAGCCTCAACATTTTTTGAGAACTTCTTATAAGTGTTACCATCAAAATTTTCGGATCTCCAGCTCATACTTGATTGGGACGCATTCATTGGAACTCAGAGAGCACATAAATGAATTTGATTCACTCCTTTTCCCTTCCTGAAGTAACTCTCATCAATTAGCACTAGCTTGAAACAAACCTTTAGTAAAATTCAGGAAAAAGAACTGATTGTATAGTACATAAGATAGTCATGCAAAAATATATTTTATTGTTGAATAGAGCATCAACTTCAAAGAGACTAGGCAAACAGGCATACCCATATTGGTGGAGGTGGTTTGATGTTTCAATGATTCCTACCCGATTAATCAGAGCTTCTGTATTTATCATCAACTTCATTGATGCTCATCCAGAAGATAATGGATGAATTGGTGCAATGAATAATCTGATATTGAATTGAATGAATTTAAAAAAAGAATATGTGCTTGAGCTGTCGAATCAGAAGATCAACTTTGGGAAACATTAAGCGCTTCATGTCGAAGAGGAAGCTAGAATGCTAAAACTGAGATGAGATCTAATCTCCAATTCTTCTTTAATAGCTTAGAATAGAGCAGTCAGCTATTAACTGATTGGTTGTAAATTTGAATCTTACTTGGAGAAGGAAACGATAGCATCTAACCCATTTTCATTTTGCAGTAGTACTTCTTCTTTCCATGTGTTGCTGATTGTATAAGTAGTAGATGGGTTTGACTACTTCATGCATGATCCACTTGACTCGAGAAGATATAGTTTAGTAAGTAGAGCTCAACGCTTGTGATTGTCAGGGAAGTTTTAGAGTAGACAGTCCACTTTGACTAGTTAAGTAACATACTTTTTAACTGTGGTTTCTTGCTTCTTTATTTATGTTAGGAGGCATTTTAGGTGGTTGCTTATTCTGCATATGTCAGTTGTTCAGGTATGATAATCTCCAAGTTATGCAAGAAAGAACTACAAAGCTTCCAGAAAAAGTAAGAAACTCAAGGACCAATATGCAAACCTTGTGATTGTTGAAACATTTGACATTTTCAATATGAAGTTTAGTTATGAGTTTCTTACTCACCAGTGGTCATCATTCATCCCCTCGAAATAGAAGCGAAGAAAAAGAAAGAAATTGATAGTAATTCATCTACTTCGTAACTAAAAGAATCACATGTATTTGAACTTCTTTAAATTGTTTATTTCTAAAGAAGACACATTATATGCAATAAAACCAGATCATACTTGGTGCCAGAAGAAAACCAACATCAAGAAACAAGCAAAACACAAACGAAAAAAAGAGTATCATTCATACCACATCATAGTACAAAAAAATAAACAATAAATAAAAAATTATAAGAAATGAAGGGAAATAAGTGTAATATATACACAAAGCATCTTACACTAATACCACCTAATTTCCAAAATTTTTAAAGCTACGAGTTAAAAATCCAACTAAAGTAACACATGATAGTCAAGTGAACCTGCATTCGTTATATCAAAGTTCCATTAAACCCAAGCTCATGCTGTATTAGAACAAAAAACCACTTCATTTTCCTCATAAATACACAGGACAAGCACAAATTTCCCCTCAGAATAGATTCTTCAAGGACCCCATAAGATCAATTTTTGATTAAAAGAAAACATACAGTTTGACTTCAAAATAAACAAGCATGAACTGGGCCAGATCGGAATAATCTTGAACTCAGCCCCCAAATTCTAACCTCAGCTCAAATTCAGTACTTTCAGCATCTGCCCAGAAATCTTAGCCAAGAAACCCACCTACAAGAAAAATGATTTCAGGGATGCATGTAAATGCAAGGACAAAAGTCCGAAAATAGGTCAAATAAAATTGGAAAAATTACCTGAATACGAGCAACAAATACTGACTTATTAAAGGGCCGATTTTTGCCAAAAAAGAAAAAGGAAGTTACAGTCCTGACTTATTAAAGGGTCGATTTTTGCCAAAAAAAAAAAAAGTTACAGTGTCGGAATCTGCAAAATCTAGGAGGTTAAGAAAGGGGTTTGACGATTTATACCTGCAAGAAAAAAATTTAAATATATTTGTGGTGAATGAAAAAGGAGAAAAAATGGTGATTACCAGATAATGTTATTTTGCATTAAAATAATTCAATTACTGGGAGTAGACTAAGGCGATCAGGTCATTCAGGTGTAGCTAGGGGTGGGCGCGAGTCGATTCGAATATTTAGCAAATGGAATCGTCAAGTCCAAATATAATTATGGAACCGATCGGGTTCGATTCCGTTCGGTTCTGTACCATAATTAAATTTTTTAACATTTATAACATTATATAAATACAACTAATGACACATTCAATGGTTTTGAAATGTCAGAAACTGGTAAACTACCTTGTTCAAATGATCACTATGGTCAAAATTTCGGTTGGCTCGGAGGTCATAGTGTCGGTCGACGATTGAATAGGTTTTGGAATATCAGCGAAACTGCGAGAGTCAAAACAGCGTTATGCACTTTAGTGTAGTTGTTTATGGTTATTTAGTGGGTTGGATCTTGTTCGGCTAAGATATGAAAAATAAAATGAGTAATTTGGTCAAAAATTAAAAAATTAGAAATAAAACAAATTATTAGGCCAAAATTTTGGATTTGAAATTGTTAATTTGTTTAGAAAAAATTAAAATTAAAATAATTTGATTTATTTAATATAAAAAAAATTAGAAAGATTCGGTTCTTATTAGATTCTTCGATTCTTGGTCTAGAACCGAGAACCGAACTATACCCGTCGGTTCTCAATTCAAATACCCGTTCGGATATTTAATTTGACAAAAATCGTCGAGTTCGATTCGAGAGATTTGCCCAGCCCTAGGTGTAGCTAACATATCGAGTTGGCTTCGTTGAATAATTTCTCCTCGTTGGTTGAAAATAGTTACCTCTCATTCGACCGTAATGAATTTTTCCTCTACTACGCCTACGGACTGCTTGCAGGTTTTCGGAGCACAAATGTTTTCGTACTAAAGTCAAAATTACATTGTATTTTTTACAAGAAATGGTTGACTTGTACAATATGTGTGTGTGTGTGTATATATGATTATTTTTGTTAACTACTGCTTTAAAACTCCTCATACATCTATTAAGACTTGTGTTTCTATTTTGAAATATTAATATTATTAAGTTGAGTAGCTTAAATTCTTATATGTTGTATAAGTATTTATGTTTATTCGATATGGGATTATTTTCTCTTAAAAAATATTATTTAGAATTCCTCTTTTCCATTAGTTCTCTTCTATAAGACCACTACCAAAGTTAATTTTTTATAAAATTATTATTGTTGTCAATATTTATATCTAGTTGAATTCTTTCTTTTGCTTTTATTCAACTTTGATTTTCATCATAAAAATTGTGTCTGACTAATTTTAATTTGAAAGGAAGAGAACCATTTGGTATGGATTAGATTTTAATTTAAGTTAAAGTCAATAATTAATTTTAATCACATATTTTGTGAGATCCACAATTTTTCAACCACACGTTTCATTTACTTTTATTGAAATTTACTAAAAAAATGATTTTATTCCCTACCAAATAGGGAAATAATACCTCCAACAAAGCACTTGTGAAGACAAACGAGGAGAAGATTTCTCAACGCATGAAATATAAAATCGATGCATTTGTTATTCAAAAGAAGTCTAAGTAAAGAAGTATAACTAAAAGTATTTTCTATACTATGAAAAAGGAATTTAAACTTAAGTTGCTTTAATAGTTTGTGTCATTTGAAAGTATAATATTTAAGCTCTTTTCTAAATATAAAACTAGTTCTAGGCTACATGCAATGCATGCTATTTTAATATTTTTCTCAAAGTCACGTACTATTTTTATTTTATTTTATAGTTTATCCCTCTTGGATGACCTCATAAATTAGACGTATCTTTTAGATTCAACTATTGTATTTCTGTTTTACCACGTTGAGTTTCCTTGTCCTTGTTGTCATCATACTATTTTGAGCTTCTGAATATTGAACGAACATTCATATGATCCTCTTGCTCCTACTTGACATCTTTTCTTTCTTGATTTATTGATAAGCTGATCTTTCAGATAAATTCCTCTCGTTAAAGGATTGAATATCTTGTTCATTTATTTTGATAATCCATACGAGAAAATGTTTCTTATGAATCTTCGTAAGCACAATAGAAAATTTTAATTTGTTATTATTGATTAGGTAATTGAGATATGATAAATAAGCCTAGTGTCTTCTTATTTATAATTGTTGAATGTTGATTATATTGGACATTGTGAATTTAAGTATATTGTGCAAATTTTATTCTCACCTCGTATCCATTTTAACATTCTCCTCCAACCTATTTGAATTTATATATTGCTTCTTAATAACTTAATATTAGATGCCATAACACATTGATCTTATTAATTCCCCTCGGTAGAAATTAAAATTAGATTATTATTTTTCATTATTTATAGATTTTAATAAAAGTTGATATAATGTATAGTTGAAAAGTTGTAGATCCAATAAAATATGTGGTTAAAATTAATTGTTAACTTTGATTTACATTAAAATTTTGATTTTAATCCAAATCAAGCAACGACATAATTGTTATTGCTTGTAAAAAAAAAAAAAAAAGTTACTTATGAAGTGACAATAAGTATAGATATAGAAACTAAACACGGTGAATATTTCCAAAAGCTAAGTTTCTATACTGCGATTCTAAATTTGTCGTTGAATATATGAGCGTTAATCCAATGTCATGTCAAGATTATTCATTTAGAGGTCGAATTAGCACAAGCTATTGAGTTTGTAGATATTTTTCTAATAAACTTATAGACAAGTGTATTTTTCTAATAAGATTCAAGGACAAATCTTCATCAATTTGGGAAGAATGATGGAGATGGATTAACTAGCTTTATTATTATAATAATCATTTTTTATATACCTTTTCATTGTCTTTTTTTTTTTTTTTATAAATTTGTAGTTATTGGGCACTTTTATTGTTTTCTAAGAATGGAGGGATCAAGTTACAATTTGAAATCATTTAACTTCAAAATTTAAACCATAAAAAGAATGACCTTTTTTGTTAAGAAACGTTTTAACCTTAGCAAACAGGCTCTTATGTTTTTTGGCTCTTACTAAATAAATAAAAGAAAAAAGGTCCTACCGGGAGTCGAACCCAGGTCGCTGGATTCAAAGTCCAGAGTGCTAACCACTACACCATAGAACCATCATTTGTTAATTTTTTTTACAATATTTTATACATTTCTTTTTGGAGAGAATAACATTTTCACCTTCTTTTGTGGAATTTGCACAAATTAGATATCAGAAAAAATATGTATAAACTTCTCGTGTTTATTTATGCTTTGCTCGTGCTTTTCGAAACATTACTATACTATTCTAAAGTAGACTCTTTTCTTTTTCGTTTATCCCAAATTATAAATCACTTTTCTTATTGCAGTATGGTTAATTTCTTAATCTCTCCTTATTTAGCTCATGTTTGATGTTTGGCTCTCTTTAAATTAAAATTCTTTAATTGTCATACTCATTTTTAACCACATATTTACACGATTGATATTTCGCACGTAAATCTACATTTTTTATGCTTTTTAATTACATATTCTCTAAAAAATCAATATCTAAAATATTATTTTCTCCCAATTTCTCTTTATAAGGGCCATCACACAGGAGCTTAGTGCATCTTGTTATCAATAAGTATGAAATATGATGATTCAATGGAGGGATATATCAAGAAAAACACAAGTGGAATTTATAATTCCAACAATATTAATTAAGTTTTCTTAATTTGTGTAAAAATTGAAGCAACCTTATCTTTGTGAGATGGAGGGAGTAATATTTTCCTTTTTTACTCAGTCAAAGAAAAATTCTACTTGTACATAATTATTGCACATAATGGTGTCATAATGTGATGTGGCAATCATCCAATTATTGATGTGTAAGTGTGAAATTTAAATTAAAGGTTAGATCTAGTACCACGTGTAATTATGAACACCATTATGTAGACAATTATGTATATGTAGCACTTCCCCTCAGTCAAATTCAAACATTAATTTTAGTCGCACATTCATAACTATTACTCCCTCCGTCCTTAAAAATAGTCCTATTTTTCCCACACATATTAAAAAAATTTAGTTAATATAATTAAAATAATAAATTTTACTATCATTTTCTTAACATACTCCAACATTAATGCAATCAATAGGTCATTATGTCCCTCATGGGATGGTCGAGTTGGTGGAGTAGGTGGGCGTAGAGGTCTTTGGTCATGAGTTCGATTCTCCTTACCAACACTTTCTCAGTCGAGCATGTTGCACGGGGTATATCTAGTGCGGTTTACCTGACTGGCGTGATTTGCAGGTTATTACGTCAGCTCGAGAGTTTACCCAATGTGCACTCGAAGGGTAGCGATTGCGGATTCCCCCGTCATAAAAAATAAATAATAATAATCAAGGTTATTAAATTATATTTGAGATAACAAAGCACATTGAATAGGGACATATTATGAAACTAATATATTAAATATACTCTCAAATAATAATCATGACTATAATTTGGAATGAACGAAAAAGAAAAATATGAATATTTTTATGGGACGGATAAAGTATTCATTTATTATTCACATATTTTATAAGACTCATTAAAATTCCTCTTAAAAATTATTAATAATTTTAGACGAAGAAGGCTTAACACCAAAGAAAAGAGCCATAAAGTCTAAACAAAAACGTGATGATACGTTACTCACGATCTATTGGGAGTTATTTCCAATCTACTTAAGCTATCACTGTATTAAGAAAAGAAAAATATTACATAGTTTTCTTAAATCTTTCTCTTTGAAAAAAAAAAAAATTCTAAAAACTTTTATATTTTGTGGGCTAATAAAGTTACAAGGGCTTTATAAAATAGAATTCATCTCCTATCTGCAGTGGACAGGATAAAAAATTTCAACTGCTGATGTGATAAAGAGAATCGTAAGTATGATTTTCTGAATGTATGAATGATGTAGAAAATCATAAGCAAAGTTCTCTTGTCAAATCAACATTATGAATTTTTTATCTTGCTCGCTGCAGGGAAGAGACCAAATCTGCTTAATAGAAAAAATGAAATACCTATTATAACTCTGAATTCATAAACGCCTAGAGCAATTGACAGTTAAGTAAATTAGTATACGATATGATTAGTCTTTATACGGTCCAGCACCATGAACATGATTGTAATTGAAAGAAATGGTCACAATAGTTAGCTAACTTGGCAACTTGCAGTATATATCTGATGGCATAAAACTTCTCAAGCCAAAATAAATAAATAAATAAATAAATTAATTAATTATTTTAACATTAATTTGCACCAATAATTGATCAACTGCCTCCGGTAGATAGAATAAAAACATCTCAATGCTGAAATGACAAAGAGAATTGTAAGTATGATTATCTAAATTTATGATTGTTTCAGAGAATTATAAGTAAGATTCTTTTACAACGTCAATAGTGAAAATTTTTATCAATATGTTTACACTAATACTTAGGGTGTGTTTGATTGCAAGCACGAAATTTGAATGGAAAGAAAATAAGTTCTAGGCAATTGAATATTTAAAACTTATTTGCATGAAAATTATTTATTAAGTGTGTTTGATTGATCTAATATTCAACATATAAAATATTATACTTTTCTATCTTTTATTGATGGATAAATAAAAAAAGAAGGGATAGATGGGAGTGAGTGAATCACTTAAAATATAAAAATCCACACGACCCTAAAGAAAATATTTTACTTGGTTTTTAGGAAATTTGGTTACATAACTAACTTTTAAAAAAGCGTAAATAGCACAAACGTCACTACCTTTCATTATTATTGTGTAATACATCTACACCTTCCATTTTTTCACATTTCCATCCTTAACTACACATTTGATTACGCAAACCATTCTTCCATTCAAATCTGCCGTTTAGTGTAAAAGGAATTTCTCTCTCTCTCTCTCTCTCTCTCTTCCAAAATGAAAGGGTTTTTTCGTCTCATAAAAACATTTTTCCAATGGTAATTATATTACCACTATAAATTTTACTAAATGCACCACAATTTTCTTATTTACTAAAATATGTTTAAGTAAAATTACATAATTAAAATTTTAATATACTTTTTAATTAAATAAATTATTGTTATACCACAAATATAAAGTCTAATTTCTTTCTTTCTTTTTCCTCAATATCTCATTGTTCATAGTTTTCCCGACAGCTTTTGCCTTTTTCCACGGCGATAAGACAATCTTTTCCTTCGCGGTAAATGAATTTATTTTTCAAGTTTGAAAATTAAGAATCTGAATTTTTTGTTGAGTTAAACAAATTTGTTATGATTTTAAAACAAATATGTAAGATTATGATTTTTAATTGTTAAATGAGTTTATGAATTTACACGTATATATACTCACCATAATTTCATGAATTGCGTGCATTCATCATATGGGATATACACAGGTTGCACCACTCATTACCATGAATTGCATGTACATAGATAAACTGTAAATGAATTTGTGTATATGTAGGTGCGTCAGTTTTCATGAATTTTTGTTTATGAGGTATATGAATTTTCGAAAGTTGTTCTTAATCAATAAGAAGTTTTTATTGTTATATTGTATTTTTTACATGATCGTAATAAATTTAATTTTTTTTATAATATTGTTGTCAATAAAATTTCTTAATTTCCACCTTAAAGTGTTTCCAAAATAGACTTCCAGGAATTAAAAATGACATTGCGAATACATTAAAAATTCATATTTCGAATAATAATGGTAACACAAACAAATTACTGACAACTTCAAAGGATCGTTTCAGACATATTAATTATTTGTAACAAACATTCAATTTATTATGGGATGGTGTTCTTCACAGATCTTCTAATTTCAATTGCTGTGAAATAAATGAAGGGAAAGGTTGAGAAAATGAGGATTAATATTGGTGATAAGTACAACACAATATTATATTATGTTCTTTTTCAATTTTGTTTTATTGAAATAGAAGTATAATTATAAGTTTATTGTGGTGTATTTATTAAAAATATACTTTAATTGTGGTGTAATTATAATGTGCTGTAATAATTAAAATTTGTAATGGTAATATAATTAGCCTTTTCCCAATTTTCCCCACCTGAAACAAGGTCGTCTTCCCTAACTAACAATAACTATAAACTAATGGAATAAATATGAATTAAGTTATAAATTATTCCACTAAACATATGAAAAAAGACATAACATTGTATTTCACCATAGACAGAACAATGGCTACTATAGCGGTGAAACCCATTGAATTTGAATGGTGAAGAATAAATTGAATACGTGGTCGATGAACTGAAGATATTCGTTCCCATTTTAGCTTGCAACTAAGGGTGAAATGAAAAGAACAATGGCAACTATAATTTTGTAAACTACCCATCAAATGTCAATGGTGAATTACCCATGAAATTTCAATGATTAAGATAAATCGGAGCTGTTCATCCTTAGTTTAGCTTGAAATTAATGTCGTGATAAATATCCCTATCGATTAATATGTTTGGCGCACAACATCCCTATCTTTAAAATTGTTTGGGGTATAACATCTCTACCTTTTATAGCGATTGTGAAAAAATTCCCCACCACAGAGCCTATTCCAACACTGCAGAACCTGAACAAACTTTAGTTCTGTCTTCAATTCTAACATTTCTTAGTACACAATTGCCTATTCCAATCAAACCATCACCAATTTTTGGATGTCTGTCCCCAGAAGCTTTTCCAGTGCCACCCCAAAGTCACATTATGCAAAATTGACACATTACTTTCGATAACTATTGCTTCAGCCAAAAGAAGAATTACGAAATGAAAAATAAAAATACCCAACACAAAAATAACAACTTACCTTTGCTTCACTTTATACTTTCATCGACGGTGAGGAGAAGGGAAATAATGTTGAAGTCGAGAAAGATTGTTCAAGCGAGAAAAAAGAAACTGCTCATGGAAAAAAAAAAAAAAAAATTGTATGCATTGGGTCACGTTTGGTGTCAAGGGAAAATGGGGGAAATTGTTTTAAGAGAAAAATGCCCTTTCATTTTGGATTAAAAAAAGGAATTCTTGTTAACTTAACGACAGTTTTGGATGAAAATAAATTTATCCCTTCTCCGACGCATTAACTATTTAGAAGAGTGGACACATTTATCATTGTATATCCTAAGTTGTTATTTATCATTTCTATAAAATAACAACTCAAAGGTCTGTGAAAAAATCAAAAGTTTGGGATCGCTACTGCATTTATCTATAAAATAAATAAAAGTGAATTGTTGGAGTGCTCTTATTGAAAATGTGTTGAGATTCATGATTTAACTTAATCATCACCCAATTAATTTCACAAAAAGAAATTTAAGATATTACCCACTTTCTGACTCAATTCTCAAAATTTAGCTAAATACCTCTCTCGAGCATTGAAAATAGCCAAAATTGAGTATATTAACTATTATGCATTTTCTATACCGTTAGTGTATGTTATCAAGTTTTGTAATATAAAATAAAATAAGGATGTCAAACTCACGGGGTTGATATTTAATTCCTGCTAGGTATTATAATTATTTTAGCTTCTATTTTATCTAGACAATCAAATTTTAGAATCAATGTTTTTACACAAATCTAACGATGGATGTGGAGCCAAATTCAGCTAAATCAATGCAAGTTATATGAGTGATTTATCGAAGTGAAAAACTTAAAAAATGATTTCATCGCACTATCAACAATATTTTTCAAATTTTTAGTTACTTCTTTCAATTTTTCCTAAGGTTATAAGCAAGAACCCTAAATTAATTATATTCCTTCTCTAGAGTGCCGAATAGAACATATCTTCATATTTTAACTTTAATATCTCTATTCTGAATCAAAATCTAGAAATTATCAAACATGTGATTCTTAGATGAAATAAGCCTCAAAGATACTATACTTTCTCTCGAAATCTATAAAATCCAGGTTGTATTATTTTTAGATCAGCATAAATTTTCCTCTCTAGTGCCGAAATTTAAAGCATCAAATCATTCAATTATTGAGCGGGTAATTGAATGCAATGAGCAAAAATTAAAACAAATAAGCTCTTAGAAAAACTAAAAGAAATAATTATATTAAAATCCAAATATACCTCAAGTTAGGTTATATCAAACCTTAGTTCAATAATTTAGTTCATGAATAAGAGAAGAGACATAATTCAATCCAATAATAAGAAAATGGAGAAGGAAAAAAAAAAAAAAAAAAGAAAAAAACAAGTTTGTGCTAACTTCACAGTGCCGCAACATATATTTTCAGGGCACTGCGGCGTTAGATCTCTGTTGCTTCTGGTCGTGGCTGGCGCTGGGGTGCCATGTGTCTGGCGTCGCAATGCCAATCTTCCTTTTGGTTCTTCAAAGCCATGGCACTGTTGGGCCAATATGATTGTCCATTTTTTTTCTCGAGTCGTGGCACTGCAGTGTTGCAGCACCATTTTTCACCTTTGATCATTTTGGCTTTTGTTTTTTCTTCTTCTTCGACCTTGTTTCCTTCCCTTCCTCTTCTCCTTTACTCCTTGATTCCTTTAAGCATCAGCTTTCACCGTTGACAGGATTCCTTTAAGCATCAGCTTTCACCATTTACACTCCTGTCAACTTTAGCTCATTTTCAAGCTCTGAACTTATCGTTTTCACCAAGTTACCTGACCTATAAAACAATACGAACACACATCAAAACATTCTAAATTGCTCAAAGACAACAAAATCTTGAGTTTTAGTGGTATTAAAACAATGAGTGTAAAACACTCACCATTAACCTACTGTATATCTTTTTTTCGATTATTTTAATTCCATTAATTTTTATGAGAATAACTTGAAGAGACACCTAGGATTGGAGTATATATCTACTAGGATTCTTGCTATCGAGTTTATATTTTGTATGACTTCTAGGAGATTAAATACTTCACTAAGTAAACAATTGGTGATCAAACAAATAAAAGCTATTAAATACAAATTTAAAAGCACGGCATGAAATGGGTAATACAAATTTTTAAAGCAAACATTGAAATTTATAAGACTAAGGTTAAGCTACATCATTCATCTTAAGATTTAGAATTTTAGTCTATACTGGAGAATTAACAAAAACTATGCATAATTGAGGAAATTCTAAAAAATACATGTATCTCGTCTCCGATTGAATTTTGAAATGAACTCTTGCTTTGAGCTCTTCCTCCTCCAATTTTCCCCAATTTTTCTATAAGTTTTCTCTTAGTTTTGCACTTATTATTTTTCCCTCTTTTTAAGCCTCTCCATTATTTGTTTATGGAAAAGTCCGATTTGATTCACCAAAAAGCTGTTTTTATACGCTCGTAGCCATAGGAAAATGTGACGTCCATATTATCCTTGAAAGTCATGTCCAAGCAAAATCTCGAAAATGCCCTATTTGTATATGTTGGAATGCAGAAGCAGAATTACCAAGAAGTAAAAAAAAAATTTAATAACATGATCGTTTAGATATTCACGTGTATATTATATCAAGAATAAATGATTTGAACTTTTATCTAAATTCGATGATCAATTCTTGAATTAATTTT
>NC_036243.1:10237136-10238998 GCF_002742605.1 Olea europaea var. sylvestris | reverse complement strand
CTTTTCTCAAAGCCCAACAGCTTAGAGCCTCATCCTCTAATGACGACCTCACATCTGCAATTCGAGAGTTGCCACAAAAGTATCCATACATCACCTTTGTAATTCAAACTCCACGCATTATATGAATACCCATGCTTGGACTTGAGGGATTATTATTGTGGCATCTCACCATGTAACCAACCAAAAAATGGAAAAACACCCCCAAGCCAATGCATCACATTGACAAAAAGCAACTAGGTGATGCATATTAGTTGTCATGTCTAGGCCGACTTGGGAGACTATTGTTACGCCTCTTATGAGAAACTCTAAATTATCACCAACGTGGTAGTTAGTTGAGCAAATCAATGATGCCCGCACTCTATGTCATTTCTCACCTAGCTGAAGTAAAGCCATACAAGGTAGTCTAGGCTATGCTTATGAGGAGTCATGTCTAAGTTGACCCTCCGTAGCTGAGTTGAAGTGTCATGTATGCTGCAGAAAAGAAGTGCGAAGCTCTTAGCCTCCACACTTGTAAAGGCATCTTCCAATTCACAGTCTTAGAATACCTTTCATGCAAGATCCACTGTGATTGATTGATGACAACACACTCAATAGCACTTCAAGTCAAATGATCAGTCTACAATTCGAAGGTCAAACCATGTACTAGGATGACTACCTTTAAGAATCATTAAATGCATTAACCTTGTGTCACTTCATCCAACAATTATCATTTCTCATCCACCATTGTAAAAGCTCATAAATTTTATCATTTGAAGGTAATGCAACTTTACACATAAAACTATAAACTTGCGCTCTATTCATTGCACTTGATATCCTTTGAAATCCGACTTGATTACTTAGTGGCTCACGTCTTACACCTATTCACCCATATATTGAATTGACTTGACCGTTGGAGTGCATGAAGTTGCATTTTCCCACCTCGAAGAATGCCTCCTGCGACTTAGTATTTGTCCAAGTGTACATGAACAAAGGTTTACGGGGACAAGAAAGGCCCCAAGATTTGTAGGCCACCTCATACGTGCAAAAAAGAAGGTCAACGAGTTTCATGAACTATTAACAAACCATTGTACTATGTAACCACTTTTTGTTGTTTGTTTCCATTCAAAAATTTTCTAGTCATGTGGCACCATGTTGTTGTAATTACTCAACAATGGAATTGGAGACAATGTAGAATCCAATGTATACACCATAATAATTGCAACTTCTGCATAACTTAACATAAACTCTAAATTGAAAAGGCCAACTATCTAGCATACTTGCAAGAGTCTTTCGCTAGAATTAAGAAGGTGGAACATTTTCGATTTTGTATAGAGGGGAGTGAGGCCCTCGTCTCAGGCCCAACATTAGAGGGGCCTCAGGTTTTAATCTATATCATTTTTTTTTGGTAAATTAGGTTTGTTACGCCTATGAATTATCACTCCATATTGGGCCACCCTTATTGGACTCGAGCTAGGCCCATTAGTGTTGGGCCTCAAAGCCGAGGCTCTAAGAAGCCTAGTCGAGGCGCCACCGAGGCCATAAAAAGCCCAGCCGAAGTGCCTGTCACTTTGCTCACCTCATACTGGGCTCGAACTTAGGCCCATTAACCCGCCTTAGCCCATTTCACATTATTTCTCTATATATATGGATTCAATTCACAAGTTAAGGTATGTTCTAAATACTCTAGCCAAATCCCCCATCTCTCTACTATTGCACTCTATATACCTATTTTCGTCTGGCCGTTGACTTGACCGTCGGAGTGCAAACGGTAGCCGGACCTTTTTCTCGTCCGGCCGCCTTTGCCTCTTGACGGGGTGATACATACGCAGGTTTCGAGGGGATGAAGGTAGGGTGCCTGTTGGAGCCATTTTTGGAGGTCAACA
>NC_036243.1:10200410-10236878 GCF_002742605.1 Olea europaea var. sylvestris | reverse complement strand
GAGTGAAGAAGATGACTGCTGCACTGCCAGTTGGTTTGGGTCTAACTTTTTTTTTCTTTTCTTTTTTTTTTTCCAATTTTTGGTCAAAGAGGGATGGGCCTTTAAAAAAAAAGGCCCAATTAATGGCCCTAGTCCTTGGACGGCTGGACTAGACCATGGATATATTTCCACCAAAACCAAATGACCAATCCACAATTGAAATGAAGTTAAGGCAGTGGCGGACTAACGTTGGTGAAGATGAGCAGAGGCAATACGCACACTGTGGTCTATGACGAGTGACGATAATCAACGAGGAGCAAGTGGTGTGGACTGTTCTTGTGTGGTGGATAGTAGACTGGTGGTCGACCGGTTTCTTGGTGACTAGTGAGCGCCATTTTCCCTGTCGGCTACTAGGCTATATTTCTCTGTTTGTCCTTTTTTTTTTATAGTTTTTGTTCTGTGAGTTATAATTAGTTTTTGCATGAGTTATAATTTATGGTTAATGATTAATGATTTGTGATTTGGGAATTTAGATTTAGGAAATTAGGGATAAGTGACAAAATTAATGGAGAAAATGGTTGAGTCAACGGTTGTGATTCACTACATTTATCTTGTTTGTGTGTGTGCATGTGTTTGTAGTTTGTACACAAGGGAATAGAGGAAAAGTGACTGAAATGCTATTACATCGTGGAGTCAACGGGAATTTAGATTTAGGAATCTATAATTTTTAATAAACGACATCACTATTACGATCGTTGAGTCAACGATCAATGGTTAATGGTCGACGTCCGCCCTAGCTGACCTTCAGCCCTGGATTCGCCACTGGTAATAGTATTGATTACAAATAACAACACTCAACACAAATATGAACATCACAAATTTGAAGGTTATGAACAACAAAATAGTCACAAATTTGAATATAATAAATATAAGAAGGCCACAAGTAAAAGCACTGGTCACAAATAACACCACTAATTGAAAATATGAAGGTCATAAATCTAAATGTTAAAAATAACAACATTGATCCGAATTGAATACAATATGTAAATAAGGAGGTCATAAATAAAAGAATTGATTACAAAAATGTTCATAGATCAGGTCACAAATAACGATACTGGTCACAACACAGTATAAATCACCTTTTGTATTGTGAATACTGTAAAAATATGGCCAAAATCCCTAATAATGAACTTGATAGATGTTGATGTGGTTAAAATAATAATTCTTCACAACTATGTGATTTAAAAATAGTTGGAATGCAGGTGAAATTGATTTTGAAATTTTTATATTTGGAATCATCAGACTATTGATTCACTCAAAGTTGACCTTGTAGACTGATGAAATCGGACTAACTATAAGATTTAGAAAACCAGAGAAAGAAAGCCCCTATAGTAAGAACAAAGAGGTAGGGTAAAGGCTTAGAGGTCATCTATTGATGTAGCCCCCAATACTACCATTCTTGTCGCTATCTATTATATAAATCCCCTCTATACTACTAAACAGAAGCTAAATATAAAATTCACGATGACATTGTGATTACTCAGTCGAAATCTGTTGTTGAAGAATTATACTTACCAAATTATGGCCAATTTCATCAATAACTTTGAAATGTTTTGGATGTAACAGAGATATTAATGAACTGATTTCCAAGATATGTAGTGTAAGAGAGAAATGGGAGGTGAGAAAAATGTTAGGGGGAGAATATGCCCTTGTTTAAGTCACATTATATTCCTAAGAATGTATTTTGAATAGTGTATTGATGAAAAATGTGTGGTCAAAAAATAAAGAAAAATTTTGAGTTGTGTGTAATATTATTTTATTGAAAAAAGTATTATTGAAATGATGTCAAATTACTGTTTAAGAATATATTTTTTTTGTAAAAATATGGCTCAAACATAGCCTATATTATTCAAAAGAATAATGTTATTTAGCCCCACCGAAATTATAACCTCAATCTATATAATATAGCATTCAATAATAAGTAAAAATTAAATGAGTAATTTAATTTCACTTTTCATTTAACCTATTATCTAATATCACATAGATTTTAGTTATAACTTTAATGAGTTAAATAGCATTACTCTATTTAAAATGAAAATATATATCATGTTTTTTTCCTTGTCATGATGATAAATCATGGAAAATGCTCATGTGTGGAAAATAGATGAAAAACTTTTGCTATCAAATACCCAAAATTGATGGAAAATTCATGGAAAGAGGGCCATTCAAAAATGGCCTTAAATTTTTAAGCAATTGAATCCTACCCCTCAATCCATTTCTGCGCCCTCAGATGTGTCGTTTGTGGATTGCTGATCTCACTTTCTACCTAACAATCCAAACTTCTATACCTAAACCTCGCCACCAACCCCGATAATTTGGTTTACATGAACCTGATACTTGCAATCGTTTTCCTATCAAACTCTCTTTTCTTGCCTTCCACCAAACGCACATTTCTCTGCACTTTTCTGGGCTTTTGTTTTTTAGATCCCTCTCTCGGTTTGTAATCCTTTTTCTTTCTTGGAAAATGGAGGCAAAGCTGTTAGGATTCGCTTCTCCTGGTGTAGTAAGCCCCAGTAACTCCAAGATTTCAAGATTAAGTACCCCTTTTGTCCACCAAATATCGCACAAACATAGCAGCTTTTGGTGTCAAAATTCAAGATTTCCTAGGCAGGGTATTAAGTTAATACAAGCCTCTGCAACTTCCATTGGGTATAGACTAAACTCATTTTTTTTTCCTTTCTGAATTTCAAATTGACCTCTTTGTCTTATTGGGTAGTTGGAGTCTTCTCTGCTCTGTGGAATTTCAAATTGATTCTGTGTAGTTATAACTTATCATTATTGTATTCACTTAGTGCATATTTTGTTCCATAGTGATGCAAGAGATTTTGAATTTAGCTCTTAGTCTTATAGGGTAATTTTAGTCCTCTCTGATCTGTGAAATTTTAAATTTGTTCTGTTTACATGTTATTTCTTATCATAGTTGTGTGAAACTTACTGCATGTTTTGTGCCCAGGTAATAATTTTTTTTTTATCTTATTATTAACTTAATAAATGCTTATTTTGAAATAATTTATGGTAGAACCTAATTCTGATTATTGCTTTCACTACTGATGGATTTATTGATAAATCAGCATGATTTAGTTATATTTTCTAAATAGTTTTTATTCAAAAGCAATTAGAGTAGACACGCGATAGCTTTTTAGTTTTTATTGTTTAATTTGTAGAATTGCAATTTTGAGGTTCCAATAATGTAAAAATACCTAGCATGCTTATTTCTTTTTGTTCCTTTGACTATACAATTGTAACATCCCAATTTCTTGAAAAGGACTCAAGTGTTACTTAATCAGAAAATAACATATTAAACACAAAAAATATAACAATCATTTATTTATCAATAAAAAATGTCTTTCAAGATTAAAAAAAAAAAAGAAAAAAAAAAGAACATTTATTCCCAAAAAGTAACCAATTATTTAAAACTCATTTGACAATATGAATTTCCCTTTTAAAATAAAAAAGATTTCGCCCCCACCAATCGATTTCTAGCTCCAAACTCCCAATCTCAATTACCTGAAAGGGGGGAAAACCTTAAAGGGTGAGATTTAAGAAAATCTCAATATAAGTGTGTGTAGTGAACAAGTAATTTGCATTTAAACTAAGGAAAACGGGATTTCATATCATACATATAGGAGAAACACGAACTACTTCATTCATAGGTGATAGTAATTCCTGTGCGTAGCGCTACTAAACTTCAGCCCTCTTATCATAAACATATATGGCCTATGAAACGAATTCGAAATTTTAAAGTACAAAATACAAGTTCGTATAAATCACATACAATATCACTTACCTCGTAACTTGAATGAAATTTGATAAAATGAGTGTGAAGTATTTGACTAATAAGAATCCACTTATGAATTCTTGTGTGTATAGGAAAAATGAAATGACTTTTGGTGTGTGAGAAAGGTGAATGCCGTGAGTGTATGTGTGAAAACAATTAAGAGCCCGTTTGAGCCACATTATTTGTAGAATAAGAATGAAAAATAGAGCCGTTATGGGCCCCATACAAGAGATAAAAATTCAAAAATGGTGGTTTGATGTGATGGATAACGGTCTTATTTTTCATTTTAATGAGGTAAAAATGGAGCTCAAACAGGGCCTAAATATTGTCATGGATGGAAGAATGGAATCTTTCCTCATGTGAAAATGGGATTTTCCCTTATTGGCTCCATATTTATGGCATTTATGATTATTCTTATTATAATCTTGCACATTTAACATATATTCATACATATAATTATGGTAATTACCTAAACTACTTTAGTTATATATATATAGTAATTACCTAATCTAATTCATTATTCCAAAAACCAATCGATTTTCTAATTAAGCATACGATGAATTCCTTTATATAGATTATAATTACGGTGGCAGTCAAAGGCTTGAAAAAAGAAAGTGATCCTACAAAAATTCAATTATGTCGTTAACTATGAATAGTCCACGATTTGATCCCTAAATTATATAAACCAAACAATTTGGTCCGTAGATATTCAACTTCTCACTATAAGGTCCTAATTTCTAATATTAATGATTATAACGAATTTTCGGGGTGTTACAACAATTGACCTCTTCCTTTTTCTTTGTGAATTTTTAGTGGGGGATTCTGATTTATTATATGATCGTTGCTTTTCTTAAAAATCAAACCATTAACACTGAAAATAAAGCACCAACAGTTAGATGCCATGATTTGAAACACCTAGTATGTAGCTATTGCCATTTACATAATGACACAAAACATTTAGCAGAAATTTGATTACCTTCAGATATGCTCAAGTGTTTGACACTATAGTTCATGCCAGCAAAAGTCCCCAGTAAATTGATTTTCTTGTTAATCATAGACGAGCCCATCGCAGCACAAACTTGCAGATGATATTCATACTCCTCGACCAATAAGATTAAACGTTGGACTACTTCGTTTTCTTAATATTTTTATAGGCATAGAATAATGAAAATGATGTATTCTTCTGTTGTGCTGGATGCCTATTTTCTTGATAGAATTTGCCATGATCACTGTACATGAAGGACTTCTCATTCATAACTATTTTTTTGAGAGCTTTGAGCCCTTCATTGTTGACATTCTTGAAGGTCTTGTAACTTTTAAAATTCTCTTGTACATCTATGTTCTTAAGTTACTTGCGTTTCCTTTCAGATTGACACCGAAAAATAGGGTCGATGAGACTGAGAGCTATACTCTTGATGGTATACGGAACTCGTTAATTCGGCAAGAAGATAGCATTATATTCAGCCTTGTCGAGAGAGCCCAGTATTGCTACAACGCGGACACATATAATCCTGATGCTTTTTTCATGGATGGATTCCATGGTTCTTTGGTTCAGTACATGGTCAGAGAAACTGAAAAACTTCATGCTAAGGTATATAAATCTTTATTTCCACCTTTGAGAAGTGAAAAAATATTCATTTTCTGAAGCATATTCAACACAGGTTGGAAGATACAAGAGTCCGGATGAGCATCCTTTCTTCCCTGATGATTTACCTGAACCAATTTTGCCTCCTCTGAAATACCCTCGGGTAAAGTGTTAGACGTGTGATCCATATCAGTAATTCTATCGTTTTCCCCTCAAACAAAAATACAATGTAATATTCCAAAACGGCAACCAGTAGAACTTACCAAACATTGCATGTAAATAAGTACATAGGGAAAATTGCACCATTGGTTGGCAACCTATTGCCGAGTAGGAAGTTGGTTCTCTACTTTGCATTATACCTTGTTCCAAATCTTTCTTCACTTGTCGAGTGTCCTTTGGGGAACACCTGTCCTCTTCAAATTTCTGGCCCCAGCTCAAGTTGAAAAGGAAAACCTTAGCTTCACAAAGTTGGACATGTGAGGATTACGTGACAATGTGATAGAGATTTTAACAGTTTATGTCATGGGAACTGTGCGACTGTAATACAAGCTGGACAACCAACTTGCTACCTGCGCAGTTAGGGATCAATAGTGAGATTTCCCTGTCGAAATTGTTGCATAGTGACAATAAAGGTAGAACCTGTCAACTAGGTAAGTACATTTATATGCTGTAGAACTTTGGCCTAATCATGTGTGTACCACTTTGGTTCTCTGTATCCTCAGTTTTGTTTGGTACTTGTTTATCAGCCAATCTCTGGAAAACTGAGTAATCCGTGATATTTTGCTTTCTAAAATATCCGAATCCGAGATTAATTGACCGATAGTTTGGAATACATTTTGTTCTATGTACAATAAAGATTATTATTTTACGTATTTATGCTTACAAGTAATCTTAATGGGTAGTTCAGTGGTCAGATATTGAGTTTGCTTTCCGGTAGTCATCAGTTCAAGTCCACTCAGAGTTATTGAGATGAGTACCCGACTTTAAATTTCATGGTCACGTGGGATTAGTCGAGGTGTGCGTAATCTGGTCCGGATATCCGCGGTCATAAAAAAAAAAAAAAATTATGCTTACGAGTCAGCGCGTAAACTGTTGTAGGCAAAGTGAGGGGAAGCACTACTTGATACTGTCAATGATTTGAGCATGTGCTGTTTTCATTGTTATGAGCTTTCCTATCTATTATCATTTTTATGTTTATCTGGCCTACCGTTTATAATTTTCTTTGATCTCGACATATAAATTCTAATATTCATACAGGTTTTACATCCAGCCTCAGATTCGATCAATATAAATGTCAAAATATGGGATATGTACTTCCGGAATCTTCTCCCTAGATTAGTTAAAGAAGGTGACGATGGTAACTGCGGATCAGCCGCAACTTGTGACACAATTTGCTTGCAGGTACCATTCTGACTAACTCTACAGGTTAATCTGTTACCTGAACGTCAAATGTATATGTCATTTTTCTAAATAAATCTCAAACATAACTTTAAGGACCCTGTAGTTTCCGAGATAATCACGTTTCATGTAAATGTCTTTGAACTTGAAACCATTGACCGAAAGTAGTGGTGATCTTGTTTAGAATTAATTAGATTTCGCAACTTTGCTTTATATTGATGCTGAATTCCTGCATGCAGGTTCTGTCGAAAAGAATACATTATGGTAAATTTGTGGCGGAAGCAAAATACCGAGCCTCCCCGGATGTCTATAATGCTGCCATTAAAGCACAAGTAAATTGATTTTAGTCATTCTTGATGTGCAGATGCTTCATTGAAATGCATTTTTATTCTCTTTTAAGCATGTTTCACATGGTGAATACCAATACTAATGGAGAGTTAAGTAAGAAAATAGCTAACATTTTGTTAAATTATACGGTCCAATCATATCCAGTCCTAAGTGCCCAAATGCACTTTGCATTTGGCCTTATTATGTATGCTAAAACGAGTTTAAACCAGTGCTGATTACTTAAGGTTATACTTCAGGACAAAGACCAACTGATGGATTTGCTAACATATCCAACAGTCGAAGAGGCAATCAAAAGGAGGGTCGAAATGAAAACCAGAACTTATGGGCAAGATGTGACTGTAGACGTAGGTGTAGATGGAACCGATCCAGTTTACAAAATTAATCCAATCCTAGTTGCCGATCTATATGGGGAGTGGATCATGCCTTTGACAAAGGAAGTGCAAGTTCAGTATTTACTGAGAAGGCTCGACTGAATGGAAGGATGGTTGGTATAATGTTTGATTGTTATGGTAAAAGCTGCTGCTTCTTTTTTTTATTTATTTTTTATTTTTTCCCTCTGTATATTAATACTGAGACAACTGACAGCATGCAACCAGAAGCTTCAATTATAAAGTTGGCTATTGAATAAAATTACTTGGGAAAACCTAAGTTGTTGCAAGTGATAATCTGTTCACTTTCTTGATTAATTTGTGAATTTCACATAAACCAATGGTGCTCTAGATGGTAGTGGGCCCCATATCCTACAATTTATGATTAATTTTATTTTAACCAATGGTGCGATGTGGGGTTCACTATTACTTAGATCGGTGCTAAGCAACATTGATGCTGCATAATATTATTTTTAAGTTGTTAATGGAGAAAAAAATGGATTTTTGCACTCTTTTTCTTGTTATTGTGGCTTTCATTTTTGGAAAAAATTCATATGTCAGGTGTATTGTTTACAACAATTCAAAACTCAGGTATAAAGTTTGGAAATTCAAAATTCAAGTTTCAGTATAATTAATTGAAAATATTTATTAATTAAATATAATAAAATCACAGTTACACAATTAATGGTCACAGATTTATGATTATTGGTTACATATCATCGAATTAATTGGTTACAGATTATTTTGAGTTCACAAATAAAAAATTTTGTATGTCACAGATTATTTCGAGTTCACTGATAAAAAATTTACAGGTCACAAATTATTTTGTAGGTCATAGCTCACATCATTGGTCACAAATTCAAAAACTATAGGTCACAAGTCACACATTTTCTAATTTGATATTTACAGATTACTTTTTAACGACAAATGATCGAATTTTAATGTCATAGTTTACGGCCACAGTCCCCACAACCATAAGCATCCCTTCTCTTCTTAGACTTCAGGCTGTAACAACAACTATCCGTTCTCTTCTCAAATGGATTGCCACAACCATCTCAAATTGCAACCATGCCTTGTCTTTTTTGAATTTGATCTGCAGTGGCCCCTGATCTGTAGCAACAAGCAGTGCTTAGCAATCGAGCGCAACAATCATAGCAAAGAGGGAGACGAGATCGATGGTGGCTTCTAGTGCGATGGAGAGAGAGAGATTATAGTGCAAACCGTCCGATCTTCATAGTGAACTTGATGCTCTATAGCAAAGCATGTCTATTAGAGCATCTGCAAAGAGAATAGAGGAAGTGGCTATGTGGTGTGCTTCTCTGCATTTGTGAACAATGGTGGCATCGATATGGTAGAAAGGAAGAGAGAGAATGATGGTAGTGCCGGCTTATGGGTTGGTGGTGTAGAGAGATTAGGTTTTGTAGTGGGGTGGGTGGGTAAGTTGAATTGATACCTGCTTTTTGCTTAAATAAACTTCCCATCTGAATTTTAAATTAGAAATTTTAAATGCTTGCTTTTATGTAATTTCCTCTTCATTTTTCTCTCCTTTCGCATAGAGTCAATCATTGGGCTGGCCTTGAACCTTCGGTGTACAAATGGATGGGCCTAAGTTTAGCCTTCACTTTTGAGGCCAATCTTTATATGGCCCATAAATTATTTCGGCCCAAAAGTAGCGGGCTAGCCCTCATACAAACCTGGCTTCAAGAATTCCTCGTTATTCTCTTAAAAATTTGACCCTTTTTTTAGCGGTAGACCAGAAAAAGGCAATAAATAAATAAACTGGTAGCACTAAATTTACAAGTATTTTATGCCTTTGGTATATTAATGGGTAAAATAGTGTTTTTTTTTTTTTTTCAAAATGAGTGGTTGAAAAAAAAATGAAAAGTTTTAGATTTATGTGTAATATTATTTTATGAAAAATTTTGTGGTTGAAAATAGAAAAAAGAAAAATGAAATGTAATAGAATGAAAATTAATGGAGGTCAAACGGGTGCTAAACTGAATAATTTTAGTAACAATGAACATTATTAGATAGAAGTATTATGATGGATAAAGATAGATATAATTTAAATTCCCATAATTTGGTGCACCAAATACAACCTTTTTTTTTTCATAAACATGTTTAGACTATTTTTCTTATCTTTAAGTGGGGAACCATTCAGATTTGCTTGAGACAGCGTAGAGATTGCTATTTATCACTATTTCAAAGGTCAAGGATTTAAGTGCCGTTAAGTGATTAGACATTTTAAATGATTTACATATTTCTATATTTAATAGGTCCAATCATTTATTATTATTTAATTGCAATCATGCTCCCTGTCCCGGTTTAGGGACACGGTCAGGGACGGGGGGAGCCATGTGGCGCCCCTGTCTTTAACCCTGTCCCCAAGTCGAGACAGGGGGCTTTATTCATTTAATTGACATCTAGACAGTTGATCATCAACATTATTTCGAAGGAACTTGACATGACGTGCTCTTCGTTTTCATATTCTCATGTGTGGTCAATTTAAGCCCCCGTTTGACCCCCATTACCTGAAAATGAAAATGGGGGGAATAGTATTTTTTAGAAAAATGAATGGTTGAAAAAAAGGAAAAGTTTTCGATTTACGTGTAATATTATTTTATGAAAGATTGTATAATTGAAAATAGGAGAAAAAAAAATGAAATGTAATGTAATTGAATTTAATGGGGATCAAACGGGGGCTAAGTAAACTTCTCTTTTTAATAAAATAGTGAAGCAATGAAAAGATTCCGAAATTTGTCAACTTCGTCACCCAAAGACGAACAAAGTGAGAGGCGGACAAAATTTTTATATTTCAAAATTTATATTATAGATTAAATATTGTATAATGTTACTTTTACATAAAATGACGTCCACTCGAATTTCCACCCCTTCAAATAGAGAGAATTCACTTCAAATAAATCATACTTTATTCGAAGTGGGTCTTGCTCTATGTATTAGATGTATATGTAGCATTATCCTTAAATTCACTGACTTGTCTCCCCCACAAACAAATATTTTTGCTGGTCGACTGGCCAAAGTTTACACTCCTATGTGTCAAACCTGGCTTATATGGACAGAAATATAACATTGCAAGTCAACACATGTATAACGCATTATGAGGTGATGAAAGTCAAATACAGCTAGGCCCGGACTTTCTACTATATTTATATAGGGACATTGTCAGAGCAGATTGCAAAAGACTGCGAGAAATGGAGGGGCTGCGGCGGAGCATAGGGTGGCCTGCGGCAGTGTTGGTGTTGACATGCGCGGTGCTGGTGTTGGTGCCGACGGAGGTATCTGCAACGCGTTTCATCGTCGGAGCTAACAACGGGTGGAGTTCAAATGTGAACTACGTCATTTGGGCTAAAAGAAAACATTTCTATCTCGGCGATTGGCTCTGTATGCTCTCTCTTTTGTATTCAGAACTATGCTTTTGAGCTTTTCTTTTAAGATTATTCCAGCTGGTTTTGTCAAAAAGATGCCTTGCTTATGAAATTAAACCATTGAGAATTGATACTAACATAAACAGCTTAGTTTTTGTTGCTTGTAAACGGGGGAAGATGAAGAACTGCAAAGTTAGACTCCGCTTGAATAATTTTAAATGATTTATATATTCGGTTAAAAATCAAAAGTCAATTTCAACTAAAAATTCATTATTATCTACACATTCCATTACTATTCATCAAACTCTCTAATTATAAACTATTTATAAATTTGACAAACGACGGCTTAATTCATAGTGGTTTTATTTCAATAAAATTAGTTCTACGACCCAATGTATGCCCTTTAGATTTCAGCAACTTTCACTCATGGAACAACACTAGCAGCAACTTCTATTTGTAGAAACAATTCTACTATTTATTTCATGTCTAGGAGTTTAAACTTTTAAACGAGTTGATTCAATACATACAGAATATGCGTATTGTGTATTGAGGTTTGGATTGTTTAATTTTTCACACTTGAAAGTAGTTTTATAATTTGCTAGTATATTCTGAGTTAGAAGCCATAATTTTACACCACCAAGAGTAATAAAATTACAGTAAAAAAATAGACACAAAAGAACACATAAAATTTATAGAAGTTCACTTTAATGTGAGACTATGTCCTCGTCTGTCGCTATAATAATTCACTGATTAAAAAAATTTATAAAAGAAAATAGCGTCCCATCTTCTCTAGCCTCTCTCTTTTAAATTCAATACATTTTATTGAGCCATAAGTTCATTCATCTGGACTTTAGTAGTTTAACCTCTGTTTTTGATAATTGATAATGATTAGATAACTCGTGCACATTGGTTCTTTAATTACTGAGTTTCACCTTTTATTTGGCTATCCATGGTCAATTATGAACTTATTAAAGACATGTTGGTTGAGCAGAGTTGTTACAAATTAAGTCCTAATCTTGATTACTAAAGAAATGATTAGTAACTGGCCTTTTCGTTTCAGTCTTCGTGTATGATAGGCACAAGATGAGTGTGCTTGAGGTAAACAAGAGAGATTACAAGAACTGCAATTCCAATCACCCGCTTCACAATTGGACAACCGGCGCTGGAAGGGACGTTGTTCCTCTCAATGTTACAAAAACTTATTATTTCATTAGCGGAAAAGGATTCTGCCGTAGAGGCATGAAAGTAACTATTCGTGTTGAAAAACCACAGCCCCGACCATCATCTTTGCCATAAAAGGTTGCTATCTTCTTGATAGTTTCAGTATTCTTAGAGTTGTTTGCTTTTGTATTTTGTTAAATTATTTTGACTTGAATGGTTTAGCCTATGATCATCTTGTGAAGAACAAAGTGTGGGTTGAGTATCTTTAAAATGGTTTGTAATATGAGGACTCTTCTGGCTGTTATTTAACTGATATCAGGTTCTTCTACCGCCGCGGATTCATACTCTTGTGTTTTTTTCTCTCTTTAGAATTTAGAATAGCAAAATATTATTCGTGAGAGTTAGTTGCAAGAATAGTTAGGTCCATTTGGCATGACTTTTGTTTTTGTTTGAAAACTAATTTTTAAAAGGGTTTCATATTATGGAAGTGCTTTTAGAGGAAATTACATCGAACCAATTTCCACAAAAAATGGCGTCATATTGCAGTGATCACCACTCCTTTATAGTTCCTCAAAATGATCCCGACTCCATAGAAACTATGACCCTTGACGGAAACATCAACATTCAATTCGGTATTGTTTTTCTTTATCCATTAAAATCTGCCCTTGTGATATTCAGCTTGGTAGGGAGAATGTCTCTAATTATCTTCCAGATGAGAATGCACTCCATAAAAAAACTCGAGCAGCCCGATAATGGGCTTGAGGGATGCCTGGGAATTCAACTTTTTTAGTGATATCATCATCTGGTTCCCAATTTTACTATGTACTTACTCTTCTAGTAAAAATGTCACATTGGCATATCACTAACACTTGGCACGTCAACAAGTAGTCGAGTATTGTAAGAATGAGGTCCGTATCAACTGGTAGAAGATTGACTTGAATCGCCTTCCAATTCCATCTCCTATCTTCTAAGAATAAATCTGCCGCACTCTAGAGGTAGTCATAGATCAGTTAAATAGGGCGAACAGAGTGGTGGTGGGCGAGGTGAAGCACTAGATTCAATATATGAACCGAATTCAACGAGACACTTGACATGATTCAATATATGAATTATTCTAGAAACGGAATTGATCTTCCTAGTACCGGTTGTAAGTGGTGCCATGTCATTCAAGTGATTAGCAAATCACTGCTTAGGAGATTATTCCCGATTCTAGAAAATTGTGATTCAAATTTGGTTTGTCAAACACTAGGTTAGTAGGGGGGAAAGGAAAATTTTTAATTGTTTTATTACGACTCCTTGTATTTTGAAAATTTTAAGACTATGACTAATTATTATTTTTATTTAAAGAAATAGCAAGTTTGTTATTTGAAAAACTTTAAAAGAGAAAAGGGTCGCAAAGTTGTTTTGCCCAACATTTGCTTGAGGGGTAACATGCCAAATTGAAAAGATAAGATTGTTTTGTAGAGAAAATGTAAATGATATTGTTGTTTTGTTTTAATTATCCAAAATAAATTATTTATGAATTATGCTTAGAATCTGTTCGACAATGACTATGAGAATTAATTTTTTGACATTTAGTGAGAAAAGTAGGTCTCATATGTGAATGAAAGAATAAAAAATGACGATTAAATAATGAAATAATGGTAAAAAAATTGATTTTTTTGGTGATGGCTATCAAACGGGCTTAAGTTTGTTTACCACTCGTATAAGCATATTTTGTAAGCTGAGCCAAACATTTACTGTGTCTCTAACGGAGTTCTTGGAGGGGATGAGATTCGGGATAAGATATTTGAGCCATTAACGGAGCTCTCACATTTTTCCCTCCAATGGCGACGACTTTTCCTTCTACCTCAGTGCAATCTCCCCAAAATTCCTTCCCTCCATTTAAACAATGCAAGATACCTTTTATCTGGGCCCCTAGAAGATTTTCTCGATGCATCATCCTGTCATTTCAAACTCAACTGCCATTATCACCACTGTGTTCCTCTAATGGCACAGACGCGGCCACGGCAGAAGATGAATGGCCAAAAAACTTAGAGGCAATGAGCACTGATGTTCTTCGACGCTTTATCAATCTCAATTTGGGCAATTGGACTGGCTCTCTTCATGTCGGTATCAATTTTTTGAATTTTGCTGATTTGAAGAAAGATGGACGGATTATCTTATGTGCGTGTGTGTGTGTGTGTTTTTTTTTTTTTTTTTTTTTTTTTTTTTTTTTTTTTTGGTGCAGCAATTTGATTGTTATGGGAATTTGCTGAATAAAATTAGTACAAAGCTTGCGGTGGGCTCTTATGGTGAAGATGAACTTCTCAGTTTAATTCAAACGTATGTTTCCTTTCATTACGGTTATGTTATATTAGAATATTTAAACGCTTTCCACTGGGTTTTGAGGTTAGATTAATTTTGTTTGGATAGTTATTGCCGGAAATTCATTCATTTCTTATACGTATTATCAACAAATGTTGCCAATATGCACTTTTGTTTGTGTTTGGAATTTTAACAAAGAATGGAGGTTAACAAGAAATTATTCAACATCCTGATTAATTAGTTTGGTTTCAATGAAGTTTTATTCCTATGGCAAACTAAGAAGAGCTGCTTGAAAAAGTAGTTGAAATGAATAATGCTCTAAAATAGAATCTTTTCATTTTATATAATGTGTTAGCGTATATAGTATAACTATTACTTCCTGTTGTTAATTTCCGCATATGAAATGGCAAACTCCAAGTACGTTGTATCATATTAATTTGATACTTACAAAATTAAAGAGAATAGTGTAATTGTGTAAATCTCAAATTGCCTCTTGTTTTTGCATTACATAGTTTATCAGCGCCTTTATCACTTCCATTCTTTTATTGAAATTTGTTTTCCTTAATCACGACATCAAGCCCTTTGGCAATTTATTTCTTCACAACAACCTGCTGAATTTAAGTTATTCACTTTGGTTGATTTAGCTCGAAACTGTTGGAAGAACTTAACTGGTTTTAAATAAATTTAGGTTATACATCAGACAACCTCCAATTGAAGATGGTAATGAGCCAGAGTGGTTTGAGTACAAAATTAAGGAAACTAACATGTTCACTGTGGACAAATATCAACAGGTGAGCCTTCTTATTTTGAAAGCATTATTGGTCACTCATTGTTAGTTCCTTGTTGCAAAGTTTTAACCTTCATGTTATAAATTTATTATATGGAATCCTTTTTTTGGTTATTTTATTTCAGCATCCATTGATATTAGTTTGCAGATAGGTTTCTTTTCCAAAGAGAAGGCTTTTGCTTTGAGGTATCAGACAGCTGGAATGTTGGAAACTGTGTTAAGACAAGGGGTCCTAGGTGAAGATGATATTGGAGAAGAATCACCCAAGTAAGTGCTTTGTTAGTTGAGAAACTATGTCTGAAGCAATAGCATGACTGCCTGTGAAAATTAGCTGTTTAACAGGTATCCCTTTTTGAAACAAAGACAACTTTTCGGTGTTAGATTTTCTTTTTGTATCCAATGCTCTATTTGGATTGGTGTGACCATTAAGAGCTATGTTTAATATGTAGTACTAGATTAGACTGTACAATACAATGGACAAGAGTTCAGCTTCTTCTTTTTTTTCCTTTAATATTGTTAATTGCTAACATGACAGTGATATTGTTTTCAATAATATCATGAATTCTTGATTGTACTTATGTCTTTACAATTCCTCCTGGTCCTTACTCATGTTGGTTCCATAGTTTTTCTTTCTTGATATTGCTTTACTTTTCACAGAAACTTAAAGCTACCTTCTCGTCGGCCTTCTCTTGTGTGCGAAAACTGTCTTTATTCCTTGGAGAAAGATATGCGAGTAAGAGCATTTCATATCATGGATCCACGAGGCATTCTAGATATGCTTCTTGTATTCCTTGAAGAAAAAGGCAGCAAAGTGCTTGTTCATCCTTCCTTTGACAATTCTAATGTATATTTAGATCTATACAAACGTTCCCTTTTTTTTTCAATTCGTCAATTGTAATTTGAATATCAACCATTTATCATCTACCTCATGCATCCTCAAATAATCATTTCCTAATACTAAGCTATTGGTTCTAGGAAACGGACAGGATTAGTCCCTTTTTGGGTTCATGGAAAGGTCATTCTAGAACAAAACGCAGTGGTGTTTATGGAGCTACAATAGCTGAAGCAGATACAATAGCTGTACTCAAAATGAATGAGGATGGTCAACTTATTCAGGTTTGTCAGTCTTGTAGAACTGTGTTCCCCTTTTCCTTCCAAAATTTGAGAGTTCTCAATACAGTAAAATAATTTTTTAATATTGTCGTTGTAATAATAATGATATAATGTTATAGCTATTCAAAGACTGTGACAGGTTTTTAGGATTTAACCATGATGTTTATCTAGGCTCTGCTTGAGTCCACGTAAATTTTGGGGAAAAAGAAACATATTTACGAGAGAGAAATTTCCACAAGTGGTCTTTTCTCAATATTTGTTGTCAAAAGCTTCTAGATGTTTGGCAGCCTTCTAATTTTCCCGCAAATATTTCCATCCCATTTTTAGTAGTTTGGTAAACTTCAAAATTAACCAGGAAATTGTTTTAAAAATGTCAAAGACGGCGGAGAAGATGTTCATCTTTCTCTACTGCGAAATTTCTCAAAGATAACAGAGTTGATATCTTTGAATGTGTTGTCTTTTTTCATTTAAGGTATTTGTTTATCTCATATTTCAACTGTTCGAGTTTCCATGCTCCAACTTGGTGGATGTTTATGGACATTATGTTTGAGTCGTACTATAGTTTTGTTTCGAACAAATTTTATACTGTGCTTTTGAGAGTTTTGGTCTCATCTCTGTTGGATTCTTACCTGATCCTTTCATTGGAACATTTAAGATAATTTCTTTCGTTTTCTTGGTGCTTACAGGATTTTACTTCTACATCAGACGGAAGCAATGTCACCACTAACGTACATTGGACAGGATCCATGTCCAACAACTTAGTCACATTCGACGGTGGCTTTCAGCTGACTTTATTACCCGGGAGCATGTACATGGGGTACCCTTCTGATGTAGCGAAGAGTGTGCAAGAATCAAAGTCGTTCCATTTGGAGTTTTGTTGGGTTGAGTCACCTGAAAAAAGACAGAGATTGGTGCGGACATACGATGTAGAAGGCTTAGCCGTCTCCTCTACATATTTTTATGAGACCAAACTATGAGTATTCATCTTCCTCTGTATACACTCACTTTATAAGCTATAATTGTAAACCACGATCGGAGGATTTGTTATTATTACACAATCCTATACAAAAGTAGTACTTCCCAAAACACTATATAAAGGGGATATGCAAATATGCATATTTTTAGTAGAAATTATCATTCAACTCAGCTTAACCTCTATAGAAATCAGTATTCTTCTAACATAAATTAGAGTACATATGACGGCTAAAGTTCAAGAACAAGAAATGTCATGTGATGAGAGAGCCTTGTTAAAGTATATTAGTCTTAGAAGAAGAAACACTGTAGATGTTGAAAACTGTCAATGGCATCCACATCAAGTTACGAGGTGCAAGACAAATATTCCCATTACCATTTCTTTTTGTCATCACATTCATGAAAAAAATCTCAATATCGTATTCATAAGTGAATGTCAGAGTAATGCGATGAAGGGGGATTATTACCGCAGTCACTGACTTTGAATAATATTACTTTTTCTCATCTTCTCTGTATTGGAAGTTTAGCAATTGTTTTATCAGACACATCACTAGGAGGAGGGCAGTGCTATATTCACTCATTTGCCACATTAACGAGGTAATCTGAGTTTGGAAGCCAAAAATAACATTTACAGCAATCTACCAAAAAAAATAAAAATAAAAATTGCAGCACAAAAAACTTAGACATGGTACGTGAAGTATAATTGTATTAGTGGTGGATTCAGGTGGTGGCCAGTTAGGGTGGCTGCCCCAGCTGGACTCGCCGGAGCCGCCGGGCACCACACCGGCTATGATAAATCTGTGATGACAGATTTTGCCCCTGCGCCTAGCTCCAGTTGTGATGCTGTTCAGCTGTTGGGCATTTTTATTTTTATTATTTTTTTTTTTTTTCCTTCAAACTAGGCTGGCCCAAATTAAGAAGCCCAAATCACCCATTGACATAACAGTATCTGTGGTGTGAAGTTCTTGTGTGTGTTGTGTTGTTTCTGGGTTCTCTCTCTCTCTCTCTCTCTGTTTTTTTGAGGTAAATAGTCATTTATAGATACACATTGTTGTATCTATGCATATGGGGGTTTAGTAATGCAAAAATTTGAAGTTTCTTAAGGTAACGTTTATGACTTGGGTAGTTGGGTTCCATTCTTTTTTGTTTTGCAGTGGGGGTTTTGAAACCAATAAAATGTTTGGGTTTTCAAGAAGAAGAATGAAGTTTGGAAGGTAATGTACTTATATTGCCTAAATATGTGTATTTTATACATTTTTGTGCTTATATTTTGCTGAATCAATGCATTTGTATGAGATAAATTCTTTTAGAATCAATGGATGTATTTTTAATCATGTTGTTAAATATGAGCTACCTTTATCAATGAAAGTGATCCTTTTTTTTCTTGTTATTTGTTGTTTTTTTCTTTTTATGGGCGAATGTAAAGATTGTCGAAGCTATTGATTTAGGTACAAAACAACAAAACAATTTTTCCCAAAACAACAAGTGGTCCAAATGACCAAATCAATTCCATTTTGAAGCTGAAACCGCAAAGGCCAAACTCTTTTCCTCCCTTCTTCATTCTATAATTTCCATCTGAAAATCGAAGAGGCAGCAGGCAGCAGCTGTTGCTACCAACGCCACAAGGAGTCGTCAGCGCTGTCGATCGTTGTTCTGGTCTCAAAATCTTCAAGCTCGTGCAGCCTTCGACTGGTTACTGCTGAGTGCATTTCTCTCTCTCTCTCTCTCTCTTTCTCTCGGTTTTGTTTTTGTTCTATTTTGTTGACTACTTCTACTTGACTTGTTGAATAATGAAATTATAAATATTGTCTGTAATTTGTAAATTGTGTTATTAGTCTTATTAATCATATTCACTTTAAAGGCAAATTTTTTATTATTATTTATGAGTTATGATTTATGTTTTGTGAGTTATTATGGAGAATTGTGATTTATGTTAAGTAATTTATGTTTTATGAGTTATGATAATTGATTTGGAAATATTAAATTGGGACATTTTGCAGATTATTGAACGATTTTTTAGACCGAAACGAAAGTCCATATCTAATTCTTCTAGTTCTAGTTGTGCACTAAGTCTTGCCATTGATTCTAAACTTTTAATAATATTTAATCAAATTTTAATAAACGATTGGGCTATTACGATCGTTGATTGTCGACGGTCAACGGTCAAGTTTCGCCCTAACTGAACTTCGATGATGGATTCGTCCCTGACTATATACATGATGTTCTTTTTACATTTTAATATATATATTTCTACATCATGAAGATTTGAGTTATTTTATAACTTCGTCCATATTAATTGTTGTTTACTATGTCGAATGTAACTTTACAAGCCGAGCAGGAAAATTTTCAACTGTATGAGTTGGCTCATTCTCTCTTCGGAACAGGCCAAGCAAGAAAATTTTCAAACAAGTTAGATCATTTTCAACTTGTCCAGAAGAGAGCATGAGCCAACTCGTACAGTGGAAGACCTCGACTCAATCCATTAACACCTCTAAGTATCAATCCTTGACTTCAGATTTTTAATTAATAATCCTTATCCAACTAGAACAAGGTGAAGTGATCATTTAATGTTTAAATGGATAGATTATGACTGAGTTCCTACTTCCTTAGCCTTTCACGTAGTATGATTATGGGTTCCATACCTTTAAAAGTAAGATTTTTAGATCCCCAAGTTATTTAAATATGTGATTTTGAATCCCCATGTGATAGCAATGTAGATGTTAAAATCGCACGCTACTCTCGATTGAATGTGAGAGAAATGATTAGTGATTTGATAATTTTACTCTTCAACTTCTAGTCACGTGAAAGTTACTTGAATTTTATCATCTACATTGACCATTTTGATCGATGAAGACTTCAATTTACAACTTTTCATAGGTTGAAGATCCAAAACATCACTTATATACAAGTTAAAAACACAATCACACAAAGTGAAAGATGAGAGGTCCATTTCCCCTTTTTAAAACATTGATGTGTTGCTATTTCCCACAATACTAATGTACCCTCGTGTATACAGTTACCCAACTAGCTTCTTCCTCCGACTTCTTTTTCTACGGCTGTCATATTCGGGGAAAGCTTGCCTCGTGGCCCATATAATATTCATCTCTACTTTGTGATAAATAAAGCATTCATACCCTGTTGGTCTTTCAGAAATTTCATAAAATGAGCTTTTTAGAGAAACAAGCGAGTTTATTGGGCCTTGACCCGTAAGTATTGTTTGGATCCAAGCCCAGCCGTCAACATAGTCTGGCAGCGAATAAACAAGAGGAAATTTCGTTTAGCTTCATCCAATTTCACGACCGGGTCAAACTTTTACCAGCTATTGGAATCGATTTGTTTGTTCAATTCCCGGGTGAGTTCTTCTCCGTTCACTGTAATGATTTATTTCATTTGTATGGATAGTAATATGCGTATGTAGTAGAAGGATCTGGAGTTCTGAATTTCCGGTGAAATTTAGTGGTAATTTGTTCTGGATTTTAATTTTTGAGCTAGCTTTCACGATTTAATTTTCTTTTTTACTAATTTCGTTTTTAAGCAAATTGTATAGGATTTGTGGCTTCGCTATAGTTGGGTTACCTTATCTGTTTATAGTCTGAAAACTTATTATTCAGTCTGCCTGTTAGTGATCAAATTGTGTACTTTTTGTTTCGCGATGGTCGTAATGTTGGGGATTGTTAACGTAGTCGTGGGGTAGTGGGAAGGGAAGTTACTTGTGGACTGTGATGGTGCGTTCTTAAGTTTTATGCAGTAAAACTATAGCTTGTTGGACTTGGGGAACATTGGGTTGGTTGGTTAGTGTGTGGCAATAGGCGGCACGGTGGCGGTTGGCGCATACTTGGAAATGGCTGATGGTTATATGATAAACAGTGACTTTTTTTTAATTTTTATTTTTTTAGAAAAAGTCAGAACCTTCTTGTGATGAGGTGTGTACTGCAGGTTCAGTGGTTTTTCTTGGGTTGTGCTAGCTCTCCCTTTCATAAATACCCCCTCCTCTCGCCTTGACTTGCTGGCCAATCTTAGGTCTTTCTGTTTACGGAACGAAGGCGGGGTGGATTGTTTGGGGCAGGGATGGGGAAGTTTGTGAATTTATACTGTGGAAAGATAATATAGCACTATCAAACCGATATAGAGAGCAGTTCGTGAGAACTTTTTTATCATGGGGAAGACAAACTTCATGTGTAAAGAATTGGAAAGTTTTATTCATTTACCATTTAATAACTCATTAATCATATCTTGGTATATAACTCTTTCCAACTTGACAATTTAAAACAGACTTTTAAAAAGCAATGGCCGCTACAAGAATTGAATATTCTAAAGCATTCAATTCTGAAAGAATTTGAACTAATTGTGCCACAGTGTTTTAAGTAATTAAATATTATATAATGGATGAAAAAAAATAATAATAATAATAATAACCATGATCCAGGCAGTAACATTATTTTGAGATCTAATGAATTAAATTCAAGTCAAAATGTTAGTTCCAAAATATGGATTTGATACCTGATCAATTCAATCAGGCACTTGCCATCTATTTTCATTGTTCAAATTTTTGACAATACATAGAGTAGATTGGCAGATAACAATACTTGTCCTTTAGAAAGGAGTTTATGCTTTATCGACTACTTCATATCATGAGCATTAAACATCAGTCAACATAAAACCAACTGACATGTTTTTGGATGGATATTTCTAAGAGAGAGTGAGAAAATTGAAAGATAGCCTTATTCTACAATGGAGTGAAATTATGAATTTTTGTTTCGTGATGGTCGTAATGTTGGGGATTGTTAACGCAGTGTGGGGTTGTGGGAAGGGACAGTATTTGTGGACTGGTGATAGTGTGTTCTTAAGTTTTATGCAGTAAATCTATAGCTTGTTGGACTTGGGGAACATTGGGTTAGTGACTGAGTGTGTGACAATGGGCGGCATGGTGGTGGTTTGAGCATATTTGGTTGTGGCTGATAATTATATTATAAACAGTGCTTTAAAAAAAAATAAAAAATGGAACCTGCTTGTGATGAGGTGTGAACTGCTGGTTCAGTGGATAGTTTTTTGGTTATTGGGTTGCAAATACCCCTCCCTTGGAGTTGACCGGCAAGACAATCTTAGGTCTTGCTGTTCACGAAACGAAGGGGATCGATTGTTTCTCTGATACTCAGACTCTTCGAAATGGACGAAGTACCTGTGTCCACACGACACAACATGTGTATGGGTATTGGGATGTGTCGATCCTTCAAATTTCTACCAGACATTTCTTGAAATCTGCTTCTTTTGTTTTCTTCGTTCTTCTTGTCTCTTTTTTTCTTTCCCTTTTCTTCTTTTCTGCTCTTTCTAAACTTGGAGCTACCGTCGAGAGGGTGGAGGAAGGCGGAGGCGCTAGGTTTTCCTTTCTTTTCCTTCTTTCTTTTTCTCTCCCTTTACTTATTTTTTTCTTCTTTTCTTCTCTGTGTCGATGGTTTAGGGTTTTCTTTGTATAAAATGAAAATGGGTTCCATATAGTGCTACTTAGTGTTTCACTAAATCCAAATTGCAACCAAGCCCCTCATTTTCTATTTTATACTGTGGAGAGACAGATATAACGCTAATAAACTGATATAGAGAGTAGTTTATCAGAGCTTTTTTATCATAGGGAAGACAAACTTCATGTGTAAAGAATTGGAAATTTTTATTCATTTTACCATTTAATGATTTAATAACTCATAATCAGATTGTTAAATAACTATTTGCAACTTGACAATTTAAAACAGATTTTTTAAGTAATTAAATATTATATGTTGGATGAAAATGAGAAAATTTATAACCATGATCCAGGCAGTAACATTATTTCAAAATCTGTTGAGTTAATGTAAAAGTGTTAGTAGGTTATGGTTTGTTCCAAAATATGGATTTGATACCTGATCAATTCAATTAGGCATTCACCATCTATTTCATTTTTTAAATCTTTGACAATACATAGAATAGAATGGCAGATAAGAATATTTGTTCTTTAGAAAGGAGTTTTTGCTTTATCAACTTATTCATATCATCGTTCAAGCATTAAAAATCGGTCAGCGTGACAACTGACATGTTTTTGGATGGATATTTCTAAAACCGCCTAAGATTGCCAGATTGAAAGATAGCCCTGTTCTACAATGGAGTTGGGACAAACTCTAGCCTTAGGAGTCACTTGAACCTTCTCATTTTACACCCGTTGTCCTTATTGGATTGGCTTCGACTCTTTAACTCTCCTAACACCTGCTGTCTGAGGTTCCACCTCATTCAGCACCATGTTACTAGTTTAGCATGTGCCATTTTCATAGTGTCAAAACTCTTTCTGTTGCCTAGATATTGAAGTTTATAAGCCGCATTCGCTAATTTTTTGCCTTCTTGTGTACAAGGCATACGGCATACAGAAATAGATCTAAAGTAAAGATGTAGGATACAGATTAGATGATAGCTCAATGTTGAATACAGGTTAAAATATTAGTATTACTTTCTCAGGTTTTTAATTAATCTTTACTCTTCTTTTCTTTTTATGAAATGACTCTGTATAAAATTGCCAGAAAAAAGTTCTTCTAGGAGAATCTATGGTAATTTCTAAAAATTTATTGTAAATTGAAACAGTTTCTGTATTTTGGGTAATCCAGTAAGTTAAAACAGAAAGCAAAATATTATCAACTCATGCTATTAGCTCAACTGCAGATCCTTAGCACTAAGTCCTCTTGTTAAGCATACATGGGTATATGTAACTTAAATATACATAGCTTAATTACATGAATGATTATACTCCATTGTTACGCCCAAAGAAAATTAGTGTAATAAAAATTGCTCGGACAGTGATTGGTTGCCCTCAGTCTCATGACTCGCTCACACTTAATCTGGTGTCTTGATCTCACATTTTCACCTTTGTCTCCATGTAAATGTTTGGGGTAGTTTCATATTGCTATTTAATTAAAGCAAGGTCTTGTCATTTCACTGTACTTCTCTGTTTTAAACATATTTTTCTCTGCACACACGAGTTTCCATGTTTATCTCCATGCATGTTGAAAATTATGTTTAAAACTTCCATGTAGTTTTCTTTGTTTGTCTTGGAAATTTCTAGATCTTAAATGTTTGAAATAGTTGAGTATTTAGACCTACAAATTTATTATCTTGGGAAAGTTGTTGAAATGTTTTAAGATTTAAGGTTTATGTGTTAATTTTTATTAGTTATTCAACTGTGTGCAATTTTTTCGGCTTCAAGTTCATTGTCTTAAATCTCATAAAATTTATTTTTAGCCTACTTATTTTTCTTCACCTGTCTTCTCTTTGATTTTGAAACTCCACAGTTCAATTGGAGTTGGAGTTATTTGACACTTTTATAACCAGCATTTACATTGATCTTTATGGCATCTCGAAGAAACATTCCCTACAGTCGTCTTGCTGATGATGAAGATGATTCTTATGATGGTAGCGGAGAAAGGCAAAAGGACCCTCGATTTGACTATAGCCCTAAATCTTATGATAAAATTCCATGGAAATCCATCATCCTTGCACTTTTCCTGCTCTCCCTGGGATGCCTACTTCTCTTTCTTTCATTCTTCATTTTCACAGGTCACATGGGTGGAGACCGTTCCCAAGCATACGGCCTTTTAGGACTCGGAATTCTTACCTTCCTGCCAGGTATCTTAAAGGCATTTCTTTGGAAGCATTTCTTAACATTAAGATATCATGTTAGAAGAAGTTTCATGTTAGTCACTAAACCTCTGAAGTTTTCATTTTTATTTCAACTTGGGGTCTTTCTTAAAATCCGTCAAGTGAAGGCAGAAATTTGACGTTGCACCAATATAAATCTTTTTCATGTCGGACATTTTCTTTACAAAAGTTGCTCGTTGGCTGAGGCTGAGCTTAATGCAAACTGAACAGCTAAAACCTCTTTTGAGCTGTCATTGGTTCGCAATTGGCATGCGAGCCAGCTCGTCACAGGAGTGAAAATGTCAGTTCAGTTAAAAAAACACAAACGATGGTGTAGCGAGCCATGCCGGGCTTTTTGGTAATGAGCTAGCACGTGCTCCGCTCGCCCCATATGTGAGCACGAGCTGGCTTGCATGGTGGGCCTAGCCGAGCCTGATGGTGGCGAGTTGGGCAGCGCAGCTCGATCCATTTAATATCCCTAGTTTTAGCCCTATTTGGGTTCCATTCCAAAAAAAATACATTTTTCTCTCATATTTTCGACCACACATTTTTCAATAAAATAATATTACGCGTAATCTAAATTTTTTTATTTCTTTTTTAACCATATATTTTTCAAAAAATACTATTCCAAAATACATTTTTTCCCAAAAATTGATTTTAATGGAGCCCAAACAAGAGCTTAATTTAGTGATTGACTTGAAATCGATAGCGAACTTAAATTATGAATTTGGAACACACAGAGTTTGATGACTAACATGAAATTAAACTATAAGTTGAGTGACTAATAGTACCCTTATTGCTTATCCTTTTTTTGGGGTTAAATTTTTGGATAAATCTATTGGTACATAATTTTGGGTCCATAAGTGTGTCCATATACTCACCCATGTAAGAGTGGTCCCCACTCCATGTGAGTGTATGGACACAGTTATAGATCCAAAATTATGTACTTACAACTCTAGATTTTTTATCTTTGATACATTGCACCATGAAGTCATAGTTGATCCTGCTTCGTTTTCCTGCATGTGTTGCTTTTGGAATTAGTAATTTACATGCAGGCAAACATAAGCAATCCAATGTTATGGAGTCTCTAGCTATTCTTTTTGTTCCCAGGATGCTTCAACTGTTTAACATATCATGTTGTTGTACTTCTGCTTCTTATTTGGCAAACATAAGCAATCCAATGTTATGGAGTCTCTAGCTATTCTTTTTGTTCCCACGATGCTTTAACTGTTTAACATATCGTGTTGTTGTACTTATGCTTCTTATTTATTTCTCGAGCAACTGTTCGATTTCTTGATTGACTGACCACAAAATCTCTGCAGGCTTCTATGAAACTCGAATTGCATATTATTCCTGGAGAGGTGCCCAAGGCTATCGCTTTGCTTCAATTCCCGATTATTAAGGTTTTTTGCTGTTTTATCCACCCTAGCTTTGATGTTTATGAACAAGTTTTTGTTTGAGTTAATGACATATATTTTACCATGTGGAACTGTCAGCCTTCACATTTGATTACTTTTAAGTATCTGAGTTGTACCAAACATGTAGTTACTGTAATTGGCCTGAGCAGAAATCCTGTACCATATTCAGATATTCTTCAAGAATGGCTTGTGTAAAATGAGTTTTTTTTTTTTTTTTTTTACGTTAAATCAGAAAGAATTAAACATGATAATTGTCAAATTTTGTCTTGTTCATCGGTTTTTTAATTTTGTATAGTCAAGTGTTTTGATACGAGTAATACATTTCCCTAGTTTAACTTCTCACAAAATAGAATGCCCTTCCTTTAAAGGAACTTAATTAAGAATCTTACCTTTTATTTTTTCTACCTCCATACGATACCACATAAGTTTTCTTTGAAATCGAAAATGAAATTTCTATCATAAAAAATTACAAGTTAAATAAAAAGTGGAATTGGGGACGTAATAGCAAATGAAGATTACAGGTCATCCTGTTCCCCTCGCGAGGGATAAAACAACAAATATAAGCATCTACTCCTTTCATCAGAACTATAATATTAGATAAATAAAATACCGACGTAAGAGCAGATTTAGAAAGATTTGATATTATTTAAAATCATATATGTTCAATTCTATTGACGTTAAGCATTCTAATTATAGAGTCACGAGTATCCAATCTTCTAAATTATAAATGTCACCATCCCAAAATTTGTTTAGAGTTTCCTCTCAAGCTTCAAATGTGAATAATGTAATCTAACACCAATTTAGATGGTCAAACTTGATAGATTTAATTAAATGAATCTTGTAACATTGTATTTACCTATTATTTAATGTCATGCAGATTATCACCTAAACATATACTTAATACTAGTTATGGTGAATAATATTACACTTCGAATATAGCCACCATGGAAATCCCTTTATGGAACAACTTAAAAATGCTCAACTTCAAGTGCAATCATGAAAAATCAATCAAATAATGTGTCATTTTGGCGCAAAACTACCCATCCGTACATTATTTTCAGATGAGGAATTTTCTTTCCAACTAAGAATTACTAGCAAAATTGAAAATGGAATCAACTTTAATTCAGTAAAATGTCAAAACAAAAATGCAGAAGAAAAGAAAAATTCTCAACCGATGATTTGAGCTTCCATCATGAAACATTTATGTCAGTTTTGGTAACCGTATTGAATTAAGGGATAGAATTATGGAGGATAGAATCATAAATAATTATATTAAAATGAATTAGGACGAATTTTTCTAATACGGTTTGGTGCTACATCATATTAGATCGTACATGTAATGCCCTAAAATCTATGTCCATAAAGTTGTTCAAATAATTCCTTTTGCCATTATAAAAGTTGATTGACATATTGTAATATAAAAAATAAAAATAAAAATACATTGTAGAATATTTTGAAATAAAATAAGTTATGTTATTGTCTCATAATATGTCAAATAAATTAAATCCACTAATGATATATAAATTCATTGATTTTGAAATTAAAATTCTGATTGCAAAATAATTTAAAACTAAATGCTAATATTGAAAGAAAATAAAAAAACGTCATCTATAGACACGGATTCTATCAGCCGTCTCAACCTGCAACTCCAACTCCGATCCATCAAGCATTTGTAAAAATAATTTAGAATATTGAATGAACATACGAATACATTCAATATAAATTTCATGCTAGAATTTACACAATTTAATATAAAATCATATAAGTACAACTCTATTGACGTTAAGCATTCTAATTACAGAGTCACGAGTATCCAATCTTCTAAATTATAAACGTCACTATCCCATTATTTGTTTAGACCTTCCCGTTCAAGCTTCAAATATGAATAATGTTATCTAGCATGTATTGTTAGAACACAAATTTAGATGGCCACACTTGATAGGTTTAATTAAATAAATTATGCGACTTTGTATTTACCTATCATTTTTGCATATTGTCACCTAAACTAATATTTAATACTGGTGATGCTGAATAGTATTACTCTTCAAATATAGCCACGAAGGAAATCCCTTTATGGAACAACTTCAAAAAGCTAAACTTGGAGTGCAATCATGAAAAATCAATCAATAATGTGGGTCTTTTTGGTGCAAGACTACGCATCTATGCATTATTTTCAGAGGAATTTTCTTTCCAACTGAGAATTACTAGCAAAGTAGAAAATGGAATCAACTTTAATTCAGTAAAAAGTTAAAGCAAAAAAGCAAAAGAAAATAAAAATTCTCGACCCATGATTTGAGCTTCCATCATGATACATTTAGGTCAGTTTTGGTAACCGTATTGACTTAAGGGATAGAATTATGGATAGTATCATAAATAATTGTATTAAAATGAATTAGTACAAATTTTTCTAATACAACGATTGGTGCTACATCATATTAGATTGTAAATGTAATGCTCCGAAATCTATGTCCCAAAGGTTGCTCAAATAATTCATTTAGCCATTATAAAAATTGATTGACATATTGTAATACCAAAAAAAATAAAAAATAAAAGAGAGTTAAAAAAAAATGAAGAACTTTGCGAAATAAAATATTTTTTTGTCTCATAATATGTCAAATAAATTCAATCCACTAATGACATATAAATTCATCGATTTTGAAAATAAAATACTAATTGCAAAATAATTTTAAACTAAATGCTAAATATTGAAAGAAAATAAAATTCTTGATCTATTGACACGGACTTTATCAGCCGTCTCAACCTCCAATTTCGATCCATCTAGCATCTATAAAAATAATTTAGAATATAAAATGAGCATATGAATTCACTCAATATAGATTTCATGCCAATATTTTCACAATTTAATATAAAAAAACATATAAAATACGCACATAACATAATTTTCTAGTGAGATTGAAACTTGACCGTCTCATTCTTACTTGAATGAGTTGAATCATACCCTTTCTCAATCTCCACTTTGGGTATTTAGCCCTATGACTGGTTTTCGTGTAGATCTACATAATAATATCGTATGGTATTATCCACAAAATTTTATTTAATTTGATCATGTAATAACACATAAAGTACTTTACATTCAACATTTAAAAGTGAAAACACAAAATCACTTCGCATTTAGATAAATCCATACCTTATTTGTCAAATTACTTTTATACTAGAGCTATTTAGGACTAAAAATTTTTGCGAACGAATCTCAAACGCGCTAGAAAACCTTATCTTTTTTTCTTTTTTCTTTTTAATCTTCTTCTTCTCTCTATCTGAAATTGTGTAAATTGAAGTACAACAACAAGAGGGTATTTATAGATGTGATTAGATAGGAATAGTTTGCAAATTATAATTTTAATATGACTCATAATTTAAATTGAGATTGATCTTTAAACAAATAAACTTATCATGAAATTCGAATTTAAGATAATTCTAACTACGTGAGAATAAAATTCAGTGTATATATATGTGCAAATTTCAAGTTTTATCTAAATACTTTAGTATTGAATAATTCAATAATAATTTAATAGATATCCAAATAACATTAAAATTTAATTTCATATAAAACTCATATATAATCCAATTATTAGAAATATTAATATAAGGTCCATAGAAAATGGAAAACTTACTAAGTTACCCTAACATATGTTTGGGGCATTACATCTTTCTCTCCTTAAAAAAGATTTTATCATCGAAATTTATCTTGATTATCTAAAAGCTATAGATATTTAGCTTTAATATCTACCTCATATTCTTAGGTGGACTCTTCCACCACATGATTTCACCACTGAACTTTCATCAATGGAATTTCTCTATTCCAAAGGATACGAATCTTCTTATCCAAGATGACTATCGGAGCTCTTTCGTAAGTTAGATTTGAATAAATATCTAACGATTGAAGATTAATCATGTGGCCAAGATCCGATACATATTTTTTGAGCATTGAGACATGAAAGACATTGTGTACTGCTAAAAGTTCGGGAGGTAATGCCAACTCATAAGCATAGTTCCCACATGTTTCAAAATTTCAAAAGGTCCTATATAACTTGGTCGGTATTTTTTTCCTTTTTCCAAATCGAATGACTCACTTCATAGGTGCTATTTTTAGAAAATTTTGTCACCAACCTTAAACTCAAGATCTTTTCTCCCATTATCTGCATGACTTTTATATCGATCTTGGTAGTCTTTTCAATAGCTTGGACTGTCCGCTCAATAATCTCAAGCCTTAAAATTCTTCGCTCGCTAGATTCATCCCAATGAGCTGGAGATCTACACTTTCTACCATATAAAGCCTCATAAGGCACAATTCCTATGATTGTCTTATAGTTATTATTGTAGGAAACTTCTACCAATAGTAGATTTTTCCCAAGTTCCTCCAAGATCTAGGACATATGCTCGAAGCATGTCTTCAAGAATTTGAATTGTCCTCTCCGAATGACCATCTAATTGTGGATGGAAACCCATACTTAAGTTTATCTTAGTCCTCATTGCCTTGTGCATACTTTTTCAAAATTTTGAAGTAAATCTCAGATCTCTGTCTAACACAATAGAGATGGGGTGCCATGTAATCTGATCACTTTTTTAACATAACTAAGCTAATTGATCCATATTAAAAGTCGTCTTTACTGGTAAGAAGTGAGTTGACTTTGTCAATCTATCAATAGTAAACTAGATTGCATTATTTGCTCTATTTGATTTTGGAAAACCAACTATAAAATCCATGACGATGTGCTTCCATTTTCATTTACGAATCTTTATTGGATTTAATAATCCTGATGGCTTCTGATGTTCTGCTTTTACTTGCAAGCAAACCATACACTTCTTTATGAATAGACCTATGCCTCTTTTCATATTCCGCGACTAGAATACGCTTTGAAGGTCTTTATACATTTTTGTTCCCTCAAGATGTGCTGCATGTAGGATGAAGTGACCTTCTTTTAATATTTTTTTCCTATCTTCTCATCTTTCAGTACATACAATTTTTCTTTAAACATCAACGTGTTAGCTTCAGCTAGCTCAAAACCCTTTCATTTGCCTGTGCCAACTGCACCTTTAATTTTTTTGTAGAAACAAATCACTATCCTTGGCTTTCTTAATTGGGTCTCAAATAGTAGGTTGACCTGTGATTATAGCAATTCGTGACGTAATATTCACTGGAGGTAAAATCACCTCAATTTGTAAATGATTCATATCTTTGATTAATGATTTTTTATAAGGAATAAAGTTATCAAATGTCCTACTATCTTTCTGCTTAATGCATCAGCAACAACATTGGCTTTTCCTGAATGATAATAAATGACACAACCATAATCTTTTACCAATTCTAGCCATCTAAGTTGTCTATTGTTTCATTCCTCTTGGGTGAAGAAGTACTTTAGGCTCTTTTGGTCCATATAACTATCACATTTAGCTCCGTAGAGATAGTGTTGCCATATCTTTTATTACAACACATAGAAATCCCACAAGTTTAGCTCCCACGATTTCAGTATTACAGCATATAGAAATCCCACAACTTTAGCTCTCGTGATTTCAGTATTACAGCATATAGAAACAATTATCTTATATTTCTCATTGATCAGTATGCTTTATATAGCTGTACATGGATATGGTTTACATGGAAATAAAATCATCTATACAAAATTCTGGGAGATGACTAAAATCATGGGAGCTAAAGTTTAGCTAAACTTGTGGGATTTCTATATGCTGTAATACTGAAATCATGGGAGCTAAAGTTGTGGGTGGGATTTCTATATGCTGTAATACTGAAATCATGGGAGCTAAACTTGTGGGATTTCTATGTGCTGTAATATCTTTAGTGCATGAACTACTACTACTAACTCCAGGTCATGCGTTGTATAGTTTTTTATACGACTTTAGTTGTTTGGAAGTATATATGATAACTTTACCATACTACATAAGTACACATCCCAAACCACTGCTTAGCTACATCGTTGTAGAAGGCTTCGGCCCTCTGGGTATGGTCAAGACGGGAGTTGAGGTCAATTTTTGTTTTAGTTCCTGAATGCTTTGTTCGTACCTCTCCATCCATTGGAACTTCACATTTTTTCTCGTTACCTGAGTCATTAGGATGACAATCTTTGAAAACCCTTCAATGAATCGCCTATAATAACATGCTAATCCCAAAAAAATTGCACACTTCTCTAACATTGGTTGGCCGAGGCCAATTGGTCATTGTTTCCACTCTACCTGTGTCAACTTCAATTCCTTGGACTATGATTTATGTTGCCCAAAAATTCTACTCTATTGAGCCAAAATTTACACTTTTTAAATTTTGCATAGAGCTTCTCTTTCCTTAATATTTTGAGAATAATTTTAGGGGCTCCTTATGTTCATGCTTATACTTTGAATTTAACAGTATATTGTCAATGAAGATAATAACAAACTAATCTTGATAGTTGTGAAAAACTCGATTCATGATTTCATGTGATCCATGAAGACTACTGGTGTATTTGTCAAGCCAAAGGGCATCACCAAGAACTCATAATGACTATATGGTGCCAAGGTCTTCTCTAAAAATGATTTAAGATCAGGCTATCATTAAATGGAAATTAAAGCAATTGACGTTCCTAAGATAGCACCAAGAACTCATAATGCCTATATCGAGTTCTAAATGCTATCTTCGGAACGTCAATTGCTTTAATTTCCATCTAATGATAGCCTGATCTTAAATCATTTTTAGAGAAGACCTTGGCACCATATAGTTGGTCAAATAAATCTTCAATTCTGGAGATGGGGTATTTATTTTTAATTGTAATATGGTTCAGCTCTCGATAATCGATGCACATTCTCATCGATCCATCGTTCTTCTTTATGAACAATATTGGAGCTCCCATGGTGAGACACTGAGTCTAATAAAATCCTTGTTTAGCAACTCCTACAATTGTACTTTCAATTTTTGAAGTTCTATTGGTGCCATACGATAAGGGGCCTATAAAATTGGCGTGGCACCCGATAAGAGGTCAATAGTAAACTCGACCTCTCGATTTGGATGCATTATTGGTAAATCTTTTGAAAATACATCTAAAAAATCCCTAACTACTCAAACTTCATCGATGATTAACTCATTCTAATCAATGCTGGTTAAAGACACTAAAAATTCCTTGATCAGACTTCTTTTTCAACAAGCGTTCATCCTATAGTGTTGATATAAGTCTAGGTAAAGGTTTTACTCTTATTCCAAAGAAATGAATTCTTTTTCACCGAGTCGTTGAAAATTAAATCCTTCTCGAAACGACGAATAGTTGCATGATTTTTCGACAACTAGTTTATTCCAAGTATAATGTCAAAATATTTTATGTTTTGGACCACAAAGTCTGTTTTTATTATCTTCCCATCCATTTTTAAATTTAGGTTCCTCGCTATATAATTTGCACTAAGCAACTTCTTAGACGAAAGTGATATTTCTAATATGTTATCAAGGGGTACACATTCTATATTCAAATTTGAAACGAGTGTGTAGCTCCTAAATCAGTTAATATAAAAGAAGGCAGGTCAGATATTGATATGATACCCGTCACTACATTGCAGTCGAGCTCTACCTCTTCCTTTGTTAAAGCAAAAACTCTGGCATTGCCTACCTTTTTGATCTTCAGCCTTCTTAGTTTACCTCTAGGTGTAGTCTTTGGCAATGTGTCTGGCTTGCCACATTTGTAACATACACCTTATTCTATCAAGCATTCTCCCTTATGAGATTTTTGACATTTAGAACAGAGTAGTCGTTAATTCTTGTCACTAATGTTGGCATCTGTTTCTGCCTTTCCCTTTTTGTTGGGACCTTTTCCATTCTTCTTGACATTGTCATACCATTTGTGCTTATCTAAGAGCTAGTCTGCTATCTACTACGTTCACCAATCTGATCGTCATCAAAGGTGTATACTTGAGTCTTCTACAGAACTCCCTGATAAGTACTTAATTGGAATACTGCCATTGTTTTCCTAATGTCAATTCTCAGTCCAAGTTCAAAACTCTGAGTTCATTTCTCTTATGTGTCCACCGGATATGGGACAAATTTAGATAACTCCTCAAACTTTCGCTCATAATCAGTGAGAGTCACGTTTCCCTACTTCAGCTCAAAAAACTATACTTCATTCTTTTCTCTTAAAGTAGCTAGAAAGTATTTTTGAAGTACTATCTCTTTGACCTATGTCCATGTTTGGTCCTACGTGCGGGATCTAGTAGTTATCCCTCACCAATGACTTGCTCCCTTCTCCATCATAAATATCGCACAAAGGATTTTTTGTGCGTTAGTGCATTCCATAATCCTAAAGATATACTTAAGATGGCGAAGCCATTCTTCTACAACTATTGGATCGAGGCCACCTTTCAAATACGAGTGGGTGCATCTCGCGAAATTGTTTTATAATTGAAGAGGAACCAAGCCTGCCTCATGGTAGTTGAAGTGGTTGCTGTTGCGGCATCTTTAGCATAGCACTTAATAATTCTCGTGCTAAGTTAGTTGCTTCCTAAACTTAAACATGATGATCGTATATTAGATGTTATTCAAGTCAATTCAAATATCTTGATATAGCTGACAATGATAGAATACATGAGTATAAATAGTGTCGTTTATGTTCAATATAATCTTATTGTTTCCAATAAAGTTTGACTAAATGGGTTTTAAATAAATTTTTTTTAAGTGGTTTGCAATATTACTTTTCATCTTATTAATTTGAATAATGGGCAACTGAAAAGGTTTTCAGGTGAGGAGGGGGATTACAGTTGGATCGTTTAAAACCAAAGCTCGCCTTACACGATTTAGGCATTTTTGACAAAACCTTTCGTGAATACGCAAATCAAGAAAAGTCAAACAATAAATTTCTCAATTTTTTTACATAATTATTGTTTCACTCAAGTGCTCTTCTAATTCTCATCATAGCTCTTTGGAAATAAACATAGCGATGAATTTTCTGTAAAATATAACAATTTAACTTTCAACAAAGAGGATATATAAAGTTCAAGCAATCACTTGTTCACTATAAAACTAAAGTAATTTTGTACCTTAGATCGTTGATTAGAAGTTGATCATGCTAGTCCCAATATCGTGTAGATTAAAATTTGTATAAAACTTTAATATATAAAGAAATCTAAAATTTTAATTTTAAAAAGTTTGTAAGAAAGATTGACTGAGCTCCGATACAATCCGAAAACCTATGTCCCGAAAGTTACTCAAATAATTCATTTAGCCATTATAAAAATTGATTGACATATTGTAATACCAAAAAAAAAAAACAATTAAAAAAATTAAAAAAAATTGAAGAATTTTGCAGGAAAAAATAAATTAATTTATTGTCTCATAATATGTCAAATAAATTCAATCCACTAATAAACTATAAATTTATCGATTTTGAAATTAAAATTCTGATTGCAAAACAATTTAAAACTAAATGCTAAATATTGAAAGAAAATAAATTCGTGATCCAGCAACACGAACTCTATCAGCAGCCTTAACCTCCAACTCCATCCATCAAGCATTTGTAAAAATAATTTAGAATATAGAATGAGTATGCGAATATCCTTGGTATAGATTTCATACCAGTATTTTCACAATTTAATATTAAAAGCAAGTAAAATACACACATAAATTGTCTCATTCTTACTTAGGTCATCCACATTCTCAATCTCCATTTAGGGTATTTAGCCATATGACTGGTTTCCGTGTAAATCTACATAATAATATCGTATGATGTTACCTACAAGATCATTCTTTAATTTTGATCATATAACAGCACATAAAATACTTAACTAAAAATATTAAAAAGTGAAAACACAAAATCACTTCGCATTTAGACATATTCATGCCTTATTTGTCAGATTGCTTTTATACTTGAGCTACTTATGATTGAAAATTTTTGCAAATGGATCTCGAACGCGCTAAAAAACCTTTTCTTTTTTTCCTTTTCCTTTCCTTTCTTCCTTCTCTCTATTCTCTCTCTCTCTCTCTCTCTATTTCATTTCCGTTTTCTTTCTTTCTCTGGGTTTCTCTCTCTTTCTATTCTTTTTCTCTCTAAATTTGTGTGAAATGAAATACAACAACAATAGCGTATTGATAGATGTGATTAGATAAGAATAGTTTACTAATTAGAATTATAATAGGATTCTTAAATTGTTCTTACTCATAATTAATTTTTTTAGTTA
>NC_036243.1:10196117-10198627 GCF_002742605.1 Olea europaea var. sylvestris | reverse complement strand
GTGATTAGATAAGAATAGTTTACTAATTAGAATTATAATAGGATTCTTAAATTGTTCTTACTCATAATTAATTTTTTTAGTTATAAGTAGATTGTCTACATATAAGTGACTTTTTTTTTTAAATTTAAAAGTGAACTTTTTTACTTCTACTTAAATTTTTTACTTATAATTTAAATAATGCATGAAAGAGTAATTTTTTACTTATAGGTGATTATTTTTACTCATATGTAAATTTTATAGTTATAAGAAAATTTTGTACTAATAATTTTTGTATATATAATTGAATTTTCAAAGTATAAGTGAATATTTATACTTACAGGTAAGTTTTCTGTCATTATTAGTATTTTTAACTTAGAAGCAATTTTTTGTATGAAAGTGAGTTTTTGTCTAAGTGATTTTTTTTCTTAGGTATAGAACAATTCTAATTATATAAGCATTTTTATAACTTATACACAAATTTTGTACTTATAAATGTATTTTTACTTGTATGTTAGTATTTTCACACATATATAATTTTTTTCTCATAATTAATTTTCTTGCTTACATATAGTTTTTCATTTAAAATGTTTTTTTTCACTTATCAGTAATTTTTACTTATAATAAACTTTTCATAAACAGTTCCTAGTTATAGTAAGGGGCTAAGTGTAATATGTTATTCTGTACATGCTACACTTCTAGTTATTAAGAGAATTTAAGTACTCTTTTGAATTCGAGAAAAAATTCTCAGGACTTTTCTTTGTAAATTGCTGACATCTTGTAACTAATTGCTTCTCAGGCCCCAGACCCGACCGGTTCTACCCGAGGCTAAGGATATATTATAATTCCTTAAACATAACTTACCATTTTCATCATTGGGCACTCTTCAAGTAATAGGTTTATATAGTAATGATCGCTTGCCCATTGTGGACATGGCAACATCTTGCGCCTATTTGTTTTCCATTTTAATCCCCAATTTAATAAGTTTTTGGACCGTTGGCAATGCAACAACCATCCTTTTTTACTTAGTATCTCACAATGGGACCCATTTTCAGAAGGACAACGATCATATAAGAGTAATGCTATTCTATGATGCTCGGACTCAAGTACGGGTACGTATCTAAGTATTGGATCTTTCATTTTTTAAAACATAGGATAAGGAGACATTGCTAAAAAGAATCCAAATTTTGGACACGAGTACGTGGGTACATGTTTCAAGCTTCAATTTTTTTTACTAACCCAAGATGTCATTTTGAATAAATCAAAATCAATTGTTCATAAAGAAATAAATGAGTATTGAATAAGGGGTTCAAACGAATAAAATAGAATTTTAGGGTTTAGTTTTCATTTATGGGAAGTTAATTACTAAATGTTATATAAAATAGAAAATGATAGATTTGATTGTAATTTTGACTTAGTGGAACAATAGGTAGCACTACATGGAACCCATTTTCATTTTGTACAAATAAAATCCTAAACCACTGATACAGAGAGGGAAAAAAGGAAAAAAAGAATAAAAGGGAAAGGAAAAAAAGAATAAAAGGGAAAGAAAAAATAAAGAAGAAGGAAAAACTTAGCGTTGTCACCCTTCTCCACCATTTCGAAGGCGGTACTAAGTTTGGAATTCTAAAGAATAGTGGATTTTTGGGAGCTAAACCCGTGGACTTTTCAATAGAGCAAAATATAAAGCTCTCAGATTAAGGTGAGTTGCTTGAAAGTCCATCTCAATATAGGCGACTTGTTGGACGCCTAATTTATTTAATATTTACTCAGCTGAATATCACTTATTCGGTACATGTGCTAAGCAGATTCATACATACATCACGCAGACCATGTATAGAAGTCGCATTGCATGTGTTACGTTATTTAAAAAATAAACCAGGACAAGATTTGTTTTTCCCTTCTCAAAATGATTTGTCTTTACGATCCTTTTGTGATTAGGATTGAACAGGTTGCCCAACTTTTCGTAAAGCCACCACGGGTTATTGTATTTTTTTGGGATCATCTCTTATCTCTTGGCAAACAAAGAGACAGAAAATCGTATCTCTATCCTCAGCAGAAGTTGAATTTAGAGCCATGATAGGTACATATTGTGAACTATCTTGGTTGTGCTGATTGTTAAAAGACTTGAGAATATTACATCAGAAGCTAGCATTATTGTATTGCGACAATATAGCAGCCTTACACATAGCAGCAAATCCCGTTTTTCATGAAAGAACTAGACATATAGAGATGGATTGTCATTTTATTCGTGACAAAATAAATTACAAGATGGTTTGGTGTAACCAAATATGTTTCTTCAACTAATCAACTTGCAGATGTTTTTACCAAGCCATTGGAAAAAGAAGCCTTCTCAACGACGACATGCAAGTTGGGAGTTCTCGATATTCACTCTCTAACTTGAGGGGGAGTGTTAGAAATGTAAAGTCCTAAATTTTCGTGAAATAGAATTTAATTTTTATATGTTATATTTTAATATTTTGAAAAGTTAGGGACTAAGATGATACATAGCAAATTTCAATTTTATTTGGGTC
>NC_036243.1:10185118-10187242 GCF_002742605.1 Olea europaea var. sylvestris | reverse complement strand
CAATTATGAAAGAAAATCCTATTTATACTAGAAACATAGAAAAATAATTAAAGATAAAAATAAACTCCTAAAATATGGAAAAAAATCATGTGCTAAAGTCCTAATAATATTAGAGTTTCCAAAAATAAGAAATTCAACCAATTAAAGCACTTCGCGAGAAAATGAAAGGTTTCGCCTCTGTTTAGTGCTATGCGACCGCATGGCACAATTTAGTGCGGTCGCATGGTTGTTCCGAATGCTGTCGAAAAATTCCCTGTTTGCTCCTATGCAACCGCAAGGGTTGGAAGCTGTGCGGTCGCACAACCTTTGATTTTGGCTCTGTCTTCGGCTGCAATTATCAAGTTAATCCTAATTGAATTAGGCTTCGACCCCTTCATCAAATTTACTCCTTGACACGTGAACTTCATGGTTTTAGACTTCGTTGCTCGAATACATAAGTGACCAATTTTATTAGCTACTTCGAATTCTCGACTTGGCTCAGTTCTTGACTTTGACCTTCTCCAATCAATTAATGAATTCTTGGAAATTGATGGTGCACCCGGGATCATATTAGTCTCCTTCTCCAAGTCTCAACCGCCTCACTTGTTCAACATAGTTTCGACAATTTTTTTTCTATGCAAGTCATATTCTCGTACGCCTTGCTTCTACGACTGCGGAGTTGTAACTTTTGTGCAATGAAATCCCTGCCACATCATTCACTTCAAGCCGTCGTTTAACATGGACACTCAATTCTCGATTATAACGATATAACCTGAATTTGGAAGGACTTGTTTTATGGTTGTGAATGAGATTGACTGTGTTAATCCTCCATACTCAACATGCATCTATAGACGCAGTCATCCTAGCTTTGCAGCCTATCTGAATGGTAGCTTGCGGCTTTAAAGAACCACTTGTAGTACTACTTCTTCGACCTTCACGACTACATTTAAACACCACATATCTGATAATTCCATTATCATCCTTTTGTGAATTTCTTTTTCTAACTGGAAATCCTACATCATACGCATATTTCTTGTAGAAATTAAACATTTCCGTTTCATCATTGAACTTCATACCAACCTCGGGCACAATCACACTGTCTACTCCTACAATTCCATCATCCACGAAGTTTGCACTATCCAAATTGTTGTCATTTTCTTCTTCTAATAGAATGACATCATCAACCTCTTTCGAATTTTCGTTGCCTACAGTAAAAACAAAAAAACAGAAAAAAAAAATTACAAGGTTACAATTAATTCACAAAACAAGTATTGAATCGAAATCAACATTCTTTTGCTCTTTGTAATTTTGGATACATCCAATTTTTCGGCTTTTTTTTTTAATTCCTCTTGCCCCATATTTGTGAACATGATCAAAAGAATAGACAATAAATGTGAGATCCCAAAACATTTAAGGTTTCTCCAAATTTTGTGACAAAAACATGAAATTCATGTTAGACGTTGAAGTTGCAGATAACGAAACTCTAATAAATGAACTAGTCCCAAAATATTATAAGTAAATCAATAATAGAGTACAAAAGTAATTAAAAGAACATAAAAAAATTTAGAATACAAGATTTCTTAAAGGTGAATGTTGAACCCACTGGCCATGTTTCATCATATTTTAGTGTAATGCTAGGAAAATCATATTCACACACGAAACAAGTGAGTGAAAAATGGGTAAACAGATTTCCTTTTCTTTAGTATAGATTTAGGTTACAACATAGCAGCAATTTAGGCTTGTTCACATGTCAACCAAACCTTTTCTACCGTAACCATTGATTTCGACATTTTCACATCTCAAACAAAATTTTTCTACCTTCATCTGCCATCTTCAACGAATCAATGAAGACGGCGATGTTGTAAGCTGGAACAACTCTTTTTAACACCGCCAAACTACGAAGACAACGACAGCTTCAAGTTCGAACAGCACTTTCTCATACTGACAAAACCTTAAAGCCGGAAACAATATATTGAGTGGTAGGTTTCAATATTTGGGGCCAAAGAAATGGCGAGCAATATACTGAGCGGTAGTACGCGGTCTCTTCTCTCCAGTGTATTGACTTATTGAATTGTAAAACCCGGCCCAAGGTTTGTTCTTTTTTCTTGAAATCAAAAAAGTTCACTTTCCACATCACAATGTACG
>NC_036243.1:10183969-10185018 GCF_002742605.1 Olea europaea var. sylvestris | reverse complement strand
CGACTCTTAAATACATGAACTCAACTTGTGTATGAAATCTAAGTTCAGTTCGACCTTTTGACTCGTGGACTTCATGGGCAGAGCCAAATCATCATAGCCCCTAATTAGATTCGTTATTTTCAAAAAAATTGAAGCCAAAATGTTGAGTGCCTTTACAAGAACTAACGTAGCTACATAAATCATTGTCGTCATATTATGAAGGAGTAACCCTTGTTACGAGGGATTGTCGAACATTCCTACTGTACTTTTTAACGTATAGCTGATACATTTCACGTAAACTTTTCTTTTCATTACCACGTGTGACTAGATATCCATACGTCAATTTATTTGAAATTTCAATTACAATACATTTTGTACCATCTAAATTAAACCTAGGATCTATTTAATGAAGCTAAGGAAAATAACATAGGTAATTCCTCTCATTTTTTTCTAAACTTAGCCTCTGTTGCCACTACGATATCAGAAACAACGAAACATATTCTATACGTACTGAAATTAAAATAATATAATAGAAATGAATGAGAATTAGCCCTAGTTTGAGCCGCATTAAATTTATAATAAATTTTTCCCTCTCTTCTTTTTAACCACACATTCTCAAATATAATATTACACACAAATAAAATAAAAAATCATTTTTTTAACCTCATATTCTTAAAAAAAATACTATTCCAAAAATTATAATATCAAATAATGGGGCCAAACGGTGGCTTAGTGAACTGGTTGGATAATATTCATCTAAACACGAGTCCGTACCATCGTTACAACTTTCAAAAAATTTCTCGCGTGAAATTACATTTGCTGATCATGATCATGATCATGATCATGTAAGTCAAATTTTGGATCATGTAAGTGTTGGCCGTTATAATAAATACTAATGCAATTTTTGTAACCTTGACAAGATTGTAGCGTAAGATGAGTTCCATCTATGACCTATATACGTGATAATTTTTTCTATTTTTAGTCTACTTCTCATACATAAATCTTCAAATACTTATTTTCTACTATGAAAGATCATAATAAAGCGTATACAAAATAATATACAACCAAAT
>NC_036243.1:10144471-10175796 GCF_002742605.1 Olea europaea var. sylvestris | reverse complement strand
TTGAAAAATAAATCTGATCTATGTGAATCCCCATTTTTTAAAACTCATTCTTCACCACACATTTTTGAATAAAATAATTGTACACATAAATCAATTTTTTTTCCACCACACATTATTTAAAAAATCACTAGTGAAAAATATTTTTTCCCCTCAAAATGGAGCTCAAGGTTAAAAATTAATTTTAAATAATAAATATCATTTTTATAATAAATTAAACTTTTAGAAGTGATTAATTATTGATGGAATTGAAACGATAAATGATACAAATTTGATTGATTTGGCATTTGTGTTTCAGAATGCAGTGTTTCGGAATGCAGAGGTTTTGTGCTACATTGCATGTGTACAATGGCTTGCTTGTTTTCTTGGTAGGTATTGTTGTAATTAAAATCTAGTTTCTTATTTTTTAACCCTTAATTTTCATGGTGATCAATCAATCATTTGATTATTTTTGTTGTTAATCAATTTAGAGGGATATTGCTGGACAAGAACAGCAGAAAGACAAGCTTCGAAATTAAGAGCAAAATATCTAAAAGCAGTAATGAGGCAAGATGTGGGCTACTTTGATTTGCATGTTACTAGCACTGCAGAGGTTATTACAAGTGTTTCCAGTGATAGTCTTATCATTCAAGATGTTATTAGTGAAAAGGTTGATAACAATTTCTCTATTTAACAAGTTTCATACGAACTTGTTTGGCTAAACTTTCGAAAAGTCAAAAATTGCTTTTAAGACTAAGAATCTACTTTTGAATATGTTTGAATAATTATTTGAAAATACTTTTTTCCGCGAGAAGAATTTTTTGATTAATATGACCTATGTTAATTTCCTTATAAAGCCCTTCTACAAAAAAGTAGAAGAAGTAGAAATCCTATGAAATGAGCCATACAATCAATTATATACGATTTTAAAAAAAAAAACAAAAAACAAAACAAAGTAAATATTTTTGTTTGGTAATGTCTATCAATACTATGTTTACATTGTGTGATTATATTTCATGTTCAATACTACCAAATATGTGGTATATGCTATGCTTACATTGTGTGATTATAATTTCGTTTACTTATTAATATTCTCTTAATTGAGATTATGGTTTAATCTTTGAGACTCTTAACAGGTTCCAGTCTTTTTGATGAACTTATCTACATTCATTGGTTCGTACGTAGCTGGATTCATATTGCTTTGGAGGCTAGCAATTGTGGGATTTCCCTTCATCGTACTTCTCATTATACCAGGTTTAATGTATGGAAGGGCCCTTATAAGCATTGCGAGAAAGATGAGGGATGAGTACAATAAAGCTGGGACAGTAGTAGAGCAAGCAATTTCTTCAATTCGAACAGTGTATGCTTTTGTTGGAGAAAGGAAAACAATTGATGAATACTCTGCTGCTCTTCAAGGGACTGTTGAATTGGGATTAAAACAAGGTTTGGCTAAAGGTTTGGCCATTGGAAGTAATGCTGTGGTTTTTGCAATTTGGTCTTTCTTATCTTATTATGGCAGCAGATTGGTCATGTATCATGGGGCTCAGGGTGGCACTATTTTTGCGGTTGGCGCCTCCATCGCCATCGGCGGATTGTGAGTATCTCTAATTATTCATAGTCAATAATTACAGCAGTTGTTTTATATAGGGATGTCAAAAGTTGGCTTGTGAGCATAAACTTGATACTCGAGCTCGGATTGAATAAAATTGGTTTGAGCTTTTTTTGGCCTGAGCAGAGGCTTAACAAAAAAAAATCTAGACTCGACCCGAACCTTTAGCTCGAAACTTAATGAGCCGAGCTCGGCCAGCCAAATTGACTTCTCAAGGTTATATGTAACAACTTGTTATTTAAAATATTTGCTCGTCATTTGACATAACAGAATTACAAAAAATTTAATCTCTCAAATAATAACATGTCATATAGGATGTCACGTGGGGTTAGTTGGCTTGTGAGCATAAACTTGATACTCGAGCTCGGATTGAATAAAATTGGTTTGAGCTTTTTTTGGCCTGAGCAGAGGCTGAACAAAAAAAAAATCTAGACTCGACCCGAACCTTTAGCTCGAAACTTAATGAGCCGAGCTCGGCCAGCCAAATTGACTTCTCGAGGTTATATGTAACAACTTGTTATTTAAAAAATTTGCTCGTCATTTGACATAACAGAATTACAAAAAATTTAATCTCTCAAATAATAACATGTCATATAGGATGTCACGTGGGGTACCGACTATAAATAGCGTTATTCAAGTTTAAGTGCTCGTTTGACGCACATCAATTTATTTTAAGATTTGCTAAATGATCATTTTCAACTACTCAATATATACAATAAAATATTTTTCACGTATATAAATTTTTTTCCTACTTTTTATTTATACGCTTTCCTAAAAATCGCTATTCAAAATTCTTTTTTCTACAATAATTGTCTACAAGGCTCTAAAAGCTGAATATTTTGATACTTTCCCTAAAGATAAATCCTATGCAGACTGCGGACAAAATCTTTAATACTTTTGCAAACCTATTTCCTGGAACTTATATTTTTTTTGCACATTAGTTGATGAATTTACTAGTAAAAGTTTTTTTTGAACCGTTTGGACAGAGCATTGGGCGCTGGTTTATCAAACCTTAAGTACTTCTCTGAAGCAAGTGCAGCTGGTGAACGGATAACGGAAGTCATAAAAAGAGTGCCTAAAATCGATTCAGAAAATTTAGAAGGCCAAATTCTACAAAATGTTTCGGGAGAAGTTGAATTCAAACACGTTGAATTCGCATACCCATCAAGGCCAGAAAGCATAATTTTGAAAGATTTCAATCTGAAAATTCCAGCAGGAAAAACAGTAGCATTGGTTGGTGGAAGTGGGTCTGGAAAATCAACGGTGGTTTCCCTTTTGCAGAGATTTTATGACCCTTTGGGAGGTGAAATTTTGCTTGATGGTGTCAAAATTGATAAAGTGCAATTGAAATGGCTGAGATCACAAATGGGTTTGGTGAGTCAGGAGCCGGCACTATTTGCTACCTCTATAAAAGAGAATATACTTTTTGGGAAAGAGGATGCATCCATGGAAGAGGTTATTGAAGCTGCCAAAGCTTCAAATGCTCATAATTTTATTTCTCAGTTGCCGCAAGGTTATGACACCCAGGTTCGTGTGGCTTGCACTTTTACATTTAATCGTGCTTAAAAGTAACTTATAACTTATTCTTTATTGGAACTACATAGATTATTTTTGCTTTTGTTCGAAGATAAGTCGGGTTCACAATAATCTAGATGTTCGTAGAAATGCTTAAGAGAAAAGTTTATTATGTTGGATGAAGTAGTTTCTCCTTTGGTTGCTTATTGAATTGCTTATGTTATAAACTCATGATTCATATTTATACTATTAGTCGAGCATTTTGTTTAATATTGGCATACAATAGTCTACACATTTATAAGAACATTTAAAGAAAAAGTTTATTCTGTTGAATGAAGTAGTTTTCTCTCGCAATTGCTAGAGTTATAGACTTAGGACTCATATTTGTACTAGTAGTCAAGTATTTTGTGTAATGTATTGTTGGCAGACAATACAATTCGAAGATTCATAAAAATGCTTGAGGGAAAAATTCAAACCTCTGTTTGGCGAAATTTATAAATGGTCAAACTTAATTTTCAATCATATATTCAAATTAACTCACGAGTATTATCCACTAATCCATCACTCATTCTATTTATTTATAAGTTAAATCATTTTTTAATTCTTCCCAGATGAAGGGTTAGTCGAATTGCTTATTGAAATTGCTAGTGTAACAAACTTGTGACTCATATTTATACTAGTAGTCAAACATTCAGTTTAATGTGTATGCATAAATCTTAGTAATCTAGCATATTTAATGCGTTTATATGAATTTCACTGATAGGAAGGATTTATGTATGTAATTCAAGATTCAATGTAACTTAAATCTCTTCAAGACGTGTGTTTACAAGTTGTAGATTAATTTATCCTACTACTTGCCCTCACTTTCACAAGTTTCGATTAATTTATCACTTGCTCTCCATGAGCTAAGTTCACGTCTTTACGAAATAATTTGAAGTCATTAAGCCAATTCTAGCATTTTCTTTTCATTATTGACATGGGATCTTCGATTCTCTTTGTTTGTTGGTCAAAGAATCTTAAACAATTCAAATACTTAAGTTGTTAGCATATTGTTATTCTTGTGCTTTTTATAGTCGAGTGAATCTACCATAACATTAAAATATTGCTGAAAACAGCCTTTAATATTTTTATATAACATGAAGTTTTCTATTACTTATGTAAAAAAGGAACTAGATCAACCTCCCCAGCTACCTTCAGAAATATAGAGCACTTAATTAAATTTAACTATAATTGCTTAATTTGTTAATTACATAGAACATGGACATGAACAACATCCTATATTACATCCACCAGATACGTAATCTGTGTTCATTTTTTTTATTTGAGAAAACATATATTAGCAACTCGTCAAAGTCTATACCACAGTTGTTTATTCGCTGCATTAACAATTAATTACATATAGAGTTGATTAATTCTGATTTTGTCAAAACATAATCCCTCTTAGCAGTTAACCAATCGTGTTCTCTCATGCAATGGATAACACAAATATGTATGCTAATGCAGGTGGGTGAGAGAGGAGTACAGATGTCTGGGGGGCAAAAGCAGAGAATAGCAATAGCCAGAGCTGTAATTAAGGCACCAAAAATTCTCCTCCTTGATGAGGCCACCAGTGCATTGGATTCGGAATCAGAGCGAGTGGTTCAAGAAGCATTGGATATGGCAGCCATGGGTCAGACAACCATCGTCATAGCCCACCGCCTCTCAACTATTCGAAATGCTGACATCATTGCGGTGGTTCAAAATGGTCAGGTTATGGAGATTGGCTCACATGGCTTATACATGTCTCTTGTTCGCCTTCAACAGACACAGAAAAGCGAAGAATATACAAGCGCTAATTGTATTATTGCATCAGCATCCATTACAAACACTGATGTTCACAACATTAGCAGTCGGAGACTATCAATTATGAGTCGGTCCAGTTCAGCTAACTCAACTGCACCTAGTCGAGAATTGGAAACTGCAATGGTTTGCAGCAATCAAGTTGTCGCAGTACCATCATTTAGAAGACTATTAGCAATGAATTTGCCCGAATGGAGGCAAGCGATATTGGGGTGTATATGTGCAATATTATTTGGTGCAATTCAGCCAGTGTATGCATTCGCAATGGGATCGATGATCTTTGTGTATTTCCTACAGGATCATAGTGTTATTAAGGAGAAAACAACAATATATGCCTTTTGTTTTCTTGGGCTGGCTATTTTCTCACTCTTGATCAATATATGCCAGCATTATAATTTTGCAGCCATGGGAGAGCACTTGACAAAGAGAATCAGAGAGAAAATGCTGTCAAAAATGCTCACTTTTGAAATCGGGTGGTTTGATCAGGATGAGAATGCAACCGGTTCTGTTTGCTCGAGGCTGGCCAAAGATGCCAATGTGGTATGTCACCAACTATACCTTCTATCATGAAGATGTTGTCTATTATTGTCTTTGTTATATTCCTCCATTGTTTGATAATTACAACGTAATATAAGTACTTATAATGAGTGCTGAGAGATCTGGTTTCAATCAAACACTGATTTCAACAGTATGAGTACTCCGTATGGTAATGTGCCTAGGATTATCCACATCTCTAGGTCAGGTGTCAATGAAAATAATGTGCTAAGTTAATAACCACACTTTTAATGGAATAATTTTTCCTTATTTTTTAGGATGACTGAGTAAAGTTCCAGCTATATTCAAGATTCTAATTTTCTGTTGGAAGAAATTTCACGCTTTTCCTCAAACTAGTAATGGAATATAGGTACATTTGGAATGCAAAAGTGATAACAATTTTTACTGATTGTTGGCCTTGAATTTTGCAGGTAAGGTCTTTGGTAGGTGATCGGATGGCACTACTCATCCAAACTTTCTCTGCAGTTACAATTGCTTGCACCATGGGTCTGGTTATTGCATGGAAGCTTGCATTGGTAATGATAGCCGTCCAACCACTTATCATAATATGTTACTACTGTAAGCGTGTCCTTCTGAAAAATATGTCCAAAAAGGCTATTAAAGCCCAAGATGAAAGTAGCAAGCTTGCTGCAGAAGCTGTATCCAATCTCAGAACGGTGACAGCGTTTTCATCCCAAGCTCGAATTCTTGAAATGCTCGAGAAAGCCCAAGAAGGCCCAAAAAAGGAAAGTATTCGCCAGTCATGGTTTGCTGGTATTGGATTGGGTACTTCCCAGAGCCTAATGACTTGCACTTGGGCTTTAGATTTTTGGTATGGTGGAAAACTCATTGCAGACGGCTTCATTGGAGCAGAAGCACTATGGCAAACTTTCATGATTTTAGTGAGCACAGGCCGTGTCATTGCCGATGCTGGGACTATGACGAACGATGTAGCCAAAGGTTCAGATGCAGTTGGCTCAATATTTGCAGTGTTGGATCGATATTCATTAATCGAACCTGAAGATCCAGAGGGGTACAAACCAAATAAGTTAACTGGCCATGTTGAACTGCTTGGTGTTGATTTCGCCTACCCGGCCCGGCCGGACGTGATGGTCTTCGTAGGCTTTTCAATAAACATCGAGGCAGGACAATCGACTGCATTAGTAGGACAAAGTGGCTCGGGAAAATCAACTATTATAGGCTTGATAGAAAGATTTTATGATCCACTTAAAGGTGTCGTGAAGATTGACGGTCGAGATATCAGGTCATATCACTTAAGATCACTACGGAGCCACATTGCACTTGTTAGCCAAGAGCCGACATTATTTGTTGGTACCATACGTCAAAATATTACCTATGGTGCATCTAAAGACATTGATGAATCAGAGGTCATCGAGGCAGCTAAGGCAGCAAATGCTCATGACTTCATTGCTGGCCTAAAGAATGGATACGATACGTGGTGTGGTGACAAAGGGCTGCAGCTATCTGGTGGCCAGAAGCAAAGAATTGCGATAGCCCGTGCCATCTTGAAAAATCCTGCCATTTTGTTATTAGATGAGGCCACCAGTGCACTCGACAGTCAGTCGGAGAAAGTGGTGCAAGATGCACTTGAGCATGTGATGGTTGGAAGGACTAGTGTAGTTGTGGCACATAGGCTAAGTACGATACAAAATTGTGACATGATTGCAGTTTTAGACAAAGGAAAGTTGGTTGAAAAGGGGACTCACTCTTCCTTGTTGGCTAAAGGGCCAACCGGAGCATACTATTCACTTGTTCGTCTTCAAAGAACGCCCAGCAACTCCGAAATAAACTAACTTTCTTTTAGGTAATTAGACAGTACATTGGATAATGTGCATTGGACGGTATTGGATGGTGTTAATGGGCACGGCTAGTAGTCAATACCAAACACGTTCTTAATGTTTTATTAAGTAGAGATGGGATGACATTCAAATGTGATCTCATATGCTCTGAGTTCCAGTTGTACCAGAGACTCTGTCATTTGTATATATACACTAAAGCAGAAAGCTTCAATATTGAGAGAGATTCCATAGCACAATTTCTTGATATTATTATTATTATTATTATTATTATTATTATTATTATTATTATTATTATTATTATTATTATTATTATTATACTTTACATTTTTATTGTTTTGTTATCCGTTGGACTTAACCATATCCATTTTGAATAAGTTTATACTAAAAAAATATTAGCATTTATTCCTTATAAATTGATATATTTCAGCCATGGGGCATAATAAATGATTGTATGCGGTCAATGACAAGATAGTGTTAGAGAAACACTTCATATGCATTTGAATAATTTATCTAATATATATTTATTTTAAAATCAAGTTGGAAAATGAAAATAAAGATATATTGAACGTAGTTATTGGGTTTATTATGACAGTGAACATAAGTTTCAAGTAATTGTGTTAATTATCATTGAGGTTATTTTTTTACTGCAATAACAAAGTTTCCCATGATTACACCAACGATGTGTTTGATTGCATTTATTTTCCATGAAAAATATTAATTTTCCACCCAAATTTCTACTTTGGAGTATTTGATCGCTATTTTTCTCATTAAAAATATTTTTCAATTTTTGAAAATATGCCTACTTTTCCTTGTTTTTAAGAAAAATATTTTCTCTGTGAGAAGTAAGTTTTTATTTTTCTCAAAAGAAGTAAAATATTTTTTTCTAAGTAATATTTTTCATGCCAATCAAACACATTATAATGATTAGTCGGTTGAAAATGTTAAGTTCTACGTATCACTGTTAATTCCCAGCATGCACAAAACATCATTATTTTTACATCAACTCATAAAAAATTATGTTACGAAGAAAAGTGTGGATTTACCATACAATTTAGTCCATATGTCTAACCAAAATTAAGATATACTAGGGTTTATCATTCGAATGTGCTTGATCCTGAATTCTCTAATTCTCCAACTTTGGCTGACTTTATGTAAGAAATAGTGTGTTCGTTACATACATGTTGACACTCAATGGCGACATGTATGATATATAATGTCAACGTTTTTAATCGAGTAACCAAAGTCACAATAAAAGCCAGGTCTTTGGCTTCCGTACTCAGATCAACAATACATGATTCATTAATATTTATCCAACTAATTGCTCCGTTACAAAGAGTAAGCACATAACTAAACATGGACCTCCTATAGTTTGTCTTCTGTAATATTCTCCAAAGCATACACTTTCTTAAAAAGAAAAAATTAGGGTTTTTTTCTCTATCAAAACCAGCGCCCTCTAAGTCCATATATATAGACGAAAGTAGTTTAATTCATGTCCAAGTCTAATTTGATTATAATTGATATAATTCTACATGTAGTTCCAAAATTTTAATTAAAATTATAATTATGATTAAGTTCAAAACCTTCAAAATAATTGCAATTGAGTCCAAAATTTTTATATAGCTGACACATGAACATGATCGGACATATATTTTCTAAGCTCCAACCATTATAATAGCGTAAATGATTGTTTTACTCCTCTAATTAGTCTCACCAACTTAAATTATATATTTTTTTCAATGGTCATGTGAATCAATCACAGATATTTAAGTTTGGCTATCATCAAATACTAAGCTCAAATTTATAACCGTTAAACAAAAAATACTTATCTAATCATTCGACTTCTTTTTCAGGATGGCGATTACAGAAATGAATTCGCGTTATCTACTCGACTCTTTCTCAACTCATAACTCACGAAAATATTTAACTAAATAAATTGATCTCATCAATTGGTGAATCTTAGAACCATTAAACTTTCAGAAGATATTCACAACCCTATCAATAGGAAGAGAATATATTTTGATAGTACTTTAGGAGAATCTTTAAGAGGTTCAAGGGATTAGAGAAGGAACTTGTATTGTATTATTTCTAAATTGCCTTGCTACAAACGACAAGGGAGCACCTCTATTTATAGTGTTCAATTGATTCTTCTACATACGGAAACAAATGCATCTTCCAACTATCAACTATGTACTTTTTGTGATACAAGATAGTTCTAGATAGTGTATTATTCTAAAGCATGAATAATTTAGAGATGGCAGATAAATCTGTCACGCCCCGAATGGGGCCAAAACAACCCGCTCGACGGGTTGGCAGGGCGATGCGTAAGTCGCCGCCCTGTCTCAGGTTCGGGACGGGTTTTTGCTACATGGACCTCCTATAGTTCGTCTTTTATAATATTATCCAAAGTATACACTTTCGTACTTGCATTCAAAATTCTCTAAAATCCATCAGCATCAAGTGATTAATAGATCAAATGGAGAGCTTTCTTGTCTCTCTTTCTTAAATACTCCAAGGTCCCTTTATCTATAATAGCCTCATCATATTGCTCATTGTACCATTTCTCTACGATCTTCCATAGATTTTGTGACACGAACATTGCCTTTATTTTAATACTCTATTTGCCGTAGTTGCTCTTGTCAAGTGATGGAACTTGAAAGAGAATCATACAATTTGTCATCCACTTCAAAGAATCTCGTGGTCCTGATACCAATTTTTTAGGAAGATGACTTATTAGGATACTACTTTAGAAGGATCTTTAAGAGGCCATAGAAGGAACTGTAAGTATTATGCCCTAAATCCAATCAACATTGGACATAAATACTTTTAATATATAATTAATGTAATTTAATGGCAGATCTATCAATTAATTAGTAGACAATTAAATTAAATAATAGAGTATGTAGATTCAAATTTTCATAATTTGTTAATTACAAGGAGTTCTGATTGTGAGATACAAATTACATATGATTGGATCTTAAATCGTCCGTGGTCGTAAGTAATAACAAGATATGGATATCATTATTACGAATAGACCATCACGTGTGGCATTTCTTACATGTAAAGTAAGTAGTTGATCTCACAAGTTAAAGTGTGGTGACACTTCAATGAACACGTGGATGTTTTGTTATAGAACAAAACATTGGAGACCACGGAGAGATTTCACATGGATAACTATTTGAGTATCAGTGGTTAATCTCTAACATTTGGTAGTGGAATTGGTCCTTTGACATGAGGTCATCATGATACCTTATATGAAGACAATCATACTTTAACGGTGTTGAATGTTGCTCTGCCAATGGCCGCTAATACAGGATCGTTCAGGTATGTTAAGAATCGTATGAAGGTTGTGAATGACTAATAGAGGATTCCTCACTCTTAGCTAGTAAGAGATTATGATATGCGTTTCATTCAATTAAATCGATAACGAAATCCTTGGCCAATGTGTACGTATAAGTCGAAAAGGAGTTTTTGATTTATATTGACTTAATAGTGAAATGAAAGATATAATCGATAATCGGGATTTACACACTTCCATATCTCATAATTGATCGAATCATATTGACGAAGAGATCATAGTTTCACGGCAAAGAAACGAGTTTGGTTTTATCATACCACGTGACATTTCTCGTCACATGTATTGCCCTGATACATTGCTAGATGTCAATTAGGGACGACAAGTGTGAATTTATGATAAATTAAAAGGATGTTTTAATTTATCAATTTTGATTAAATCAAAATAATATTTTACGTCATTAGACATCGTGATCAAGAACATGATGGGTCGCATACAAAAGAGAATTAGAAGATTGCAATTTGTCAATTAATTAATTTAACAATCGTCGGATAAATTAATTAATTACATTGGTTATTTATAGGCCCGAATTAATTAATTGGATTAATTAATTCACGGACCGAATTTAATTACTATCGGTTAATTAAATATTGGACCAGGTCAGACCAAGCCCGTTAAGACTTATATAAATATGATTAGGGTTTTTAAAATTGTAGAGATTTTCATTATTCTTGCTAGTACAAGAAGAAAACCATAATCCTGCAATCTTATTCTCTGTGTGGATTACCGTTGGAGGCTGGACAATTGGACAGTTGTGGGAGACAGATCCAAGTTGTTGGAACAAAGATATGGCAAAGGAGTTTGCAGATCTCGTAAAAAGTACATTTTTATCACAATTTCTATCTAAACACAAAGATAAATCTTGGCAGGAATCGAAAACTGTTTTAATTTTTCACTGCGCATGTTAAGTAGATTCCCAACAGTGATAACAGAGCCAGGTTGTGTTTATTAGGAATTGATTTACATAGTATTAAAATCAAAAGTTGATTCATCGTGTTTTTCTTGGATCTAGCAACTTAGAAAATTTGATTTTCATATTTTCAAAATCTGATTTTGAGAAGAGAATTATTTATGGATCGAAATCTGTTAATATATATATATATATATATATATATAGGGTTGGAATTGCCAGCGACGCTTTTACTGCTGGTGAGTTGCAGCAACGGCGACGATCGTCATTGCTATAGGATGCAGCACCGTGCGCTGTTGCTATTGTAGCAGCAGCAGCTAGTGCCGCGTGCGACGTTGCCGTTGCAATACAGTGGCGGCGCCAGCCTTGCCGTTGGCGTCGCCAGGAAGAAAGGAGAGAGAAAGAAGGAGGCAGTTTAGGGTTTCTAAAATTGGGTGAATGGTTGAAGACAGGGGCTCCAACTGAAATTTTAGAAATTTTAGGCCCCTGACTACACTTTCAAAACGGGGTCATTTTGCAATTTTTAAATGGATGGCTTGTCATGCAATTTTCGAAATTGAGGGACTTGCTTTTTATTTCATTCTTGGGTCAACTTGCAATTTTCGAAAGGGTTTTGAATTTAAATATTAAAATGGTTTTAAAAGTTGGGTTTTTAATTATGTTTGACCCATATTTTTAATTTTGGCCCAGATTTAGATTTTTATTTAAAGTTGACGACTTTTTTATATTTTCGTTAAAATTGGATTTTAACTTAAATATTAAACTTTGACCCCAATTGAATTTTATTTTATTTAGAAGTGTTATCCTAGTTTAAAATACCGATTCAATTTAAATTAGAGTTGGACTCTAATTTTGGACTTAATTAAAATTCGCTTTTAATTAATTTTTCACCCGAAGATATTTTAGAAATTAGAATTGGATTCTAATTTGACATTTAATTAAAATTTTATTTTAATTAAATTGTTTCGCCCTAAACTTTTCTTTAAATTAGAGTTAGACTCTAATTTGGTGTTTGATTAAAATTTGATTTTAATTAAACGTGCTCGCTCTAAAAAACTTAGATTTAGAGTTGGACTCTACTTTAATATTTAATTAAAATTTGATTTTAGTTAAATAATTTCGCCCTATAATTGTGGAATTAGAGTTTGACTCTAGTTCGGTATTTAATTAAAATTTGATTTTAATTAAATATGCGCCTTAATTAAATTAATTAATTAATATGATTAATTAATTATTTAATTGTTCCGATCCATTTGTCTAAAAGAGTTTAGACGAACTTAATTGCTAGAAACTTGAAACATGTTTGTATATAATATTAGATATTATATAAGAATACATTTATGTGATAAATGCATTATTAGTGGATGATTATGGACTCGACTATATGAATGTGTTGAATGGTTGATTCTTATTGTTGTTATTATTGTGGGCCTGTGAGCTCTTAATTATTTTGGACCTGCGAGTCTGTTATTGTTATTATTATTGTTATGGGCCTGCGAGTCCAACTATATTTAGACATGCGTGACAACTAGTATAGAATACAAATTGCAGCTAGATTAATTGAAGACACACAAAGAAGAGGAAATCATGAAGATGGTGCATTGATACTGATCAATGCGATACCCCTTAGGAATTGACCAACTAGTCTTTCTTATGACTCGGGAAGATTAGATAGTAAAGTCCATGATTGTCCACACTATTATTATTATATTATATTATATATATATTTATTTGCATGGTAGATGTATAATAAAATGTATATGATTGTATCGATTTTTGATGAAACCTTTGAATGCAAAAACCCCTCAATGAAATATTAAGTCATATTTTACTTTCGCCTTCCATCATTATAGTGAAAAATTAGAGTTCCAAATTGTCTCAACTTGTTTAGCACACTCAATACTGGTCTATTAGAGATATGTTTGACACTATGAAGTATTGGATATTTCTAAATGACGGGCTTGATTTAACTAAAATTTATCTTTTGTTGAGTACACTCAAGGAAATAAATTTTAGAGGCATGTTAAACTAACACATAAGATGTGTGAAGACAAAGAGTTGTCAGCTTAATGATCTGAGAGTTGTATGAAGATACAATTGATAATAGTATCTACCCAAATGTTATATTAAGGCTTGTTGAGTACACTTAAGGTCTTAATATAAACAGATGGGATCCCAGCCCACTGGGAGTCAAGTATAGACTCCATAAATTTATGTGAGAGAGTCATAAATTTGAGTTAAACAGTTGGGGCATAATTAATTTAATAAAAGTCTATGTTAAATTAATTGATGCATTTTTTATAATTATCATTTACATTTATATTGAATCTTGAGTAACCACATGTTTTGAATGGTATACTAGATGCCAACAACCAAATTGAATCTTCTTGATTAGTACTGCAATTTGAGAATTGTTCTCAGGGCATGAGAAAATTGGTTACGTTCTTGAGTAGCCCCTTCTAGAGATACATGCTGATGACTCGATTAAGGAAGAAGTGGCTACTGTAATAAACACAGTAATGACGATAGTATTGCACACATGTGTTCTTACAACTATGTCACCTAAGTTACAAAAGCAACTTGAGATTACAAATATTAACACATAATTTTTCATTACAAAGGGTTGTATGATAATAATCATGTGTGGAAGGATATGAGACTTCCAAACAACTATACCGGTGTAAAATGACAGAGTAATCTTCAATCGATGCTTAGACATTGAAGATGATTGATGTTGAGAAATGTCTCAATTGAGTCCAATCATAAACCATGAACTAAGTAGTGACTTGGTTCTGCAATCTCTGTCAGAGAAAGCTATTCACAACTAATTATGAATTTAACGTGAATGAGCTCAAATTCTCAATTATTGAGTTGCTTAACATGCTTAAGACTGTTAAGCCCAATATCAAAGTTGGTAGTGGGCAAGCCATTGATTCCTCTAAGGATATTGAGAGGAAGTCTAAAGGGGTTTTGTGAAAACATCTAATATGGTTAAGACAGTCTAAGCGAAAGGACAACAGCAAATTTAATGACCATTGTCTTCATTATAGAATGAAAGGTCATTGGAAGAAATATTACAAGGTTTATGTCTATTTCATTAGTTTCTTAGGTACTAGATACCAGATGTGAATCTTATATTTATACAAATATGGAGAAACTAAATGGAGGTAGACCACTGTAAGAGGGGAAAGTTAACCTACACATTGAAGATGAGCAAAGGTTGCTGCATTGCCTGTAGGAGCATACTTCTTATCGTTACCTTTTAGCTTAGTATTGGAATTAGAAAAATATCGCTTTGTACCTACCATAGCTGGAACATTAAAATGAATTTCATGTTCAGCATGAGCTATTTTAATGATAAGGACAATTGTTGTTCCTACTTATCTTAATAAAGATCCTAATGATTATGGTGAATTATAAAACGACGTTTATATTCTTTAATACTAAGGATTCTATAATGAGTATAAAAATTATAAGGCATAAATGCAATAATCTAATTATTACCTAAATCTGGCATGACAGATTTTGTCATATAAATGAAATGCAATATTACATAGAGATGTGTATATGGAGTCAATTGATTTTTGAATCATTCGACAAGTGCATATCATGCCTATTAGGCACAATGACCAAATCTCTTTTTTATTTGAAAGGGAGAAATGTCTGCATAAATATTTGCATATTACATGATGATGTATATGGATCTATGTCAGTTAATGTCAAATGAGGTTTCTCTTATGTCATCAATTATCATATATACTTGATGAAATTCTAGCATGAAGTTCTTGAAAGGTTCAAATGATTCAAACTAGAAGTAGAGAAACAAATAGGTAGAGATACCCTCACATTAAGATCCGATCAAAGTGAGAGTATCTTAAAGATAAAATTTAGATTATCTAAGAGAGAATGAGATTATCTTACAGTGGACTCCTCCATATACATTGCAACATAGTGGTATATCTAAAAGGAGAAATCGTTAACTATTATATATAGTGCGATTAATAACAAGTCATGCAAATCTCCCAAAATGGTTTCTGGGATCATGCACTAATTGCAGTGTATTACACACTAAATCATGTCACATCTAAATTGGTTAACACAATTCCATACGAGTTATGGAAAGACAATAATCCCAATTGATCACATATGAAAGTTTGGGACTGTGACACTTATTTGAAACACATTAAATCGGATAAGTTTGAGACTAAATCCGATAAACACATATTTGTGGGATATCCAAAACAAATATTTGGATATCAATTCTATTAACCCTTTGAGAAGAAAGTCTTCGTCTCATGATACATCGTCCTCTTAGAGAAAATGTTTACTCTAAGAGAGGACAGTGGGAGCAAAGTAGAACTTGAAAGAGTTCAAGAGTCCACAGATATAGTTAACCGAGTAGATGAATCCGAGTTTGATCCCATATCTGATATGGGACATACTTTTGATCAGAAAGTAAAGACTCCTGAGAACCCTATGTGAATCTAGTAGGATCATTCGACCTTCAAGAAGGTGCGAATCCATGATTATTAATCAGGTATTACTAATCTAGGATGATGAACCTACTAATTGTACAAAAATAAAGTCAAGTATTGACTTAAAAGAGATAGCAACAACTATGAAACTAGAGATGAACTCGACGTATGTGAACAAAGTTTAGACCTGGGTCAACCCTCCTGATGGGATAAAGCCATAGGTTGTAAATGATTTACAATAAAAGGTTGACATGGATGGAAATATCCATACATATGGAGCAAAACTAGTAGCAAAAGGTAACAAAGAAAGACAATGTGTTGACTTTGATGAAACCTTTCACTTGTAGCCATGCTGAGGCCCATTTGGATTTTCACTGCAATAGTTGCATACCATGACTATGGGTTAAAGCAAGCCTCTTGGAGCCGAAATCTTCGATTTGATAAGAAAATCAAAACGTTGATTTTATCAAATATGAAGACGAATTGTGTATTTACAAGAAGATAGTGGGAGCATTGTCGCATTCATAATATTATAGGAAACAACATCTCTGTATTTCAATCGTTGAAATAATAGTTGTTAAAGGATTTATTCATGAACGATATAAGGAAGCAACTTTATTTATAGAGATGGATTTAGAAGATTGCTTAACTCATCCCAATCTATATAGATAAAATCTTGAGAATATTTTATATGGAGAAATCGGTTTACTCTTAAACGGCGTGTTGGAAATGTTCCAAATATGAAATAATCGTTGATTCAATAACGGAAACCTAATACATGATTGCTTTAGAAGCAGCAAAGAGTTGCAATATGGATGAAGATGTTCATTAATGAACTTGGAATATTTCCTAATATTGTTGATCATATGCCATTGTATTGCGATGGCAATAGAGCCATCGCGAAGACGAAGGGAACTAAGGTCTCATCAATGATCCAAACGTGGATTAAGGCGATATTATCTCATTAGAGAGATAATACATAGAAATGACTAAAGAGAAGAACTGATTCCCACATTTGACAATACTGCAGATCCATTGACAAAGATTTGTCGCAGTATAAATATAATCGTCATGTAGACTCCTATGATATTAGATACATAAGTGATTGGATCTAGTGCAAGTGGGAGTTTGTAAGTGTTATGCCCTAGGTCCAATCAACCTTGGACATAAATACTTTTAATATATAATTAATGCAATTTAATGACAGATCTATTATTTAATTAGTAGACAATTAAATTAAATAATAGAGTTCGTAGATTCAAATCTTCATAATTTGTTAATCACAAGGAGTTGTGATTGTGAGAAACAAATTACATATGATTGGATCTTAAATCGTCCGTGGTCGTAAGTAACAACAAGACATGGATATCGTTATTACGGATAGACCATCACGTGTGGCATTTATTACTTGTAAAGTAAGTAGCTGATCTCACAAGTTAAAGTGTGGTGACACTTAAATGAACGCGTGGATGTTTTGTTATAGAACAAAACATTGGAGACCCACCGAGAGATTCTACATGGATAACTATTTGAGTGTCAGCGGTTAATCTCTAACGTTTGATAGTGAAATTGGTTCTTTGACTTGAGGTCGTCATGGTACCTTATATGATGACAGTCATACTTTGGCGGTGTTGGATGTTGCTCTGCCAAGAGCCGCTAATACGATATCGTTCGGGTATGTCAAGAATCATATGAAGATTATGAATGACCAATAGCGAATTCGTCACTCTTAGATAGTAAGAGATTATGATCTGTGTTTCATTCAATTAAGTCGATAACGAAATTTTTGGCCAAGGTATACTCATAAGTCGAAAATGAGTTTTGACTTATATTGACTTAATAGTGAAATGAAAGATATGATCAATAATCGGGACTGACACACTTTCATATCTCGTAATTGATCAGATCATATTGACGAAGGGATTATAGTTTCACGGTAAACGGACGAGTTTGGTTTTTTTCATACCACGTGACATTTCTCGTCACATGTATTGCCCTGACACATTGCTAGATGTCAATCTAGGATGACAAGTGTGAATTTGTGATAAATTAAAAGGATATTTTAATTTATCAATTTTAATTAGATCAAAATAATATTTCACATTGTTAGGCATCATGATCGAGAACCTGATGGGTTGCACACAAAAGAGAATTGGAAGAATGCAATTTGTCAATTAATTAATTTAACAATCGTTAGATAAATTAATTAATTGCGTTGGTTATTTATAGGCCCGAATTAATTACTTGGATTAATTAATTCACGGATCGAATTTAATTACTATGGGTTAATTAAATATTGGACCAGGCCAGGCTAAGCTCGTTCAGGCTTATATAAATATGATTAGGGTTTTCAAAATTGTAGAGATTTTCATTATTCTTACTAGTACAAGAAGAAACCCCTAATCCTGCAATCTTATTATCTGTGTGGATCACCGTTGGAGGCTGGACAATTGGACAGTTGTGGGAGACAGATCCAAGTTGCTGGAACAAAGATATGACAAAAGAGTTTGCAGCTCTTGTAAAAGGTACATCTTTATCACAATTTCTATCTAAACACAAAGAAGAATCCTGGTGAGAATCGAAAACTGTTTTAATTTTCCGCTACGCATGTTAAATAGATTCCCAACAGAAACTTGTATTGTATTGTCTCAAAATCGGCATGTTACAAATGATAAGGGCACATCTCTATTTATATTGCTCAATGGACTCTTCTACATACCAAAATAAATATATCTTTAACCACACATTCTTACAATAAAATATTTTACACGTAAACTCAAAACTTTTCTTACTTCTTAACCATACATTTTTTAAAATTTCACTATTACAAAATTCGTTTTCAAGAAAAAATGGGGTTCAAACATCTGCTAAAATAGCCTAAATCAAGTTTATTTTGCTATATGCTCAACAATATTTCAGCCAGCTATGACAGTTTTCCAACAAACCATCTATTATTATGAGTTGGCTATTTTAGAATACAATATACCAAAATTCATGTGGAAGAAAGTGTCTGAGGATACGGGATGTATAATGAAAAATATAGATAGTGGCGTTAGCTTGTTCTCTATTGCGCTCCATTTACCTTCGTGCTTGAGTAATATGAGGTGGAGAGAAGGAATATTTTAGATTTGGACCCCTTTGGCTCTGAGATGAAGAGTGTATTGACACAGGCTGGGCAATTTGAGATGGGTTGTCGATCAGAAAAAGGCAACAAGGGTGCAGCTCTAGACTTCGCAACTGGAAAGAAAAACATGAAGGGTCATTGCCACATAGAATCCATATTTTGGTAGATGAATTTACTATTTATTGTAGCAAACTAGATGAATCTGACGAAGTGCTATAATCCAACTGGAGGCTGAACTAGAAAGATTTCATGAACAAGTAGACGTGTATTTGGTCACGACGTGCAAAAACAAACTAGTTAACTATGGGTAGAGAAATATAGCCATTTTCCACCATATGGCTGACAGTCCAAGGGTGAAAAAAGGGGATTGTAAGCTTACTAAATGGAAAGGTACTTGAAGAGAAAACTATGATAAAGTCCCTTAAGTAGTAACTAACACTATATACTTCCTCTCCACCTAAAATTGAACCTTCTATGGACAGATTGGGATTAGGAGAATCTCGTTATCAATGGAAAATTGACATCTCTTCTCAGAGATTGAAGTCAAAGTGGCACTATATATTTAGTATGAGATTGTTCAAGGCTATTGACTGTGCTTCACAATTTGACTATTTGACTAAAATTTAATAAAAGCATGTTTGGGAGAATTTTGATTTTTGGTTTGGGTTAAAATGGTATCTGCCTTACACGGAGCATTGTGGATGTTGGATCTATGATTTTATCTGGCCTGTATAAAAGGGATTTCACCCCATTTTTCTTCAAACAGTTTATGTGTAAGCCGTTTTGTTTTCTCTCTAGTGACACTTTGTTAGGGGTTTCTTCCCTATAATGATTCTCTATTCAATCTCTTTCTGTTGTAATATTTAGTGGATTCATATTTATTGATTTTAATTAGATAGATTAAGTGGTTGATTTACTATGGTAAACTCTGTATCAGTGAGGAGAGAGTGAACTTAAAAAATCTAGAGATTTCTTCGAACATTTGTAATATTGCACTGATTTTAGCTTGATTTTAGTGTTGGTGCAGAGTTTAATTTATAGATACTCAACGGGTGAGTAACATTTAGAGCACGTGAGCATCCGGACCATTTTCTAGGTAAAAACTTATTTGTGTTCTATTTCTAATTAATTTACTTTTGATATTTTGTGTTAAATGATCAATTGATGATTAGCAAGTGGTATAAGAGCCTCAAACATTTTTGAAAGAGGCGTTCTAGTTTTGATTTGTTAAAACCTTAATTTTTCTGCAAAAGTATTTTCTCTGAAATTATTTGACTTGGAATTTTATGGGAGAAAACAATTTTGTAATCTGGAAATTTTTCTTGATCTACCTTCGATTCAACCCTTGGTTTTATTCTTTCAAAACATTGTGTTCTCTGGTTAGATCTATTGAGATCTTGAGTGGATCCGATGAATCTTGGTGTTTCTATACTGGATCTTTGTAAAATTTTCAGTGACTCGTTCTTGATCTTGTGAATCTTAGTGTTTTCACAGTATTCTTTGGCCATTCCTTGCTGACACATTATTGATTTGTGGTGACTCGTCCTAGTTATTGGAAATTCTTGTCACACATTCTTGACTATAAGTGAAATTCTTTGACTCATTTAAATTTTTGCAAAAATTGTGGCTATTTCATCTTGCTTAATTTTGAAATACGAGGCTAAGCTCGTTCAGGCTTATTAAATATGATTAGGGTTTTCAAAATTGTAGAGATTTTCATTATTCTTACTAGTACAAGAAGAAACCCCTAATCCTGCAATCTTATTATCTGTGTGGATCACCGTTGGAGGCTGGACAATTGGACAGTTGTGGGAGACAGATCCAAGTTGCTGGAACAAAGATATGACAAAAGAGTTTGCAGCTCTTGTAAAAGGTACATCTTTATCACAATTTCTATCTAAACACAAAGAAGAATCCTGGTGAGAATCGAAAACTGTTTTAATTTTCCGCTACGCATGTTAAATAGATTCCCAACAGAAACTTGTATTGTATTGTCTCAAAATCGGCATGTTACAAATGATAAGGGCACATCTCTATTTATATTGCTCAATGGACTCTTCTACATACCAAAATAAATATATCTTTAACCACACATTCTTACAATAAAATATTTTACACGTAAACTCAAAACTTTTCTTACTTCTTAACCATACATTTTTTAAAATTTCACTATTACAAAATTCGTTTTCAAGAAAAAATGGGGTTCAAACATCTGCTAAAATAGCCTAAATCAAGTTTATTTTGCTATATGCTCAACAATATTTCAGCCAGCTATGACAGTTTTCCAACAAACCATCTATTATTATGAGTTGGCTATTTTAGAATACAATATACCAAAATTCATGTGGAAGAAAGTGTCTGAGGATACGGGATGTATAATGAAAAATATAGATAGTGGCGTTAGCTTGTTCTCTATTGCGCTCCATTTACCTTCGTGCTTGAGTAATATGAGGTGGAGAGAAGGAATATTTTAGATTTGGACCCCTTTGGCTCTGAGATGAAGAGTGTATTGACACAGGCTGGGCAATTTGAGATGGGTTGTCGATCAGAAAAAGGCAACAAGGGTGCAGCTCTAGACTTCGCAACTGGAAAGAAAAACATGAAGGGTCATTGCCACATAGAATCCATATTTTGGTAGATGAATTTACTATTTATTGTAGCAAACTAGATGAATCTGACGAAGTGCTATAATCCAACTGGAGGCTGAACTAGAAAGATTTCATGAACAAGTAGACGTGTATTTGGTCACGACGTGCAAAAACAAACTAGTTAACTATGGGTAGAGAAATATAGCCATTTTCCACCATATGGCTGACAGTCCAAGGGTGAAAAAAGGGGATTGTAAGCTTACTAAATGGAAAGGTACTTGAAGAGAAAACTATGATAAAGTCCCTTAAGTAGTAACTAACACTATATACTTCCTCTCCACCTAAAATTGAACCTTCTATGGACAGATTGGGATTAGGAGAATCTCGTTATCAATGGAAAATTGACATCTCTTCTCAGAGATTGAAGTCAAAGTGGCACTATATATTTAGTATGAGATTGTTCAAGGCTATTGACTGTGCTTCACAATTTGACTATTTGACTAAAATTTAATAAAAGCATGTTTGGGAGAATTTTGATTTTTGGTTTGGGTTAAAATGGTATCTGCCTTACACGGAGCATTGTGGATGTTGGATCTATGATTTTATCTGGCCTGTATAAAAGGGATTTCACCCCATTTTTCTTCAAACAGTTTATGTGTAAGCCGTTTTGTTTTCTCTCTAGTGACACTTTGTTAGGGGTTTCTTCCCTATAATGATTCTCTATTCAATCTCTTTCTGTTGTAATATTTAGTGGATTCATATTTATTGATTTTAATTAGATAGATTAAGTGGTTGATTTACTATGGTAAACTCTGTATCAGTGAGGAGAGAGTGAACTTAAAAAATCTAGAGATTTCTTCGAACATTTGTAATATTGCACTGATTTTAGCTTGATTTTAGTGTTGGTGCAGAGTTTAATTTATAGATACTCAACGGGTGAGTAACATTTAGAGCACGTGAGCATCCGGACCATTTTCTAGGTAAAAACTTATTTGTGTTCTATTTCTAATTAATTTACTTTTGATATTTTGTGTTAAATGATCAATTGATGATTAGCAAGTGGTATAAGAGCCTCAAACATTTTTGAAAGAGGCGTTCTAGTTTTGATTTGTTAAAACCTTAATTTTTCTGCAAAAGTATTTTCTCTGAAATTATTTGACTTGGAATTTTATGGGAGAAAACAATTTTGTAATCTGGAAATTTTTCTTGATCTACCTTCGATTCAACCCTTGGTTTTATTCTTTCAAAACATTGTGTTCTCTGGTTAGATCTATTGAGATCTTGAGTGGATCCGATGAATCTTGGTGTTTCTATACTGGATCTTTGTAAAATTTTCAGTGACTCGTTCTTGATCTTGTGAATCTTAGTGTTTTCACAGTATTCTTTGGCCATTCCTTGCTGACACATTATTGATTTGTGGTGACTCGTCCTAGTTATTGGAAATTCTTGTCACACATTCTTGACTATAAGTGAAATTCTTTGACTCATTTAAATTTTTGCAAAAATTGTGGCTATTTCATCTTGCTTAATTTTGAAATACGTTTTGTGTGGTATATACATGTGAATTTGTATGTAAATATAAGTTTTTTTCACAAAAGCTTGAAGTAGAATTGTTGAATGATAGTGGAGACTTTAGTCTTTGACGCCTCAAAATGAGGGTCTATTATTACAATAGAGATGTGATGCTGCCTTAGATGGTAACTGGAGAGCAAAACTAAGTGTTGATAGAGGAATTGAGTTCGATGAGATTGCTTGGACCTCAATTTCCTTTACTTGTTGAATAGTGTAATTAGGAAGACTGGGGAGACTTCAGCAAAAAACCTAGTAGAAGAAATTAAAAACCCTCGACCTAAAAGTATGCCTAATAAGTGTTATTTGTTAAGACATTTAGGTTTGACATCTCCTCTAGCTTAGAAGAGAACATTGATACATTTACTAAGTTGTTTCTTCTTTTTCTTTTAGCAAAAACATCCANGTTTGACATCTCCTCTAGCTTAGAAGAGAACATTGATACATTTACTAAGTTGTTTCTTCTTTTTCTTTTAGCAAAAACATCCACATAACCTTAATGAGTATTTAGGTTCCACCAAAGATGGGGAGGCATAAACCTAACCTCCTAAATGCAACAAATGTCAAAGAATAAATGAAAAGTAGTAAATGGGGAAGTACTACTTCTCGTATAAAGAAAATGCAAAAGAATAGTTCATAAATCTCTAAAGCAGGGCAATCCATATTTTTCAATCTGCACAAGTGCCTAAATTTGTCGAGGTAGATTAGTGGTCCACACTTTATAGAGGCCCTGATCCCAACCCTCTAAAGCAAACGAGTTTGCAGCCTAGTTTTCCTCTTTGTAGATATAGAAAATCATATCTCTATCGAAGGAGATGAAGTCTCTGCTCTATTTAAGAATGCTTTGAAACGTCCACAGTCCATACTAAGTTGATTCAAGATTTGGCTAAGTGTGATGAGAAGTTATCTGATGATTAGCAGGTAGTAGATCTGATGAACTACTCAAAAGATAAGTATAGATAATTAGAAATGCCTTAGAACATGGGCAAAAAGAGCTCTCTGTGGATATCATAACTTTAGCTTTAGGGAATAGGAAACTTGAATGAAAAGAAGATTTTAAAGATGCTAAAAGTGGTTAAGGGTTGAATGTGAACGAAAAGATGAATAATAATAAGAAGTAATAATTTTAGTAATCACAACTCTTATGAGAAAGGTAAATGACAAAATGAAAAGAATAAAGATAAGAACAAGAACAGTCTAAATTTAAGGTTAAGAAATGTTATTATTATGGAAAAACTGGTCATTTCATAAAAGATTGTTTTAAGAAAGTTGCTGACATGAAAGAAAATTCAAATTTTGATAGATTAGCAATTATAGTTTGTAACGACTCTGGAAATGCAAGGTGTTATCCTTGTAACTGTAGCCAGAAATAATTACAATGAATAGGTTCTTGGTTATGTCTACATCTTCCACTTGTGTCCTGTAAATAGATGGTTCATTGAATTTATTAATACAAATGATGGGCATGTTCAAATGGAAAATGACATGAGCTATCAGATAAAGTGGAGCGAAAAACTTAATATTTTGCCTGAAAACAATCATACTCTAGAATTCACTAAGACTAGGTATGTTATTGACATAGAGAAATTTAATATCTCTAGGGAAGTTAGATAATGAATGTGATAAAAGAATCCATAAAGGTATCACTGAATTTTTTTGAATAGTAAAGAAATAATTTCTACTTTCAAGGTGAACGAAATTTACACTATGCATGCTAAACCATTAGTTGTTAGTAGCTCTATTGTAGTAAATTCTAATAGGTCTTTAATCTGGCATAAAAGGCTGGACCACATAAGTGCTAAAAGGGTTGCAAATACTAAAGGAAATATGGTGTTTCAAAAATAATAAAATTAAACAACTTAAACTTTGTGAAGAGCTTATTATGTGAAAGTAGAATAGAATGCCTTTTAAAATTGACATTCATGAATCCGCATCTATGCATGAATATTTACATGCTGATGGTTGGGGACCAATTTCTGTAAATACTCGAGTGAATTCATGTTTTGTGTTGGGTACATTAGTTGGAAACATCAATTGCAAAACATTGTGGCTCTGTCGTCTATTAAGGTTGAATATATAGCAGCTTGTGATGCTGTGAAAGAGGGATTGTTGTTAAAGGGATTTATTCAAGGAAATTGGTTTTGCTAATGAAATTATCATATTGTATATTGATAATCAAATTGCAATTGATCTTAGTAAGAAACCTGTGTATCATGATAGAATTAAGTACGTTGATATAAAATTAGAGACATGGTGGATAAGGATATGATTATACCAGTTAAGATTCCTATTGAATTAAATGCCTCTAACCTTGGTAACAAAGTTCTTCTTTTGAATAAATTTAGAAATTGCTTAAAAATTTTAAATGTTACCTGAAAGGTGTAATGTTTAGAATAACAAGTTATATCTTTTGTAATTTAAACCAAGGATAATTAGCACATAACATCCATACCTTTTATTGTTGTTCTGCAAGACATTCTTACCTTTCATTTTCTTGGCCTTTTTACTCTTAATTATATATTTCATTTTTCGAAACATCCTTCCATCTATTTTCATCCAACTTCTCCGTTAAGTAGTTAATTTTATTTTTTTAAATGGAATGATACTATCGTCTTCCCTAATTTTCCCTCGGCCTCATCTTCTTCTTGGTAATTAAGGTTTCTTAATAGATCTTCAGCCCTACATATTTATTTGTGTATAAGTATAAGAGAAGTAAAAATTTGTATGTCGAAACAAAGTGTGTTTATCAAACATAGAAACTTTGGATGGGTTGCCTGGTATCCTTTTGAAATTGATGTGATACGGGTTTCGCCAAAACAAACCAAAGCATTGGAGTTTGATTGGAAGAAACATAAACCAAATTCGGGTCTTCAGGAAGCTAATACGGGTGGCACAATTGATGGATCGAGGCACGGAGCATACTATGTTAAAGTCNTTAAATTGCTTTTAAGAACGACTAAAAGTTAGTTCGTCACATATTTTTTAAGTGAAAATAATAAAAGAATGTGTGGTTGAAAAATTATTAAATATTGTAAATTTCATAAAATATGTAATTGAAAATGAATTTAAAAAATAAAATTAAAAATCCATGCCAAACAAGCCATCTGTAAATTATAAGAAATTGAACCATTTTTCAAGTTGATTGACGTGATATATATAAATAAATTGATTACTAAAAAGTATAAAAGAAAAAAAAATACAACATTTTGGTATCCGTCAAATTCTAAAAAAGGCCCGTGAAAAGGCAAGAGGGGCTCATCAATTTTGGATAATTTTAAAGGAAAAAATTCATATATCAGAACTTGAATTTAGGCCAATTCAATTTTGAGATGACAAGTTTACTTTTTCAAAATTTAGATGGTAATTAAAGTTTATTAATTAAATAAAAAATCGTATACAAATTAATATCAATCTCTCTCTTAAATTTGGTCCACAATCACCGGCGTTTGTCCGTGGGCATCCCATCTTACTGGTGTCGGCATCTACCCATTCGCCGACATCCACACTCATCGTCACCAACATCAGAAAGATAGAATCTACAAATATTGCCGACAACTAAGCATCTTCTTCAATTGCGATCTGATTGTCGTTGAGCATCACTGACTTAGATAATAAAGAGAGCTGGAGAAAAACAGTGTTCGTTGAAAAACATCGACTGAGCATTATCGTCGGCAACTGATCATTTTCTTTAATGAGACTAAAAAGTACTAGTGTAATTTAAATCTTTTTTTTTAAAATTACTCATCGAAAGAAATAACTTCAATTCTCACCTTCTGAAATCTGGTTAATTGAATTTGTAAGCAATTCGAAGAAATCAATGGCATTTAATCAGTTCTCTTGAATTTACTGATTTATTACCCGTGATATTGTTCCAAGCCTATAATCAATTCTCTTGAATATGTGATCTGTAGACATTGATATGTTACCGATTAAGGTGATCTATGAATTATAATATATGACTAATTAATATTGACATGTGAACTATAACTGGTGACCTGTGAACATTTGTGACATATACAATATGACAATATGATATATGAATGGTGACTTATGAGCCACAGTCTGTGACAAATTAATATTAAACTATGAAATATAACTTGTGATCTGTGAACATATGTGATCTATACAATATTACTAGTGAACTACAACATGTGACTTGTGAACAGTAACCTGGGGCCTTTGATTTATAAACTATAACATGTGACCAATTAATATTGACCTATGAACATAAATCAGTGATATGTGACAAATTCTATGTTATCCATGGTTTCTTAGGGTAGTATAAATTATTTTCTATCTTTCATTATTGAGAAGACTTTGATTTGAAAATTAATTCTGAGAGGCGATTTGCTTCCAAACCTTTGTTCTTCGAGATTTTGAACTTATCAAGGGATCCGGTTAGGATTTCTTGTGGCGTTCACAACCTTGGGTGAGGTTCTTAAATTGTGTAATTAAAAGGTCTTCGATTTAATATATCGTTGGTTGCCTAATTCATCGTTTAAGAATTAAATCCGTAAACTTCGAATCAAATTGGCGTTCTTGGGATTGGTGTTACTCTCGCGTGGGTTCGATAGTGTTTGTTGCTATCCGAGTTCGCATCAGAAAGCATTGCAAAAACTCTCCAACTTGAGAAAACTGAATTTCAATTTTTTGAATAACCAGCATTTTGATGTAATATCTGGTACAAAACCCATATCGGAAAAGTTCCAAGACTTGCAATTGAGATCAGATAAGAAGTTGGAGAGTTTGAAATTGTCCCACTATGACCATCTTGTTAAGTTGTATCTCCGAAGTATAACAAATGTTCAATTCATACTTGACACCATTGAATTCCCTCCAACCTCATCAACCTTACCTTTAATAACCTTACTAATATGATATTCACTACGGATACAGTGAAGGTACAAAATTTACTACCCAGATTAGAGACCTTTAGATTGAAATATTGTGAATACCATAGGTCATTTAGGAGCAAACGGCTTTCCAGAACTTCAAGTATGGGCAATTTTTAAGAATTTTGTTGGAAATGTAATTTCGAAGTTGATTGTAGGTCAAACATGGAAATGATTGAGGAAGAAGAAGATGGGAGAGGCAGAAATTGGAAAGAAGACGAGGAAAATGATAATATCCTTCCATTTTGAAAAGAAAAAAAAAGCTGACTATTTAACGAAGAAGTTGGAAGGAAATGGATCGAATGACATTTTGCGCAATCAAAGGTGTAATTAAGGGTAAAGATGTCAAAAATGAAAGGTATAGACATTTTGCACAATAATGATGAAAGGTAGGGATATTATGTGCAAATTACCCTTTAAACTAGCTCTTAATCTTATGCTTTGTTACTAGCTTGCTAGAGTAAACGAAACATTTTTATTGAAGTTCAAGTACTAGTTTTAAAGCAAAATTGGTTAAACAAGGTGGAGATTGTTGACTGTGCTTTACAAATTGACCAGATTTTAATAAAAGCTTGTTCAGGAGAGTGTGATTTTTAGCTTGAGTTAAAATGGTATCTAGCTTTACATGGGCATGACTGTGGACGTTGGATCTGTGGTTTTATTTTGCCCATATAAAAGGGGGCTTGACCCCATTTTTCTTTACGAAATTTATGTGTGAGCTATTTTCTTTCTAGTTACTCTTCATTTAGAGTTTTTTTTCTCTGTAATGGTCCTCTTATTCAATACATTTTAATAAAAGCTTGTTCAGGAGAGTGTGATTTTTAGCTTGAGTTAAAATGGTATCTAGCTTTACATGGGCATGACTGTGGACGTTGGATCTGTGGTTTTATTTTGCCCATATAAAAGGGGGCTTGACCCCATTTTTCTTTACGAAATTTATGTGTGAGCTATTTTCTTTCTAGTTACTCTTCATTTAGAGTTTTTTTTCTCTGTAATGGTCCTCTTATTCAATACTTTTTCTGTTGTGATCTTTAGAGGATTCATGTTTATTGAGTGTATATAGATAGATATAGTGGTTGGTTTACTATAGTAAACTCTGAATCAGTAAGGATGATAGAACGTGAAAAAATTTGGATATTATGCCAAACATTTGTGCTATATAGATTTCGTCTTTATTCTAATGTTGGAGCGAAGTCTACTTTGTAGATGTTCAATAGATGAGTAGCATCTTGAGCGCATAAACTTCGGGCCCATTAGTGAATGAAACTCTCTGTGTTTGATTTATCTAATGTTCTGCGAAATTTTCTTTTGATATTTTATTTTAAACAATCGATTGAGGACCAACAAGGTATCTAGCCTTGATAGTTTTTATGCAGCTTATTGCCAATGGAATTGGTATAGGTGTAAGTATTATGCCGTAGGTCCAATCAACTTTGGACTAAATACTTTTAATATATAATTAATGTAATTTAATGACAGATCTATTATTTAATTAATAGACAATTAAATAAATAATAGAGTTCGTAGATTCAAAATCTTCATAATTTGTTAATCACAAGGAGTTGTGATTATGAGATACAAATTACATCTGATTGAATCTTAAATAGTTTGTGGTCGTAAGTAATAACAAGATACGGATATCGTTATTACGGATAGGCCATCACGTGTGGCATTTCTTACTTGTGAAGTAAGTAGCTGATCTCACAAGCTAAAGTGTGGTGACACTTAAATGAACAAGTGAATGTTTTGTTATAGAACAAATCATTGGAGACCCATCGAGAGATTCCACATGGATAACTATCTGAGTGTTAGTGGTTAATCTCTAAACGTTCGGTAGTGGAATTGGTCCTTTGACTTGAGATCGTCATGGTACCTTATATGAGGTCAGCCATACTTTGGCGGTGTTGGATGTTGCTCTGCAAAGGGCCGCTAATACGATATCGTTCGGGTACGTCAAGAATCGTATGAAGGTTGTGATTGATCAATAAAGGATTCGTCACTCTTAGATAGTAGGAGATTATGATCTGCGTTTCATTCAATTAAGTCGATGATAAAATCCTTGGCCAAGGTGTACTCATAAGTCGAAAAGGAGTTTTCGACTTATATTGACTTAATAGTAGAGTGAAAGATATGATCGATATTCAAGATTGATACAATTCCATGTCTTGTAATTGCTCGGATCATATTGACGAAGGGATTATAGTTTCATGGTAAACAAACGAGTTTGATTTTCTCATACCACTTGACATTTTTCGTCACATGTATTGCCATTACACATTATTAGATGTCAATCTGGGCTGGCGAGTGTGAATTGACGATAAAGTAAAAGAGTGTTTTAATTTATCAATTTTGATTATATCAAAATAATATTTCACGTCGTTAGGTATTGTGATCGGGAACCTGATGGGTCACACACAAAAGACAATTGGAAGATTGCAATTTGTCCATTAATTAATTTAACAAATCGTTGGATGAATTAATTAATTGGGTTGGTTGGTTATAGGCCCGAATTGATTAATTGGATTAATTAATTCAAGGACCGAATTTAATTAAATGAATTAATTAAATATTGGATTGGACCAGACCAGGCCCGTTTGGGCTTATATAAATAATGGCTAGGGTTTTCAATTCATATGGTTTTTTCTCATAATCATTCTTGCTAGCATAAGAGGAGAAAACTCTGGTAGCTGCAATTTTATTCTCTGTGTGAATCACCGTTGGAGGCTGGACAATTGGACAGCTGTGGGTGTCGAATCAAGATTGATGGAACGAAAAGAAAAGCAAAAGGATTGCAGAATTTTTCAAAGGTACAATCCTTATCACGATTTCTATCTAAACACAAAGGGATTCTCGGTGAAAATCGAAATAATTTTAATTTTTCGCTGTGCATGTATAAGTAGATTCCCAACAATAGTATCAGAGCCTCCTTTGTGTTTTTTAGAAATTGTTTATCACTTTCTGGAATCAAAAGTTGATTATTATACATTTTCTTGTTTCTAACAATTAATGGAATTCGATTTTCATATTTTGAAATCTGACTTTTGCATAGAAAATATTATTGGATCGAAATAAATTAAATAAATAAATAAATAAGGGGAAAAGGGGTTATGGAGGATTTGTCG
>NC_036243.1:10097729-10143446 GCF_002742605.1 Olea europaea var. sylvestris | reverse complement strand
CTCCAATTCGATATTTAATTAAAATTTGATTTTAATTAATTATGCCCGCTAACTAAATAATTGATTAATATAATTAATTAATTATTTAATTGTTCAGATCCATTTGTCTAAAAGAGTTTAGACGACCTGAATTGCTAGAAATTTGAAACTAGTTTGCATATAATATTAGATATTATATAGGTATACATTTATGTGATGAATGTATTATTAGTGGACGATTTTGGACTCGACCATATGGATGTGTTGAATGGTTAATTTTTATTTTTGTTATTTTTATGGGCCTGCGAGCTCTTAATTGTTTTGGACCTGCGAGCCTGTTATTATTGTTATTATTATAGGTCTGCGAGCTCTTAATCATTTTGGACCTGCGAGTCCGTTATTATTATTACTTTGGGACTGCGTCAGAGCCTCCTTTGTGTTTTTTAGAAATTGTTTATCACTTTCTGGAATCAAAAGTTGATTATTATACATTTTCTTGTTTCTAACAATTAATGGAATTCGATTTTCATATTTTGAAATCTGACTTTTGCATAGAAAATATTATTGGATCGGAATAAATTAAATAAATAAATAAGTAAGGGGAAAAGGGGTTATGGAGGATTTGTCGGCGACAATAGCGACTGTCGGTCGAAGAAGAGGGCTGGCGTCGGACACCGCTGCATATCAAAGCGACGTCCGACACCACTGTAATCAGCAACGGCAAGTCGCCGCTGCTGAATTGAACAGCGCCTCACGCTGTTGCTATGGTAGCAGCAGAGCGGGGTATATAGCACGCGATGCCGCTGCTGAATTGAACAGCGCCTCGCGCTGCTGCTATGGTAGCAGCAGAGCAGGGTATATAGCACGCAGCGGTGCCGGAATGAGGCACCGCCACTATCACTCCATCGGGCGCTACAGGGGACGACCCCAAGAAAAAAAAATTAATTTAGGGTTTTCTGTTAGTTGGTGGAGATGAGGGTATCTCTGCAATTAATGTAATTGTGGGGGCCCGGCTGCAATATGATATTAGGGGTCCATTTGTTAAAATTTTAAAATAAGGGTTATTTTGCAAAAGGTTAATATTGAGGACCCCTCCTGCAATTATAGTATAAGGGTCAGTTTGTGAATTTTAAATGGAGGGGCCAGTCATGCAAATTTTGTAATTGTGCGGCCTTCTGTGTAATTTTGAAACTTGGGCCAATTTGCAAATTTTAAAATTGTTTTGAACTTGAATTTTAAAATGGTTTTAAAATTGTATTTTAATGGCTTTGACCTATAATTTGATTTTGACCCAAATTAAAATTTTATTTAAAATTGATGACATTTTATATTTTCGTTAAAATTAGATTTTAACTTAAATATTAAACTTTGACCCTAAATTAAATTTTATTTTATTTAGGAGTTTTATCCTAAATTAAAATCATAATTCAATTTAAGTTAGAATTGGATTCTAATTTAGTGTTTAATTAAAATTTGATTTTAGTTAAATTGTTCACCCAAATATGTTATTGTAGTTAGAATTGGATTCTAATTTGACATTTAATTAAAATTTGATTTTGATTAAATTATCTCGCCCTAAATTTCTTCTTGGAATTAGAGTTGTACTCTAATTTGGTATTTAATTAAAATATGATTTTGATTAAATAAGTCCGCCCTAAAATCTTAGAATTAGAGTTAGACTCTAATTTTGTTATTTAATTAAAATTTGATTTTAATTCAACTTGTTGAGTACACTCAAGGCTGGGCCATTAGGGATATGTTTGACACTATGAAATATTTGATATTTCTGAATGACGGGTTTGACTTAACTAAAATTTATCTTTTGTTGAGTACACTCAAGAAGATAAATTTTAGAGGCATATTAAGCTAACACATAAGATGTGTGAAAACAAAGAGTTGTCAACTTAATGATCCGGGAGTTGTATGGAGATACAATTGATAATAGTATCTACCCAAATGTTATATTAAGGTTTGTTGAGTACACTCAAGGTCTTAGTATAACAGATAGGATCCCAGTTCACTGGGAGTCGAGTATGGACTCCATAAATTTATGTGAGAGGGTTATAAATTTGAATTAAACAGTGGGAGCATAATAATTTAATAAAAGTCCATGTTAAATTAATTGATGCATTTTATATATTATTCTTTTTCTTTTTGTCGTTTATATTTATTGAATCGTGAGTAACCATGTGTATTTAAGAGGCATATTGGATGCCAACAACCAAATTAAATCTTTTTGATTGGCACTGCAATTTGAGAATTGTTCTCAAGTATGAAAAAGTTGGTTGTCCTTAAGTAGCCATTTTTCAAAGACATCTGGTGATGACTCGATTAAGGAAGAGGTGGCTGCTATAATGAACGCAGTAATGACAATAGTACTGCAATGTATGTAATACCTGCAACTATGTCACCTGAGTTACAAAAGCTACTTGAGAGTATAGATGTTAACACATAATTCTTCATTACAAAGAGTTGTATGATAATAATCATGTATGGAAGAATATGAGACTTTCAAACAACTATACCGATGCAAAGTGACAAAAGAATCTTCAGTCAATTCTCATGTACTGAAGATGATTGACATGAGAAGTGTCTCAACTGAGTTCAATCATTAACTGTGAACTAAGTATTGATTTAGCTCTGCAATATCTGTCATAGAGTTATTCATACTAATTATGAATTATGATATGAATAAACTCGAATGCATACTCATTAAGTTACTTAACATGCTTAGGACTGTAATGCTCAATAGCAGAGTTAGAGATGGGCAAGCCATTGATTCCTCCAAGGGAATTAAGAAAAAGTCTAATGGGACTTTGAGAAAGCACCCAATATGGTTAAAACAGTCTAAGCGAAGGACAATACCAAATCTAATGACTTTTGGTTTCATTATAGAATGAAAGGTCATTGGAAGGAATATTGCAAGGCTTGTGTCTATTTTGTTAGCTTCTCAGGTATTAGATACCAGATGAAAATCCCATATTTATATAAATATGGAGAAACTAAAAGGAAGTAGACCACTGCGAAAGAGAGAAGTTGACATACACGTTGGAGATGAGCAAAGGTTGCTACATTGCCTGTATGAATATACTTTTTGCCATTACCTTTTGGTTTAGTATTGAAATTAAAGAAACGTCGCTTTATACCAATCACAGCTGGAACATTAAAATGAATGTCATGTTCCGACATGAACTATTTTAATGTTAAGGACAATAGTTTTTCTTGTTTATTTTGATAAAGATCCTAATGGCTATGGTAAATTACAAAACGACGTTTATATTCTTTAATACTAAGGATTCTATAATGAGTATAGTAATTATAAGACATAAATGTGATAATCTAATTATTACCTAAATTTGGCATGGTAGACTTTGTCATATAGATGAAATGCAATTCCAAAGTTACATAAAGATGTATACTTAGGATTAATTGATTTTGACAAGTAAAAATTATGCATGTCTGGTACAATGATCAAATCTTCTTTTACTTGAAAAGAAGAAAGGTCAGCATAACTACTGCTCTGATGCATAGTGATACATATGGACTCATGTCAAAAGATGCCAGGCAATGTTTCTCTTATTTCATCAATGATTATGTATACTTGATGAAAACTCAAACATGAAACCTTTGAAAAGTTCAAGGGATTCAAAATAAAAGTAGAGAAACAAATAGGAATGGATACCCTCACATTAAGATTCGATCAAGTGAGAGTATTTTAAAGATAAAATCTAGATTATCTAAGAGAGAATGAGATTTTCTTGCAGTGGACTCCTCCACATACACTGCAGCATAGTGGTATATCTAAAAGGATGAATCGTTAACTATTAGATATAATGCGATTAATAACAAGCCATTCAAATCTCCAAAAATTGTTTTGGGGTCATGCATTGATTGCAGTGTGCAACACAATAAATCATGTTCCATCTAAATTGGTTAACAGAACTCCATACGAATTATGGAAAGGCAATAGTCCCAATTTATCTTATATGAAAGCTTGGGGTCGTGACGCTTGTTTGAAGCACCTTGAATCGGATAAGTTTGACACCAAATCTGATAAATATGTATTTGTGGGGATATTCAAACCAGACATTTGAATATAAATTCTATTATCATGAAGAAAGTCTTCGTTTCACAATATATCATCTTCTTAGAGAAAATGTTTACTCTAAAAGAGGACAGTGGGGGCAAAATAGAACTTGAAAGAATTCAAGAGTCAACAGATATAGTTAACCAATTCGATAAATTCGAGTTTGATCCCATATCTGATATGGGACATACTCTTGATCAGGAAGTAAAGACTCCTAAGGACATGCCAGCTCTATGTGAATCTAGTAGGATCATTCGATCTTCAAGAAAGTGTGAATCCACGATCACTAATCAGGTATTACTGATCCAAGATAATGAACATGCTAGTTGCACCAACAAAATAAAGTCAATTGTTGACTTAAAAGAGACAGCAAGAGGCCATAAAACTCGAGATGAACTCGATGTATGTGAACAAGGTTTGGACCTTGGTCAAGCCTCCTGATGGAATAAAACACATAAGTTTTTGTAAATAGTTTACAAGGAGAAGGTCGATATGGATGTAAATATTCATATATACAAAGCAAAGCTAGAAGCAAAGGTTAAGTGTTGACCTTTGTGAAACCTTTCTCCTGTAACCTTGCTTAAGTCTATTCGGGTTTTGCTTGCAACAGTTACATACCGTGACTATATGTTAAGAGATGTCTCTTGGAGCTGAAATCTTATATTTGATGAAAAAGTCAAAGTGTTTGATTTTATCAAATTTGAAGACGAATTGTATGTTTACAAGAAGATTGTGGGAGCATTGTCGTATTGCTAAGATTATAGAAAACGACATCCCTATATTTCAATCATTGAAATAATGGTTGTTAAAGGATTTATTCTTGAACGATGTGGGGAAAGCAACTTGATCTATAGAGATAGATCTAGAAGGTTGCTTAACTCGTCCCAATCTATATAAAATATTGAGAAAATTTTATATGGAGAAATTGGTTTACTCTTAAACGGTGTGTTGGAAAGGTTCCGAACGTGAAGCAACCGTTGATTCAATAGTAGAAACCTAATACATGATTACTTCAGAAGTAGCAAAGAGTTGCAATCTGGATCATGATGTTCATAAATGAACTTGGAGTAGTTCCTAATATTGTTGATCACATGCCATTGTATTGTGATAACAATAGAACCATTGCGAAAGCAAAGGAACTAAAGTTTCATCAATGATCCAAACATGTATTAAGGTGGTATAATCTCATCAGAGAGATAATACATAGAAATGATGTAAAGAAAAGAACAAATTCCCACATATAACAATATTGCAGATTCACTGACATAGAGTTGTCGTAGCATAAATATGATCGTCATGTAGACTTATGATATTGGATACATAAGTGATTGGATCTAGTGCAAGTGGGAGTTTGTAAGTATTATGCCCTAGGTCCAATCAACTTTGGACATAAATACTTTTGATATATAATTAATGTAATTTAATGACAGATCTATTATTTAATTTATAGACAATTAAATAAATAATTGAGTTCGTAGATTCAAAATCTTTGTAATTTGTTAATCACAAGGAGTTGTGATTGTGAGATACAAATTACATCTGATTGAATCTTAAATAGTCCGTGATCGTAAGTAATAACGAGATACGAATATCGTTATTACGGATAGACCATCACGTGTGGCATTTGTTACTTGTGAAGTAAGTAGCCGATCTCACAAACTAAAGTATGGTGACACTTAAATGAACACGTGGATGTTTTATTATAGAACAAATCATTGGAGACCCGTCGAGAGATTCCACATGAATAACTGTCTGAGTATCAGTGGTTAATCTCTAAACGTTCGGTAGTGGAATTGGTCCTTTGACTTGAGATCGTCATGGTACCTTATATGAGGTCAGCCATACTTTGGCGGTGTTGGATGTTGCTCTGCAAAGGACCGCTAATACGATATCGTTCGGGTACGTCAAGAATTGTATGAAGGTTGTGATTAATCAATAAAGGATTCGTCACTCTTAGATAGTAGGAGATTATAATCTGCGTTTCATTCAATTAAGTCGATGATGAAATCTTTGACCAAGGTGTACTCATAAGTCGAAAATGAGTTTTCGACTGATATTGACTTAATAGTGGAGTGAAAGATATGATCGATATTCAGAATTGTCACAATTCCATGTCTCGTAATTGATCAGATCATATTGATGAACGGATTATAATTTCACGGTGAACGAACGAGTTTGGTTTTGTCATACCACTTGACATTTCCCGTCACATGTATTGCCCTGACAATTGCTAGATGTGAATCTGGGACGGCGAGTGTGAATTGACGATAAATTAAAAGGATGTTTTAATTTATCAATTTTGATTATATCAAAATAATATTTCACGTCGTTAGTTATCGTGATCGGGAACCTGATGGGTCACACACAAAAGACAATTGGAAGATTGCAATTTGTCAATTAATTAATTTAACAAATCATTGGATGAATTAATTAATTGGGTTGATTGGTTATAGGGCCGAATTGATTAATTGGACTAATTAATTCACGGACCGAATTTAATTAAATGAATTAATTAAATATTGGATTGGACCACGCCAGGCCCGTTTGGGCTTATATAAATAATGGCTAGGGTTTTCAATTCATATGGTTTTTTCTCATAATTATTCTTGCTAGCACAAGAGGAGAAAACCCTGGTAGCTGCAATCTTATTCTCTGTGTGGATCACAGTTGGAGGCTGGACAATTGAACAGCTGTGGGTGTCGAATTAAGATTGATGAAACGAAAAGAAAAGCAAAAAGGATTGTATAATTTTTCAAAGGTACAATCATTATTACGATTTCTATCTAAATACAAAGGGATCCTCGGTGAGAATCGAAATAATTTTAATTTTTCACTGTGCATGTATAAGTAGATTCCCAACAATAGGGTCCTGAAGTAACCCCTTCCTGTTTAGATGTTTTGAATGAAAAATGGCTCTTTAAGGTCTACAATAATACATTTGTAGTCATTACCAAAATAAAGTGATCGAGTATAACTGAGTTTCAACCAATAAGTTTGTGCACAGCCAAAAATATTGGTGACAGAATTAAGCCTATTATTGTAGATCTTACTTCACCCTTTCAAAGCATGTTTGTCCGACATAGCTTAATTACAATTAACATTGTTGATGCATTCTCTCAAACGGCAAACTAATGGTAAACTTGAGTACATGGCTATGAAACTCGACATTGCAAGGTATACGATGAGGTAGAAGGGGATTTATTTTGGCTTTTGTAGAACTCATAGGATTCTTGACCCATTGGAGAAAGCTTGCTAAAGAATGTATCAGCCACAATAGCTATCCTTATTAATGGAGACCAGACTACAAGGAATTTACCTATACACATACGGTGAAATTTAAAATATATTATAATTTTCTTCAAGGATCATTTTTGTTTTCAGATAGAAATTGTTATTAAAATTTTAAATTTAGCAAAATTTTCAAACTCTTTTAAGAACCCCTATTAGAACAATCATGGTCTCTCCTCCTTGTGAATCTTGATTTACCACGTTCTTTCCACACCTCAATCGTGCAATTGTTTAGTTTTCAACGATAATCAGCACAAGAGAACAAGAATGAGAGATTATAATTTCTCTTTCTTGCACTAGCAAGAATATGAATATTGTAATGTGTATTATAAAATCCCAAAGCCTAGTAAATTAATAATAGATGTTTAGTTGGACTTGACCCACCGATTAAAAATAAGCCTGCTCATTATTTAATTTATTAAATTAATTAAACTTGGCCCATAGATTAATTAACTTAAGCCTATTAACAAACAATCCGATTAATATTACTATAAATATCTCCACACTTGTCAATTAATGAATTCTTAATATCATTCTTCTAGTGTTTGACTTTTATGTGTAACTCATTACTTTCCGATCACAATGTCAAACCACTTATCATAATCTGTTACTAATGCAAGTGCGCCATTCTAACAAGCACATCACAAAGGACCATTAAAGCCAAGATGAAAGTAGCGAGCTTGTCGTTGAAGTTGTATCCAATCTTCGAACTGTTACAACATATTTGTCCTAAGCCGGAATTATCCAAATACTCAAGAAAGCCCAAGAAGCCCACAAAAGGAAAGCATTAGATAATCTTAGTTTGCAGGAATTGGACTTGGTACCTTACAGTGCCTATTGAATTGCACTTGGGCTTTAGGTTTTTGGTTTGTTGGGAAACTCATTGCAGAAGGCTTCGTTGGAACAAAAGCACTATTCTAGACTTATATGATTTTGGAGAGCACAGGGCATGTCATTGTTGATGCTGGAGTAAGATGATCAGTGTAGCTAAAGGTTCTGTTGTGGTTGGATCAGTATTTACACTGTTGAATCGATATTCATTACTTGAACTTGGACATCCAGTGGGGTACACAGTATATAAGTTAATCGGTCGCGTTAAACTGCATGATGTGATTTTGCATAACCTACTAGGCCTAATGTGATGATCTTTGTTAGAATTAGGGTCAACAAATTCTATTTCGAAGATAATTGGGAATTATAAATAAAGTCGACATAAGAAGAATTTTATTTGAAATGCTATTTTGAAATCCTATTTGAAGTCTATTTGACAAATTCTAATTGAAATTCTAGTTTGAAGCTCAATTGGGAGTTTGGAATTTGTATTGAACTTGAAAATGTCATATGGACCAGGAATGAATTTTCGGCATTTTCTTTGTTAACTGGCCGCTAGCTTATTGCTCAAGGGTGCCGTCAAAATTTTGTATGGAGTGCTGCGCTAGCTTGGAACTCGAGAGTGGCTCGTCAGGCTCAAGTCCGTTTCGCGTTTTAATACTTTTTTTTAAGCATTACTTTCCATACATAACTCTACTTTTAGGGTTTAAAACCTTCCCCATATATATTTAGCTCTTCATCATATTTTAGGATTTAGATAAACTATAAATACAAAATCATTGTATTCTTTCTCCATATTTAAGTGATATATCATTTTTTTTTTGGCAAATTATCTTGCTTTTGAGTTTATAATCAATTAATTCATATTGTGGTATAAATATATTATTCTTTTCTCCTATTACTACAACAAATCAGTATTAGCATAATTTGATATTTTCTTCGTTGTTTATTACAATTGGCATCAGAGTTAAGATTTTATTCATAGGGAGATTTTGATCTTTGGAATGACAGCCATGAAGTATGATATTCCACTGTTGGATTCCAGAACAAAATTTTCATTGTGGCAGATTGAGGTGAGAGCAGTGCTCATTTATATGGCATTTTGTTGTGTTTTTTGCCCCCATCTCATATATATTGCTTAGTAACACAATTTTATATAGTCATAATATTATCATCATTGAAGAAGCTTATGATGCTTTATTTTCAAAAGGAGAAGATATAGCATATTATTGAGGTTCATGAGATGGCATTGTTCTTGATGGTGATTGAGCAAAGGGCAAACTAATGTCTAACTTCAAAATTTATAGCAAGAATTCAGGGCACATAATTGTAGAATAGAGAAAATTTGGCTACAACTTTTCAAAAAGGAAATCAATTAGATACTTCAAGTTAAGCTATCATTACAAAGACTTCTTATAGCGATGGAGAACTTTTTTTTTTTTTTTTTTAACTATGACTCCAAATTTGATGAGGGTTGAAATCTTTATACAACTAGCTTTTTTCATATATATCCCAATCAGGATCTATTTTTAACATATGAAACAATTTTGGAAAGTGTTGCGGTAATGAGAAATAATACAAATTGTAGAATAGCTGGTATTGGTCAGATTAGAAAAAAGATGTTTGATGGGACGGTTAGAATACTTGATGCAGTGAGACCGTTCTAGATTTGAAGGAAAATCATATCTCGTTGGGTACTCTTGATTGAAAAGGATACAAGTAACTGGTAAAGGAATAGTCCTCAAGGTTTGCAAAGAAACCCCATGTTTTGCTATATGTCTTGTAGTGTTATAAAATATCTTTGATTAATCACCATACTTTAAGGACTCAGGAAGATTTGAAGTTAGATTTTGTACTGTTGGAAGCTAGTTTGAGTCTTTTTCGAAGCATAAAATCTCAGTAGAGTTCAGAAGTTATGGATAATTTTGCTTTGCCACAATTATCAATGGTGGCATTATATTCAGTTACCAGTAACAGATCTATTTTTTATTTTAAGCCTTCACATATGTATAATGCTACTGATTTAGTTGATTATGGTTTGAATGTGGTTGAGGGTGTTGATTCTAACCAAGATCTTTCTTTTGATGCATTCAGGGGTGGTCGTTTTAAGCTTGTTTCTACCCTGTTTGTCGATGTCCAATTTCAGTGCTTGAAATTTTGTTAATGCTTAGTTATTGAGTTTTGCCCTAGTTAGGTGACATAGTTTTGGAGAATATTTCAATTAGAAATTTTGATGGAGAATTTTGTTCGTACTTTTTCTTGAAGAGCTGAAGTTCATTCCTTGTAGCGAAATTTGTCTCTAGGTAGAGAATCTTTGAAGTTTACTCATTGTAGTGAAATTCTTGTCAATGTAGAGTTTGTTACCATTAAGCTGTGACCTGAATTCTATTTGGAAGATAATGAAGATTCTAATTAAAGTCGACTTAAAGAAGAATTCTATTTAAAATGTTATTTTGAAATCCTATTCAAAGTTTATTTGGCAAATTCTAGTTTAAGTTCTATTTGGAAGCTCATTTGGGAGTTTGAAATTTATGTTGGACTTGAAGAGATCAAGTTATGGATCAGGGAGAAATTTTCAACAATTTTTAGCTAGCCTACCTCTCGAGCAACGACATCGAAATTTTATGCAGATAGCTTGCCCCCGCTTGGCTCTTGAGCGATGTCAACAATGCTTGCTTGGTGCCCGCCTTGCACTTATGCGACGATTTGTCCGGCCCAAACCCATTTTCGTATTTTAAGCATTCCTTTCCATCTGTAATTTACTTTTAGAGCTTGAAACATCTCCTATATATACATTTAACTGTTCATTGTATTTCATAATAAGTTAGACAAATTATAAGCACAAAATTATTGTATTCTTTCTCTATATTTTAGTGAAATCTCATTTCCTTTGCAAATTATATTGTTCTTGAATTTGTGATCAATTACTTTATATTGTACCATAAATAAATTATTTTTTCTCGCCTATTATTACAATAAATTGGTATTAGAGTAATTTGGTATCTTCTTCATTTTTATAATAGTGTTCAGAAGCCTTTTGATTAACATCAATGCAGGAAAATTAACTGCATTGGTAAGGCAAAGTGGCTTATGCTTGATTGAAAGATTTTACAATTCACTTGTGTAGATTGATGGGCGAGATATCCGGTCGTATCTCTTAAGATCGCTTAGGAAGCATATTGCACTTGTTAGCTAAGAGCCAACGTCATTTACTAATACTATATGTCAAAAAATTATGTACGGCGCATTAGATGACACTGATGAATCAGAAGTTGTTGAGACATCAAATGCAGCAAATGCTCATGATTTCGTTGTTGGCCTGAAAAGATGGATACGACACATGGTGTGGTGACAAATGACTGTAGTTATCTGGTTGCTAGAAGCAATGAATTTCGATAGCCTGTGCCATCCTTAAAAAAACCAGTCATTTTGTTGTTAGATGAGGCCACTAGTGTCCTGATCAGTCATTGAAGAAGATCGTGTAAGATGCCCTCAAGCACATGATGGTTGGAAGGACTAGTGTAGTTGAGGCACACAGCCTACTATACAGAATTGTAACATGATTGCTGTTTTGGACAAAGGAAAAGTAGTAGAAATGGTGACTTACTCTTCCTTATTAGCTAAATGGCCAAGCCAAGCATACAATTCACTAGTTAATCTTCAAAGAACACCCAAGAACTTTGAAATCAACTAATTTCCTTTCAAGGTTACTTGGATCAGGAAATACTGAATTTGTATTATAATGCCAAATAGAAATCTATGCCAAACATGTCGTTTATGTTCCATCGAGTAGTAGTAGGATGACATTTAAATCAAATGTTGTCTCATGTGCTATGAGGCTTAATATGTACCTATGACTTTTCATTTTATATCTTTATATGCACACAAAAGTAGAAAGATTCAAAAGTTCAAATCTGGGGAGAAATTACACTACTTCATCATTGCTTGATCTTTATTTCTATGATTTTTGCTTATATTTTTTTGACTTTTACAATACACGTTATATCGTTTCTTTGTTTGCTTTATACTACTTTGCTTTGCAAATTTCTCCCCACAGATTTTTTAGTTTTTATTTATTTTTTAACAAGATTCGACCATCATTCCTCATTTTCTTTTCATGTCCATATTTTGTATTTCTTTCATTATGATTATTATTTTTTATATTAATTGAATAAAAACAATTTGAATACAAGTCAATTATCCAATCTACAATATTAATCGTGACATGAACCAATTCATTACAAACACTTTAATATGTCCAAAAACTTGAAAATATTTGAAAATAAAGGCAGAATTTAAATCAATTATTAGAATGAACTCTAAATGTTCGAATATAATGGAATCTTGAAATGATCAAATAATAAATTATCCTAACGGAAAACTTTAAGATGAAATTTGATGATATTCCTTCTAGTTCAAAACACTACTTTCAGAACTAATTCTATCTCCAAAAGATTTCATCAACCATCAAGAAATTCAATTTCTTCAGAAAAATTAAAAGGAGTTGATTTTAACCCAAATATTCTAAAACCTCAAGAGTTTAATTCAGAACATGCATATTCAGAAAGACCAGAGTCTCTTATTGTTTCGAATATGCAACCTCCTCATCCATTTAAAAGATTACGAAAACAATTAAATATAATTTCTTCCTCCATGGATAAAAGAAGATAATTAATAATAGATAAAACACCTGAAGCTAAAGCCTTTAGAAAAAATCTAAAAAAGATGCTTTCTAAATAAGAATTGGAATCATTTTGGGAAGAATTTTATTCTCGTCTAGAAGATTTTATTTTTCTTTCAATGGGAAAAAATCAAAGTTTTTGGATAACAAAAATAAAAATACGTTAATATGAACTTTTCGGGTCTCTAGTAAATGGAACCGTCGGGTCCAAATATAATTATGGAACCGTTCGGGTTCGGTTCCATTCGGTTCGGTTCGGATCGGTTCGGTTCCGTTCGGTTCTGTACTATAATTAAATTTTTTAACATTTATAACAACGTTATATAAATACGACTAATGCTACATTCAATAGTTTTGGAATGTCAGAGATTAGTAAACTATTTTGTTCAAATGATCGCTACGATCAAAGTTTCAATCGGGGAAAGTCACGGCTTCGATCGGAAGTCAGAGTGTCGGCCGACGATTGTATAGGTTTTGGAATATTAGATAGGCTGCGAGAGTGAGTGCGAGAGTCGAGACAACGTTATGCACTTTATTGTAGGTGTTTAGGGTTATTTAGTATATTTGATCTTGTATGGCTAAGAAATGAAATAATAAAATGAGTAATTGGGCCAAAAATTAAAAAATTAGAAATGAAACAAATTATTGGGCCAAAAATTTGGATTTAGAAATCATTGATTTGTTAATTTGTTTAGAAAAAATTAAAATTAAAATAATTTGATTTACTCAATATAAAAAAAATAGAAAGATTCGGTTCTTATTCGGTTCTTCGGTTCTTGGTCTAGAACCGAGAACCGAACCGTACCCGTCGGTTCTCAATTCAGATACCCGTTCGGGTATTTAATTTGACAAGAACCGTCGGGTTCGGATCGGTTCGGTTCGGGTTCGGTTCGGTCGGTTCGGGTTCGGGAGATTTGCCCAGCCCTACTTTTGTCACAAGCCATTTTCGGCCTAATCCCTTAAAAAATAATAAAAGGCAGCACAACTGTTGCTTGTAATAATTTTTTTTTTTTTTAAAAGTGAGCCAACTCAGCCCGACTCAATAAGGCTGGAGCTGAAAGTTCAGGTCGTGTCTAGAATTTTTGGTTGAGCAAAAGCTTGACTCAACTCGGACCAAAAAAATCCGAACCATTTTTACTCGAGTTGACATCCCTATTCTCCCCTCAAACGAGTCATTATAAACTGAACAATTCTAGTTCTATTGTCAAAGACATTAAAAGCATTCGAGCTCAAAATAATTATACAAATATTTTTATCACAATTAATGACAAATCAATTATCTAGAATTGAATCCAATACAGAATGAAAAAAATCAAGAAGAGGAAGGGGGGAAAAATTAAAAAAATCCAATCAATTCAATCTTTAAACCAAATTTAGGAACACTCTTTACAGAATCTAGTGTTATCGAAGAATTGTTGAAACAACTATCAACATTAACTACACCAAATAATGTCAATGTAGTTTACTCAATTGAAGAACTAGGTCGGTTTATAAAAGAAAAAGAACATTCTCAAATCAATAAATTAAGAGGTTAAAATTCAAAAATACCAAATTTTTACCAAAGAAAAAGAAACTGCAAACCTCTTATAATGGAGATGAAATCATAGAATGGAATACTAATGGAATGATTGAGTATCATATTATTAAGTTGTTAAAAATATTGCTACATGTCATTAGACATATCTCTGTCAGTTTATTTTTGAAAAAACTGCTTTCAGTAATATTTTACTTGGCCTTTCAGGTCAATTAAAAGGATAGTGAACTAATTACCACACTAACGACAATCGTGAAAAAGTAATTAACGCTACTAAATCAAATGAACAAAATGACAGCATATTTTGTTTGTTTTTATTAAGCATTGCATTGGAGCATTTTTGTAATATATCGTACATATTACAAAGTAATGAGCACAAATCTCAATATTAGAGCATTGATACATATTGCATTATTTGCGATTTTGTTCTTTCTTTCTTGAATTTGAATGTAACTTGTCAAGTAGATTTGATGTCGTTGAAATGTACCTAAGCTAGCTACTATGAAAAAGATAATTGATACTTAAATTGTTAGTCCTTGTTCGGTCCTACTAAAAATCAATATTTTAATTCAAACGAAATTTAATAATTAATTTTAATCATACATTTTGATGGAACGCACAATTTTTCAACCATACATTTCATTAACTTATATCAAAATTTATTAAAAATTTGATTTTAATTCTCACTAAACAGGAGCTTTTATTATCTCTGATGCACACTTTATTAAGAATGTACAATTTCTTTAATATTAAAAAATTATTATTCAAATTGTTACGTACCTAAATTAGAATTTTGTTAGCCGTTGAGCAACTAGCTCGTAATATTATGCTAAGTAGGTATTGCCATGGTTTATATGAGAAGAATTCTCACTTTTAATTGTCATAAATAAATAAGTTGACACTATCTATACTGACTCAAAATGAATGAGTATATACCATTACTCAACAACATAAGACCCTATACACATAAAGTAAGTAAGGCACATCTCCAAGTGGTAAAAGGGGAGGGTGGAGAAATCCAGCTTTGCTCTTAAAAGCGTGTCTAGTTAACTTTACTAAAGTACTTTATTTAGTTAGAAATTTTTTTAAAAGAAGTTACTTCAATGTAGACTCTCTAAAACACTCCTGGAATAGTAGACTCTCTAAAACACTTCCGGAATGGAAAACTTCTTCATAAATTATTTAGATATTGTTTGAGCCACATTATTTTTATAAGAATGTATTTTTGAGTAGTGTTTGATGGAAAATATATGGTTAAAAAATAAGGAAAATTTTTGGATTTACGTGTAATATTATTTTATTGAAGAATGTGTGATTGAAATGATATCAAATCACTATTTAAAAATTTATTTTTGAAAGAATGTGACTCAAACAAGGCCTAATTTTCAAACAATATTATGTTCTTCAAAATAAATAAATATATAAAATCCTTATATCGACTCACATGATTCAATTTATATCGGTTATAACCACACATGAATGTTACTTAGGTGTCAGCTCACGCGCTCGGCTCGTCCGAGCACGAGCAGTGCTCGGCTTGGCTCCTGAATTCGTGAACTTAAGGATCGAGCTGAGCTCGATCATGGTCCCTTCGTCCGAGCAACGAGCTCAAATATATATTTTTAACATGGCTTGCGTTCAGACTTGTCCCCATACGACCTCGAACAATTCATGAGTTGAGTCCAAACAAGTCGGATGGACAAGCGACAATTTGTTCGATCCAATTGCTATCCTTAACATTGCTGATCTCAATCAAGTGGAGTGCTCTGATGTGCATATACAAAGTTTAAAATGGGCTCGAGGGTGGCCTTTTTTAGGCTCTTTTGTGTTGAGTGGAGTGCTCTTTATAAAATACAAATCACGTCACATATAAAAATAAAAGTTTACGTTTTCCCTCGTGAAACTTCATATTTTTCCTTACCCGTTCTGGCCTTTACTTCTTAAATTCTCATACTGAAAAACGATTCGGACAATAGTTTGATTCAAAGAATTGACCTGAAATTCAATTTCTGGGTTGGTTAATTATATCTGTTTACTGTTTTACTCAAATTCCCTTCTGAAGGGAACTTTACAGGTTAGTTTTTTCATGAAAAATGAGAAGGAAGTTTTCTTCTTGGGTTTTTATTTGATATTCCTTTTGTTTTTGCAGAAGGATGAAGCGATTACGAGACGAGGTATATGTGAAACCTCAATTTAAGCGGCCATTTGGTTCTTCTTCTCTTGGAGAATCGTAATCTCGTTTCATTTTCTTTACATATATAATTTCTTTAGTTTTCTTGATTTAACTGTGTATCATATGTGATATTATCTCATTTTACTCCGAAGTTCTGCCATGTCCATTTTTTGTTTGGGAAAAGGCTTTGTTTGTTTTGAAATTGTAATTTAATTTACTCGATCTTATTAATTTTTTGTGATCAGAATTATTTGATTCCGTTTTCTACCACATCCTTTGATTAGGTCGGCTACTTAGCAGTTACGGCAGAAAAGGAACGGAAAGAAAGAAGAATTAGGTCAAACTATTGTGTTGATGGGTTGCTGAGATTGTGTTGTGGAGGCAGAAATGGAATTAAAAGGCGGATCTTTACGCATAGTTGCTGCTTTGCTTTGTTTTTGTTTTCATTTTCATATATTTCTCCCCAGGGAGGGCAGGGTTGGGTGCAAGATTGCAACTTACCCAACTAAGCCTAATAGTTGTGTTTTGGCTGTATTAAGTGGAGGCTTGAGCTGCAGTTAGTTGGAAAAAAAATGACCTTTGGTAATTAACTTAGTAGGTAATTAGGAGCGATAGAGCATAAGGAAGAGGACAATAATCAATTACAGCTTGTTTATATGGTGCACGGCTGTTGTTTTATGAGTTTGTGCTGTAATGTTATCCAAGTTTGATTGCAACTTCATTTATTCGCCTTTTTGTGATTAAAAGGTATGGGCCATCCCAAACCCAGCCCCCCGGAAGTGGAGGTGGAGTAGGAGGAGTTGGTGCTGGTGGAAGTAGTGGTGGAGGTGCTACACAGAAGCTTACGACCAATGGTGCATTATCTTATCTGAAGGAAGTTAAGGACATGTTTCAGGATGAAAGAGAAAAATATGACAGGTTCCTTGATGTAATGAAAGATTTTAAGTCTCAAAGGTAAATGAATTTGCCCCTGTAATATTATTTTTTTCATTTTGGTTTTTTCATATAACATTTCTTTGCAACATTCTGTCAAATTTTTTATTTATTTTTAATTGCAGAATAGATACTGCTGGTGTTATAGCAAGAGTGAAAGAGTTATTTAAAGGGCATACTAATCTTATCCTTGGATTCAATACCTTCCTGCCCAAGGGTTATGAAATCACCCTCACTGATGTGGAAGTGGTTCTGCCTAAAAAATCTGTTGAGTTTGATGAGGCAATAAGTTTTGTGAACAAAATTAAGGTCAAGTTTCCATTTCTATCCACAATAACTGGTGCTAGTGCTAAACTTAGTTTCCTAGAAGTCGAGTAACAATTAGCATTTTTTGTGGACTTTGTCGCCTGCAGAAGCGATTTCAAAATGATGATCATGTTTATAAATCTTTCCTGGACATCTTGAATATGTATAGGAAGGAGCACAAGGGTATCACTGAGGTCTACCAAGAGGTATATGTAGTTTCTGAAATGATTTTATTTGAATCATATTAAGAGATATCTAATCGATATTCAGCATAGTTTATTTTCATGTGTTCTATTCCTAGTAGTTTAGGTTATAATATGTCTATTTGCAGGTTGAAGCACTTTTTGATGATCATCCTGATCTTCTTGAGGAGTTTAGTAGATTTTTGCCTGATTCATCGGCTACAGCATCAGCTGCAAATGCTTCTTTTGGCCATAATTCTTTTCATCATTCCAATGAAAAAACTTCTGCAATTCCCACAATGAGGCAATCTAACATGGAACAGGTTACATTTCCATACTTGTGTGCATGTGTGTGTGTGTGTGTGCGCGCGCGCGCGCGTAAGTATATGTGTAAACATTTACAAATCTGTTTTCTGATTTCGAGTTTTCTAAATGAGAATTATTTCTCCTACAAAATTAAGCAACGTCTACTCGGAGGTAGGATTTTTAGTCCCCATGGAGAACTCAATCTTCGCGTTGAGCGTCCAGATTTGGATGATGATAAAACAGTGAGGAAGTTGCATAAGGAGCAGAAGAAACGTGTTGAAAAGGAGAACAGGGATATGAGAAATTGCGATCAGGATGTCAGAGAACCTGACAGCGGAAACAATGGGGATATTAGCAAGCTTCGACTTTCTGACAGAAAGAAGTCTGCTCTAAAAGTTGAAGACTTAGGAGGAAACTCAAATTTGGCTTCCAATGATGATAACGATGCATGGAAAAGTGAGTGAATGATCCTCCATAATTTTATGATAGAGTTGGATAGCTGATTGGTCTATCTTTCTGGTGCATGTCCATCTTTTTGCGACTTAGACTCTTAGATTTGTGATATGTATTTGTTACATAATATGAGATATACTATTTTCTAGCAACTTGAGACATAGTTAGATTTATATAATTCTCTATATTTTAGATCTGTGATTTGTTTGAATAACTTTCCTACCCCCATGAGCCTAAAAATGGGGAAGAAGTTAATTCGTTTAGATCAATCTTTCTTTGCAAGTATACTTTTTTTTTCAAGTTGCAAAGAGTGTTCCATACTTTTATGTGGCTTTCTAGACCAATACTTTGTATTGACTTATTAAGCTTTTCAACATCTTGTTTGTTTGATCCTGCTAGGCATGTACAGTCAAGAGTTCACTTTCTGTGAAAAAGTTAAGGACAGGTTACACAGTGCAGATGATTACCAGGCATTTTTGAAGTGTCTTCATATTTACAGCACAGAAATAATTACAAGAAAGTAATTGCAGAGTTTGGTAGGTGTATTATGCTACTATTAGCGCTTTACTGTAATTTGACTTGTGACTTAATAGTGTATTAGGGGTAATATATGGTTACAGTTTGTTTAGAACCACTAATAGTAACACGTGCTCCATTTACATTTTAATTTTCTGTTATTTACTTGAAATCTCGGAAGTACTTCTTTCATTGTCCTTCCTTTGCCTTCTGTCAGATAATAACATTAATCTGGGCCGCATGTTTGTTTCAATCCCTGGGTGGTAATGCTTTAACACTGGCTTTATCTTGTATTGACACGAGGTAATTTCAGGTTGCTGATTTACTTGGAAAATATCCTGATCTAACGGATGGATTTAATGAATTTTTGGAGCGATGCGAGCGAATTGGTAAGTTTGCTAAAATTTTAATTTGGACAAAGATGTATTTCGAATTCTCTTCAATTCTGACCGGTGTCTATTGCAGATGGATTCCTTGCTGGTGTTATGGGCAAAAGTATGTAATTTTTCTGACTCAAGTTTTTGATTATTTTCTTTGAAGAGATCTTGTGAACAACATTCAATCATATATTATATGATTTCATGCAAGTTTGTGGCGCGTTATCTTTTTCCTCCCGTTTTAGAATAAAAGTTCCAATTCTTTCAACTGTTAAGATGCCGGTCATTTCACTGGATGGGTGATGAAGCTGTTTAATTAATAGCAGAAACTTTGTGGAGTGAAGGGCATTCATCAAAAACCTTGAAGTTAGAGGACAGGGAACAAAAGCGTGAAGTGGACGGAGGTAAAGAAAAGGATAGATGCAGTTTGAAGTACTGGGGAAAGTCAATTCAAGAGCTCGACCTTTCTAACTGTCGACGTTGTACTCCCAGTTATCAACTTCTTCCTGAGGATGTATGAATTTTCATTTCATCTCTGCCTTTTTGCTGCAAAAAAGTTAATGAGTTCTGGTCTAATTGATTGCATTTTAGTTTTATGACGTGAATTAAGAGCGGGGTATTTTAAGAAATATTAATTCCTCTTAATTTTATTTTTAATTTGGCTGTGCAGTATCCAATAACTTCAGCAAGCCAGAGGTCAGAGCTTGGTGCCCAAGTTCTGAATGATCATTGGGTATCTGTGACTTCTGGAAGTGAGGATTACTCCTTTAAACACATGCGCAGAAACCAGTATGAAGAAAATTTGTTTAGATGTGAAGATGACAGGTATATAACCTCATTAGTCTCCCCTCCCCTTTTACTATGATGTTAAAGGAAAAGCTGGGTTTACCTGGACTTTATTTTGTTGTATATTCCCTTGTTGTCAGCACTGGAAATTGAGAACTGTTGAGGTCATCTTTCCCTGGTCTAGTGCGCTCATTTTTAGCTTCCAATTTGTAATCTTATGGAATGTGGATGATAGGACCCTAGGCACTAAGAACTCAACAATGAAATAAATTGTTACTTCCTTGAATGAATTACTGGAAAACAAAGGGAAAACAGATCCAAGGCTTTCAAGAGGCCTGGTCTCTCCCCACAAGACTCAACAAACGTGAATGCCCATTCCCCGCCCCCCTACTCTCACATTTATTGATTCTTCCTCACTCCCTCAATTCCCCATAATACCCCCGATAACTAATTAATAACAGATAGAGAACTAAGTTTGATTCCCTGCAGCAACTCTTGCACCTGCCCTACTGACTGTATCACCTTCTTTCTTTCTCCTCGTGTATGTAAATATAGTGGGTGGTCTATCAGTGGAAAGAGTGGAAAATGTTTCATTGTTTTCTTCTACATTTTCAGGTTAAGATATAAGAATTTTCAGATCTCTACCTCCTGGCGCCCCCCCATTTGCATTTAGGTCGCGGATTGCATTGCTTGAAATAATGTTGACAAGGGTATAGAGTTCCCCCAAGTGAATATATTTTGGCTTTGTTAATTGAAGATTTTTCTATGTCATGCTTGATGATTTAGATTTGAGCTAGACATGTTGTTGGAATCTGTGAGTTCATCTGCAAAGCGCGCGGAGGAATTCTTGAACAGTATTAACAATAATTCAATTGGTTCAGATAGTCCCATACGTATTGAGGATCATTTCACAGGTTTGATATTATAAAATCCAGTACCTACAAAAAAAAAAAAAAAAAAAAACTTAAGTTAGATATGCCAGATTAATTAATGAGTAAGTTCTTTTTCTTGTTTTCTTCAGCTTTAAATTTGAGATGCATAGAACGTATATATGGTGACCATGGTCTTGATGTGATGGAAATTTTGCGTAAAAATTCTTATCTGGCATTGCCTGTTATACCATCCCGCCTCATGCAGAAGCAGGATGAGTGGACTAAGTGTCGTTCAGATTTTAACAAAGTGTGGGCTGAAACTTATGCTAAAAACCATTACAAGTCTCTTGACCATCGGAGTTTCTATTTCAAGCAACAAGATTCAAAGAACTTGAGCACAAAATGTAAGTCAAGCACTAATGTTAGATAATGATTGCCAGTTGTATTTATGGCTTCAATACTGGCGTATGCTTTACTTTTTCCAGTTTTTAGTACGATCGATAAGTTTCTTTTTGTTGTATGAAACATCAAATTGTTAGTTTACCATGAATCGCACATTGTACGAGAATCAGAATACTGTTTTTAAGCTTAGGCCAACTGCCACCAATGCCATGAACTTGAACCCATAATGTCCAGAAGACAGGTGAAGGAGCTTGGTTACTGGAAGTGGGGGGAGTTCCAACTACTCTAAATCTTATGCTTTAGCCAGCACTCTGGTTGAGGTGGCTGCTAGGGAGAACTTCAATAGAACTGAGGGGCACCCTAATTTTAATGTAGAGAAAAATGTTGGGGGCCCTTCTGCAGATTTAATAGGCTAGCTGCTGTATCTTGTTAGTTTCTGAGTGGACCACACCCTGTTTAAATTCCCACATCCGGCTGGAGTGTGAGCTAACACTATGAGGTAGGTCAGTCCAGTCATGCACGGAGTTGAGTTAGGCAATCTTCGGCTGCATTGGTTTCTGTGCACCCTGAACTTAGTGTGCTGGTGTCGTGTTGACTACTGTTTGTTGCTGTACTTCTTTCATTTGACATTGGGTTCCTTCTCACGTATTCTTTTCATGCTTTTGATGGGCAGCATTAACATCTGAGATCAAAGAAATCAAGGAGAAAATCCGGAAAGAGGATGATTTGCTTCTCAGTATTGCTGCTGGAAGCAGACATTCTATAGTTCCAAATCTTGAATATGAATATGTTGATGCTGAAATTCACGAAGATGTTTATAAACTTATCAAGTATTCATGCGAAGAGGTCTGCTCAACAAAAGAACAACTAAATATAGTTTTGAGTCTTTGGACTACTTTTCTTGAGCCAATGCTGGGTATTCATTCCCGGCCTCATGATTATGATGCTACTAAAGATGTCAGTGCTTCTAAGTGTCAAACAGTGGAAAAAACTGCTACGGTTATAAATGGAAGTGATGGAAGCCCTATTGCTGATTCTGCTACCATTAACACGAAGCTGCAAAAGCTTAGCTGCATTGGAGATGCTAGCACTTTGCCACGAGTAAATTCCAGCAGGACCGGCTTCACAACTGTGGATGTTGTGGCCAAAGAAGATGGCCTAATTGTTTCCCCTAGTGAGAGATTGACCAATTCTGATGCAGCTGCCACTATAGGAGCGAATGAGAATAAGGGGATAAATGTGAATAAGGGAAGAATTAACGTGGAAATCACTTCAGGTACGTATGGGTCTATTTTATTAATGATTTATGTTATATTTATCCTTCTTGAATTGATCATTTATTCAAGTGTCTCAATTAAGGATCATTTATTTTGAACTTCAAGGTCATAATGCAAAATCTTCACTAGTTAATAATAGTCCTAGTGAGGAAGTCCATGGAGCCAAGCTCATTACTGAAGATATGCTGTCCTCTGAGGTACGCATCTATAATTTTAGCTTGACTTACAGTTCTAATTATTGATCTGATGTAGTCATATTTTTATGTAGTGTATTCCCCATCATATTTTTTTCGGTTTTTTCTTTCTTTTTCATGGGTAGGGGTCTTTTGAGCCACCTAGGTTGTGTTTTCATCCAGATGAAAGCACGTTCACCTTTTGTTCTACAGGATAGTGAGACATCAAGATTGAATGAATTGGAAAATGGAGCGTTTGCAGCAGGATGCAGACGTGATGGACATAACCAGGATATTGATCTCTGGAAAAATGAGAAAGAAGAGGGTGAGCTATCACCCAATGGTGATTCGGAAGATAAATTTGTTGCTTATCAAGATGGAATTTCAAAAAAAAAAAATCTCAACAAACATCATGGAGATGATGGCATTCAATATTGCAAACTGGAGATCTGTCTGGATGCTGCAGGTAAAAATGATGCAGATGCTGATGATGACAGTGAAAATGTTTCCGGGTCTGGTGAAGATGTTTTGGGTAGTGAGTCGGCTGCTGATGAGTGCTCACGGGAAGAGCACGTGGACGAGGAAAATGGAGAACATGATGAACTTGAACGAAAAGCCGAAAATGAAGGTGAGGTTGAGAATATGAGTGAAGCTCATTGTATTGGAGGAGATGGTGTCTTGCTGCCGCAGTCCAATTGTTTTATGCTGACCTGTAAGCCTCTGTCGAAACATGTGGCTTCTGCATCAATTGTCGATGACAAAAAGGATCGACAGGTTTTTTATGGAAATGACACCTTTTATGTGCTTTTTAGGCTGCATCAGGTATGTTCATAGTTAGTTAATATTGTTATTACCTGCATTAATCTGGTTCTAGTGGCAGTGCCCTCACAGAAGAAAAAAGGAACTGCATACATGATTGATATATCAAGGCTGTGATCATGCATTTCATTTTCTTCGCCATATTACATGATTTTCTTTTCCATTTTTGTCAGGTGCTTTATGAGAGGATATTGTCAGCTAAAGTGAATTCATCATCTACTGAATCAAAAGGAAAAATCGCAAAGGATGCTATTTCGGATCCCTATGTCAGGTGATTCAAAATAGTATATCCATGGTCCATAATCAGCTTTAACGCTATTTTGAATTTTATTAGTTTTTTGTGTTATGTGCAATGCAGATTCATGGATTCCCTGTATAGTTTGCTTGATGGATCTTCTGATAATTCGAAATTTGAGGAAGATTGTCGATCACTAATTGGAAATCAGTCTTATGTGCTATTTACATTGGATAAGCTGATTTATAAGCTGGTCAAACAAGTAATCTTCCTAAGAATGTGTTTTTACCTTTTCACCACTTCTATGTGTTTCAAGGCATATGGTTTGAATAATGTGCATTTTTTTCTGCAGCTCCAGACTGCTTCGAGTGAGGAGGTGGGCTGCAAGCTTCTTTATCTATATGCGTATGAAAAATCTCGGAAATGTGAGAAGTATGTTGATTCAGTTTATTATGAAAATGTCCATGTGGTTTTGCATGACGAGAACATGTACCGGCTTGAACGTGTAGGCCTCCTGATACTCAAATAAAAAATCTATAGATGTTTGCATCGTGTATGAAATAGTATGCTTGGGTGCTGAAATATTACATGCTTTTGGCAGACATCTCCGTTAACTCATTTGTCCATCCAATTGATGGATGATGGAAATGAGAAGTCTGAAGTTATGGCAGTTTCCATTGAACCTAATTTTGCAAACTATCTACACAATGATTATCTATCAGCGGTTTGTGATGGAAAGGAGTCGTCTGCCATCATGCTGAAGAGGTATTGTTATTATTTTCCAAGTTACACAACTTAGAAAATTGTGACAGCCTACTTATTAAAAAGATATGGACAAAATTAGCACTTTTAACAGGGCCTGACTAAAAATTTTGAGGAAAAAGCACCAATTGCTGGAACGTCTCATATGGCATAACTATTTTATTATATGTCATATACCATATAATTCTTGTATTCTTTTTCATGAGCTCTAGAAACTGTAAAATATTGTCATTAGTTGAATGACATTTTAATTGATTGATTTCATTGTCTGGTGTTGCTTGTAATGCACATGCAGAAACATGCGTAAATTTGTCAATCTTGATGAATCTTCTATGTACATGGCTATGGAAAACGTCCTTGTGATGAATGGTTTGGAATGTAAGATGGCATCCAACTCATCCAAGGTATACGTCTCTGATTTATTCTATAGTATAAGTAGAGAGTTTTCAATAATATGGCCTTTCAAGATGCCATTGGCTTTTATGATTTCATCAGTCTTTCTTGATTTTTCATTGATCCCCTTCCCATCTCTCTGTCTCTTGCAGAGACACATTCAGAGATGTGATTTCCTTTTTTACCAGTTCAGTGTATTCTTTTTACTGATCAGCACCAATTTTTGCTCGATGATTTCAGTATGCTGATGTTATTGCTCATTTCCATCAACATTTACAACTTGTATTGATTTCACTATCTTTGATACCGATGCTGCTATTTTATGAGCACTTTCATTCACCTCTTCCATTGATATAATAGCTATATGGGTCCTGGGATTTCAACATTAGCTTTGTCGATAACTAGTATTATGGTGATATGGCTTTACTTTTTGGGTGTGGCTTATGGGAGCATATTGTCACGGATCGCAAGGTCATGACTTGAAACTTGGCATGACACAGGAATGTCATGGCACAAGGTGGGAAAATAAGATAGACTTATGGCAAATAAGGTCTAAGTTTCGGCGGTACAAGGCGATGAGTGCGTCGCCAAATTCAGTGGGAGAGTGACTTACGCCCACGCGGTTGCGTTCGATCCGTCCCGGTAGCGGCTGCAAGATAGCGTGGGTAACGCATTTCAGAAGGACGGAACAGCTTGCGATAGGGGATGCAAGCAGATTCGGCAAAGGACGCAGGCAGACTAGGGTTGGGGACGCAAGCAAATTGTTTTGGGGCAGAATGCAGGCTACCTAGATCGTGCAATTTTTCAGGGCATTAATGAGGTTTTTCTAAGTCCCGACCCAGCCATTTTGAGAGGAAAAATACATGAATCTGTAGCCGGATATTTTGAGGATGTAAGTGGGCAACTTGCACAACTTGTCCACTTATGCCACTTGTAAGCTAAGCGCGAGTTGTATGCAAGCTAAGCATGAGTTGGCAAGAATAAATATCAATGATGCAAGTTAAGTGCGAGTTGTATGCAAGCTAAGCACAAGTTGGCGACAACTTGTAAGGTAAGTTGTAAGATCATCCACTTGATGACAACTAAGCACGAGTTGTAAACAACTAAGCACAAGTTGTGATCAACTAAGCACAAGTTGTAAAGTGGAATGTTAAGGAGGTTTAACTTTTGCCTATAAATAGAGATTGAAGTCTCATTTGTAAATTACATGTAGTAGATGTTAGAAAGTGTAGAGAATGTAGAGTTGAGTGAGTTTACTCATTAGAGAGATTGTAAAGTTTTTCCTTTCATTTATACAAAGAAAGTTTCCCCATCCTTACTTGTTTTCCATATATTATTTACTTTAAAATTCTCTTCTCAACGTGTGTATAATTTAGCCTCATTGGTTAAATTATTTGTGAGCGTAGAAAGGCTGACTTAACGTTTTCTCGTGAGGCGTGGGAATTGTAGAACGTTAAGGCTGCACGGTTCTAGTTTGTTCGGGTGTAACGAAACTAGGTCCGTGACAATATGCTCTCTTGTATAACGATCGCACCCATCAAATCAATTTAAAAAGAAAAAGGAAAAAAAGCTCTCTTGTATGCCTTTTGTTGAGTATGCTTGCTCAAATTTACTAGGCAATTTTGATTTGGTATTTGTGGTGTTGTGCTATCTTGTCATCATTATAAGCAACACGCTTCCTATGAGTCATGGAATAGTACCAACAACAATGATCTATACCTTATTTTCCATGATTTTGAGGTAGATTACAGGAATCCTCGTTCTTCATTGTGCTTTGTTCATTGTTAGATCTATTGGGAGATTTAAAGGAACTAGAACTTCAAGAACCTTTGCTTGCTTCTCAATACATCTGGGTGCCAAAGTGATGCATTGCTTATGATGAACTAGCCAACCCTTTGCCCTCTTCTCACTCCACCCAAACCGGATCAACACGTCTCTAATAGAGGATACCCTTTGAAATGTGTATTAGGATTCATGTCATTTAGCTCCTGTTTGGTTCTCATTATTTTTTCATTAAAATGAAAAGTATGATCGTTATCCATCACATTAAGTCACCATATTTGAATTTCTATCTCTTGTGTGGGGCCCGTAATGGCTATGTTTTTCATTATCATTCTTTCAAAAATAAGAAACAAACGGGGGCTTAATTTATTCAACTTACCATGGCTGCCAACTTACTCCAGTTCTCATCTCTATGGAAACACGTAGGCTTTATGGAATAGTACCATATTTCAAGAATGCATTATGTGATGGAAGGCATTGGTTGTGGAAAGGGCTAAAGGTGGGGGTAGGAGGAGAATTCCAGCATTAACTTGGTTTATCACTCTATATAATTAGCAGCTTCCGCAGGCAGGCTGTCTGTTATCTCCTTGGTTCACTTACCCCCTCATTTCTCCTTGCTTGCTGCACAGTTTGTTGTTTTTATGCAAGAATGTTACTAGCAGCCAAATGTTGTTTAGTAGAAGCATTGAAACCGAAGTGGTTATAAAACTCTGTTGTTTCGATTTACAGTCCTTGTTTATTATGGCTAACTGTCCTCTAACGACACAACGTATTTCCAGATCTCTTATGTCCTCGACACAGAGGACTTCTTTATGCATTTGGGGGGGAGGAGGAGGAGGAGGAGACAGAGATCAGGGGGCAGATCCTCATGCAATGGTCAGGCCAGAGTACACTGCTTTCACCAATTTTTGTCAAACTCTATACAATAAAGCTCCCACCGTTTCTATCCTATAACAAACAAGGTATGCCTAAATTTCGTATTTACTCTTAAATTAGATTATAAGTTGAACATCTATAGATTCACTGTTTTCTCACTCTCTTTCTTCTTCGGTACAGTTCTATGACATTTGATCCTCGAAAGATGACCAACCAGATAACCACAAAAAGGAGCGGAGTTTCTCGGCATTGCACTATCTTGTGAGCCCGTGTCAATTACATTCATGTCACTGTTTCTGTATATAGTGGTTGCCCATATTAATTGTAGTGTCGTGTTTATTCTATAGAATTGCTTTCACGGGCAAAAGTAGCCCGTTTTCTTTCTTTCTGTATTGGTTTTCCTGTGGTGGTTACAGCTGCTTATGTGACACATTGATGAGATAGGAGGGAACGGTATAGCCGAATCCTGTATACTTTTGTTGGAATTGTACAGAATTTACATTTGTCTCTTTTTAAACTGTAATGGAATTTTCACGAAGTGCTGTTTCTTGCTCGTGGCGAATGTTAGATGCATTGATAGTAAGGTAAGAGATATTCCTAGAGGAGAAGAAAATATTGTGGGCACTATTGAATTGTGTTTAAAATGGCGTTAAAAATGTCACTTGCATGAAAAAAATGTTGTAAAATAGTACCAATAAAAAGGTAAGTTACTCCAAAAGTAGATAATTTTGATATAAAGTAATTGAATTGATTGTAAGTTTGACAAAATAAAATTATAAAATTTGAGAAATGTCGCCTGCATTATTGTAGTCGATATTGTGAACCTGGAATTTTGAAGGCAATTTTTTTTTTAATCTAATTTTTTATGTGCGCCATGTATTTTATTCATCAACGTAAAATAAATGGGCCCTATGTAACTAGTTTTCTATAGTATCAAATAAATGGAAATTACATATTCTAATAGATTAAAAATCCTCATTTCAAAAATAAGATGTCATGTTTAATATTTCACAAATTAGAATTTTTTTAATTAATTAATATATTTAAAAATTAATCTAATAAATAATAATTTCAAAACTAATTTATTCATTTTCTACCTCAATCTCTCTCTCTCTCTCTACCCCTGATTCTCTCTCTCTATCTCTCACACCTCTCTCACCGTTGTAGATACAGCGATGACAGATGTAGTAGATCTGAGACAAAATTCGGCATATCCAGTAGATGACGGCGACAGTGGATGATGATACGCTGATCTGCAATATTTGTGGCAAAGGTGGATATGCGACGGTGGATATGCAGATCATAATTTGTGGATATGACAGATCGTGTGAGGCGATGGCGTGGTGTGCGTTCGGCTGGGTGTGGGGGTGTGTGCAGAACGGCGGTGGCGTGGTGTGTGTTCGGCTGTAGCATTAAGACGTCGATGTGGTTGTGGTGTGTGTGTGTATGGGTCTAGTGGCATGTGCGATGGCGGTAATAGTGTGTGGCAATTTGTAAATCGTGGATATGTCGTGGATCTGTGGTGTTAGTGTGGCGGCAACAGTGGCAGTGATGATTTGGGGCGATTGCGGTGTTTGTGGACTGTGACTTCCAATTGTGGCGTTGGTGTGTGGGAGCGATGGTGGTGGCGATGATTTGGGGCGGTTGTAGTAGCTATGGACAGTGACTCGTAATTGTGGTGTTGGTGTGTGGTGGCAATGGTGGTGTCAATGAAAATTGTGACTGTGATTGTGACTGTCTCTGTGATTTGCATTTGTGACTCACAATTGGATACGTGACCTGAAAATCGTGACTGTAAGTCACAATCGATTAAGTTGTGATTAAAAAATTAATTGTGACCAATTAATCCAATAATTTGTAACGAGTAAATGAGTTGTGACCAATAAAAGTAGTTGTCGACAAGTGATGGTGGTGGTCACGGATTATTTGGTTGATTGTGACCATTAAATTGGTTAATCTGTGACTAATAAACAATATGTGATCAATGAAAATGATAAATTGTGACCAAGAAATAATGTGTAACTTAAAAAATTAATAATTTGTGACTGTTTAATAAGTTGTGACCTATAATGTTTGTGCTATGTGACCTTTTTTTTTTTCGTGACCTAAAAATAACATGTGACCTACAAAATTGTCGATCTGTGATCGAAAAATAAGTTGTGACCAATAATTTGATAAGTTGTGTCTAAAGATTAATCGGTGACCATTTAATTTTTTTGATTTGCGACTAATGAACAAACTGTGACCTATAAAATTTTTGAATTGTGATCATAAAATAATTTGTGATATAAAATTTCTGATTTGTGACAAAAAAATAATAAGTGACTACTTAAATTGTTAATTTGTGACCAAATTGTATAAATATGTGACCTAAATATATTTAATTAGTAAATTAATTAATTAAATCATAAATATATTTTAATAAAAATCTGATTTTTGAAATTTGAAACTTGTTTTCTTGTTTTTGAAATGTGTCATAATCAATCTTTTACTTATGAAATTTTCTCATCAAATAAATCATTTTTGGTTTGGTAAACACATCAAGGGCTAGAGTCACGGTGATTCTCTATTCAACTACTTCGACCATTTTTCAACACCTGATAATATTTTGGGGTGTATGACTAATTGTTCGAATCATGCAATGATTTTCGAAGATAAAAATCCTTTATTAACCTTATGTGATCTTAAAATATACTTATTAAACGCTCCAACCTTGAACAATCATTTGTCCTCAAACAAAATAAACTTTGACTTAATTAATTTTTTTTTAAACGAACATGGTAAGACAATTTGTTTATGAATTTTTTTTTAAACGAATGTGGTAACAATTATGTGTGAAATGCATGTCAATCATCATAGATTCCTAAAATATTTAAAACTTGACCATCAATAGTCAAATTTAATCTAACTTATCCTGTGAGTTTTATACCCTCAAACTTATTTTTTTTTAACTGTCTCTCAAGGTATGATCTAAGATTGAATTTATATACTAATTCTTGCTCTCACTAGTTTGGTTAGATCTTATTAATTGTAGCTCAACACACCAACAAATGAGGATTATCCTTATTTTTTATTCTTTCAACCCCCAATAATCAACTAAAATAATAACCCTTTGTCAAATGTCTAATTCTCTAAAATAAGTGTTTGGATTTAATCAAGGCACATAGTGTGTCTTTTATTTCATATATATACTTTTTTACTTTTTTCTTTTTATTATATATATATATATATATATATATATATATTTTTGTAGTAACTAGTGCAATGCCCCTTATTCTAATTCTCAAAAAAATTGACCTTCATCTTATTGGTTATAGAAAATTCACACATGAAATCCACATTTATCTTAAAGTCTCCCTTCAACAGTTCAATCTACATTTCATTTTATTATTAAATTAGAGTTTTAATATGGGTTGCTTTACAATCTATTCTTATTACCTTTTATTTTTGCAGTGAAATATATGTTGGTAATTTATATTTGGCTATTCTATTTATTGTTCTACTGTAAAACATATATTACATTTTTTGTTGTTTAGAACGACTTACATATCATTTTCTGCAATCCATGATTATATTTCATTATCAATATTGTACGAAGTTTGATATTTGATGAAATTTTCAAACTTTTATGTTGAATTACAGTTATGAACACCAAGGATATGTTATGGATTCAATTTGTTATCTAGTTGAAGGTGCTTGAAAGTAGAAAGATGCAGAGAATGGCAAAAGGAAAACAATGCCTAATCTTGTTTAGAAAATAATTTCTTATGTGGACTTGTATGATTAAAATCAAAGAGGTGTTTAAGATTGATACAATGCTTTACAAGGTAGAAATCTCAGCTCTTGTCCAAATGATGTAGCTTTATTATTTTGTGCTTATTGAAAACATCAAATGATTTATTACATTTTGTAATCATTGAACTATTAATTGCGTTGTATTGAAACGACCTAAAATCACCATGTTGCATTTATTTATTGCTTCTGTGTTAATGGAACGACATTGAAGTCATTTTATGTTGATTTATTTTTTCATTACAGACCAACAACTTTTATATCGTATTATTTTCTGGAACAACACAAATGTCATTATAATTGATATTGATATCGTTTCAATAAAAAATTGTAATGCTTAACATAATGACATTTAATTCATTTTTGATGCACAAAAGATGAAATCGTTCTAGTACAAAAATTATAATTTTCCACATAATGATATGGAAATCGTTTTTGAAATACAAAATGATACGGAAATCGTTCCAGTATGAAAATTGTAATGCTTAAACATAATGAAATCATTCTCATCTATAAAATGATATGAATGTTGTTTCGGTACAAAAATGATATTGCTATACTGATTCACATAACAATATTGAAGTCATTATAACCAAACAAGACTACATTGAAGTCATTATGCCAAACATAGTGCACGCACATGCTTCATTCCTAATTTATAGGATTGACATCACGTCACTTTCACATAACGACATTGAGTTCGTTTCTCCAAAAATAATGACATTGAACATATCAGAATATGAAAAATCATTCCAGAACAAATTTGCTATCATTGAAATCATTCCAGTAGAAATTTATAGTCTTTGAATTCAGTCCAATGCAAAATATAACTGAAACGATTTTGATGTCATTTTTTCATACATAAGGACAACAAAATTGTTTTGAATAAAATAATCTAAATAGCATTACGAAATTAAAATTGTTTCAGAACAATTTTTCTGACATTGAAGTTGTTCTACTATGAAAAAAATTACAACGATATTGATATCGTTTCTTTTCATAGATGATGACAATTATATCATTCTGACTCAAAATGTCAATTAGACCGTTCAATACCACAAAACACGCCATTGACATACCTAGAATTGTGGGTTTGATCCCACTCAAAAGAAAGTATCCATAAACATTAGATGTTTCCAAAATTGTCTACCACCTTCAAACTTATCCGATGAATAGAAAGTATCTCCTTAGTGAACTAGGTGATCCTCCTTGAACTTGTTACAAATAAGTATATCATTGAAGTAAACCACAACAAAAGGCCGAATAGGACGAAAATTTTGATTCATTACCCTCATGAAGACGATCTTCATTGTTATCTGTTGATGGCACGATTGTCAACATACATACGCCACTTTCATCCTTTTTTGCACTAGAAGGACAAGTACTGCATATGGACTCATACTCTTCCTTATGAATCCTTTCCTCAATGGCTCCTCAATTTGCTCCCTCAAAATCTTATTTTACTTCAAATTCATTCAATAGTGAGACAAATTTGGAACGCTAGCCCCAAGTACCAAATTAATCTATTGCTGAATATTGCTCATAGGAGGTAACTCATTTAGCAAATAATCAAAAACCAAATCTTCAAAATCTGTCAATATTTCTTGTACCTCAGACAGAACACCATCATCTTCCTTATTTGTTGTAAAAAACCCTTTAACTACAATTGGATAAAAACAATCAGATTCTCTTACAAACTCTGCAATCTCATTCTCATTACTTGTGAGGGTAAGAAAACTCTCAGTTCATTGTTGAGTAGACTTCTCCGCATATTTGAGAGGAACCGTAGCAATCTTATGACTGTCCTATGAAAAGAGCACTACATTATCACGCCCTTTAAGAGGGAAATCCACATTAAATTACCATGGATGACCCAATAGGATATGGCAAGCATCCATGTTTATGAAATCATATATAATTTTTCCGTTATAATGCTTACCAATGGAAAGGAGTATTTTACAAGTCTCAAGAACCTGAAAGGAAGGACCTCTCTTCACCCAACAAAGCGAATAAGGTTTACGATGGTTTTTAGCTGGTAATTTCAACAAATTTACCAACTTTTTTGACACAAAGTTTTCATAACTTCACACACTTTATTCTTCATAGAACAATACAAACAGAAGTGTAACGTCGTCCTCCCTCCCTTTTAGATGATAAAAGGATTCGTTGTAGTACCAAAAATGAGTCTTTCGACACTTTTCTCAATGACAAATTCTACTCTGGCATACTCATCTTCCTCCTCAGTATCTTTCTCCTCATTCATGCCTCCGGTTCCACCAAGTTGACCTGCTTCCTTTCAGGGCACTTATTGGAACGATGCCCAAGCTTGTGGCATCTATAACAAATATCTTCCATGGGCTTAGTATTCAAATTTACATTCTTGGGTGCACGTTGAGTTTGACCCCATTTCTCAAACCAATCAATGTTATCAACATTGCTCGTGTTAATGTTAGTTGTTTGCTACGGGGCATTTCCCTTGTTTGAAGGAATGGATAATGATGTTTCGACAGGTGGAGAACTACTATATAAAATCGCCCTCCTATTAGATTCAATCATCTCCACTTTCAATGTCACGTTAATAGCTTCCTACAACGTCCAAATATTCTACAACTCAATTCTATCTTGAATAGCCACATTCAAACCATTAGTATATCTATCATTTGAATTTTAGATTTTGATAGATTGTCCCGCTCCGCCAATCGCATAAATACATTAGTGTAGTCCGATACTATACAACTATCATGTGTATATCTCAGTAAATAGACACAAAATTTGTTCATAATCTGCAAAAAAATCGATCTATCATAGACTACTTCATCTTTCTTCGAGTCCGAATCCAACCCTTTTCCTGTCTCCTTCGAGCATTCTATAATTGATCCCACCATACTATTGTTGCAAATTTCAGACGGAATGCCACCATCTTAACCATCTTGTCCTTAGAAACATCCATAATTTCGAAAAATCTTTCAACCTCTACCAACTGATCCAAGAAGTCCTCAATCTCCATGTTTCCAAAGAAAAAAGGAATTTCTCTTTATTTCGATAATCATCAAAGATTTTTTGATTTTGATGATTAAGATTACGCGACTGTACTTTGAACTCCTCCTCCGATTCTGATGCACTTTCTTCTACTGCAAGCTTCCCATTATTTTCTCTCTGAACTACTGGCTTAGCGATTCGTTCATTGTTGATTGTCTGTTGTTTATTCTGCTTATTGTTTCCTGCACCACGTAGAAATAGTTGACGAATCTCTTTGATCTAAGTAGTAAGATCGCCAAGCCATCGATTTGATGCATCCATCTTTGCCCTAGTAATTGATACGTTACCCATGTTTATAAATCAAAGATACGGAGAAATGGAAGTGGCTCTGATACCACTTGATACATTATAAAATAATGAATTCAAGCGAAAATCTTAAGAACACGAAATTTAAAATCCACCAAATTATGAAGAAAATAAATACAAATTTTACTAGTGAGAAGGTGAAAAAAAAAACTATTCATTATTATATACACATTTTGCGGGACCTGTTAGGTTGCGAAATACAATGCAAAAGTTTTTAGCAATTTTTTTGCCCGTTGCAAGGGACAATTTTTGTTGTAGTGTGCTATTCGTAATATTCCTATTTATAAATTTGCTAAATGGAGGCAAAATATGTCGTCTTCACCTAATTGGACCATTTCATTATGAGTACAAGGTATTAAACTAAAGAAGATTTCATTTATATATTTAATACACTCTTCACGTACATGCCACAAGTATACAATCTTTAAAGAGTGTTTGGATTTATGTTGTATTAAAAATTCTGTAATCAAGTTAAACTGTATTAGGAGTTTAAGAGTTGTGATCAAAGTCAAAATAAGTATTATTGAGTCTTAATTATAATCAAAACAGTTGGGATTGGTAGTATAGTCATTGAAGGAGTCCAAGATATCCAAAAAGATCACATGTGATCAAGAGAATGCAATTAGAAGTTTAAAGAGTGTGAAAGAGCCGTACAATTTATATTCCAAATTCCCAGTCGCAACTTGAAACAAAAATTTTTCAAATAGAAAACAATGAAATTTGGACAAGGCTATTTCTAGAAGAATTGTATCCTCTTGAGTAAGCTTTTCAACTCATTTTCAATTATCTTAATCCGATATCGGAAGAAAATGTTAATATGAAAATACTGACAACTGCTCAGTTGTCACTCGTCAGTTGCTGGCTTGGCGCTAGAGTAATAGGTCGACATTCAGAATTCTGTTTTACTTCAAACACTTGGTTTTTCAATCCTTATTCATCCCAAACACTTTTCCTATATATATCATACCCTATGAATGTCTGAAAGTGTGTTGAATCTGATTTATTCCATAGAGATCAATTCTTTGATAATAAAAAATATTCATGGATTCCAAGATTCAACCACCACATATTACTTGATTCATAAACTCTTTTCTAACACGTATTTTTATTATATTCCTTCTTTATAACATCATTCAAAGATTCAAGAACACTTTCAACCCTTTGATTTATTCATTGATCCTTAAATTCATACAACCACAATTTGGGGAAAAAAAATCAGTTCTTATAATCCAAAACATCCACTTCCTATACACATAAAGGAAGGTACTTTCTCAGAACATTCAAAGGCTGTTGAAGAATTAAGGAGTTTGGACTAGAAGCTTAGGAAGAGTATGAGAACAGGGTGTTCTTGGTGATCCACAAGAGATTGATGATTCCAAAAGATGGGGAATAGGTGTGAGTGAAGCACGTTTTAGTGGGTCTTGGAGATTGCAAAAAGTGGATTAGTGAGTTTAATGGGATTTCTAGGTTAGATCATATTGTAAGTTCATTATTGTCTATAGTGAAGGTTATTGGCCTAGTCCTTGAGTTTTTCCCAGTTGGGTTTCTTCGCCAACAATTCTTGTGTTCTTTATTACTTTTATATTACAAATTGTTCCAGTTCAACATAGGATAATCTGACTTGTTTGATTAACTTTCTAAAAGCAATTAAAAAGTGACTTGTTACTTTTAATTGGTAATTTTTAGTCCACGGCATTCCCAATTTACCCCATTCTTGGTGATATTAAGATCAAACTTGTAACTTTCAAGTGGTATCAAAGTCTAAATTTCATCCTTGACCTTATTAGTCTAGATGATTCGTTTATTATGCATATTGAAAAGTTAGAATGAGAGCCTTCCTAAAATTGATGGATGGACGTATTTGGTTGAGTGTAGTAAATAGTTGGACTGCCCCTTCTAGCATCATTGATGGTGTTGTCACCGCACACCAGTAGCAAATTGGTTGAAGACAAATTTAGATGGGTGCAATTGAAATAGTAAAGCCCTGCATACTTTATATATGGTAGTGTCCTCGGAAGAATTTAGGCGAGTGTCTATATCTGAGGTTAAGAAAGAGGTTTGGGATATTTTACAGACTACGTGTGAGGAAACTCAGGCTGTTAAGAAATTTAAGTTACATATGTTGACCACTAGGTTTGAAGAAATTAGGTAGAAAGATGTTGAAACCTTCGATGACTTTTATGTGAGCTTGAATAATATTGTTAACTCTAGCTTTAACTAAATGAGAGAATCCCTGAACTTAAGATTATTAGAAAAATCCTTAGATCCTTATCTGAGAGATTTAGGCTTAAAATTACGGCTATAGAATAGAGTAAGAACATAGACACTATTAAGTTTGAAGAGTTGGTTGGATCTCTCCAGACTTATAAACTAACATTAGCTAAACCTACAAAAGATAAGTCCTTGGCCTTAAACATTGTTAGGGACAACTGTAATGGGTCTTTCGATTCAGAGTCACCCAATGATGAGAAAATAGTTTATTTTGCCAAGAAATTTCAAAAACTATTTGGAAATAAGAAGAAGCCTCAAGAGAGACACAGAAGTGCTCTCAGTGAGTCTAGAAAAAGATCTCAATCTATGAAATGTCAAAAGTGTCAAAGTTTTAGCTATTTTCGGAGTGAGTACCCTAATAATAGGAGAAATAAGAATAAACCTATGAATGTTACTCTTACTGATGACGAGTTTAGCTCAGATAATCAATGTGAGAAATTCACTCGGGATGAGAACAAGAAGTATACGGCTCTTACTATTAGAATTAGAAGTAAATATAATAAGAAGAGTAAAAAAGTTGAGGATATAGATAGTGGTAAGCAATTAGAGGAGGATGATAAATTATATGAGAGCCTTAGGATATTAACTATCTATAAAGCCTTGTGTACGAAGGTTAAAGTCTTAAGTTAGAGGAAAAAAACTGATAGTTGACCTTCAGGAACCTACCTTGTCCCTGAGTAAGCTGAACTCTATGAATGAATCTCTAGATACTTAGGTTAAGAATCTTATGAGTCATCTTGAGAAGTCCTCTTAGAAACTTAGTGAGTTGAGTGCTATAAATGACTATTTAGAAAATAAGGTTAAGACTCTTATGAACAACCTTAAGGATTCCAACACCCAACTCCTTGCATTCTCTAGCGATTCAGTAAAGCATGAAAGCATATTAGAAATAGGCAAGCTTGCTAGTAATAAGGGAGGTTTAGGATATAAGGAGGATGATCACAATGCTGCTAGTATCTCCAAGACCATATTTGTCCCTGCCAATGACCAACTTAGGTATGTTTCTAACCATGAACCTAAGAATAAGGGAATCTTAGGACAAAGGCCTACTAGAGAGCATAGGATCTACCAACCTAGGAATAGAAATCAGCGTCCACACAACTTTGGTCTTAGGTTTATCCCTATTTGTTTCAATTTTGGTGAGTTAGGACATATAAAACATAGGTGTCATAAATTCCTGAAGAAATCTAAACTTCAGTAGAAAGGAAAATCAGAACTTCAATAATCAGATTGACTTCCTTACTAATCAGGTGAGAAAATTGATTAAGTTAATGACACGGTCGAATACAATTAATTCTTCCACTAGGCAAGTTTGGGTGAAGAAGAGTGATCTAAAAAATCTTGAAATAGATCAAGATATTCTTAAAGTTAAGAGCATTTGTATCCACAACTGATTAGGTATCGCTGATTCACATTTGTGCTTATTCAGTGTGATTCATTCATTATTTCATACATCTTATTTTTGTATTTGCTTTATAGATAGTAGGTTCATGCATGTACATCTTCATCATTTGCGATGGCACATGCATATTTTTTTTGTTTCGTGTTGAATATTTTTTATTTCTTTTATTTTGTGCAGTTGGTGCATTAATGTTTAAAAAAGAGGAAAAAGATTAACTATAGCATTATATATGATGAATTTGAAAGTGCCTGTTGTCACCTTACTTTGTTTTGGTTTTTGTATAGTACTTAGTATAGGTTTCTTCATATACCATCTACACTGCACACATTATGATATTGTAAGTAGGACTTGACCACATGGGTGAGATTTTGGATGGTAGTCACATGTTGGTAAGGTGACTTTGAAAATGAATTGACCATTATTTTAGTAGACCTAAGCTCAAATATAATCCCTTGAAAGCAAAGGCTTAGTATCTTATGCTCTTCTTCAGAGCCTATATGACTTGAGCAATTAAGCCTTAGAGATTTCTCATACACTGGGCCTATGTTCAACTGACCTTGTTTAATCAGTCTAAAGCTCATTACAGGGGCTATCTTAGTCGCTTAATGGAGAAGAACCTGTACATAAGATGTAAAAATAAAAAAAAGGATTGGAAAGAAAAATGATAAGCTTGAAAAGATCGACAATGTGCAGAAATACATATGCTCTAAGTCAATGGGAGAAAATAATAATATGCATGCAAAATGAGCTTGTTTTATAGGTCTAATATGCTTTTAATTGGGTTGACTTTCATAGGTAGAGGGATACACTTACTGACAGTGACGTTTAGCATGTCATTTCTCACAAAATTAAGGTTTGAAATCCTGCTTACAAAGGATTAGTGACACTTTACATACATGAGTCACTTATACATTTTACTCCATTCAAACTTGAACTGAATATGTTGGAAAGTCTACTGATCATTAATTATGCTTGTGCATGCTATCAGCTACATATTTGAGTTATTATATATCGATGTTCATCAACACCGAAATTTTGTGTTTTTTACGTCAATTATGTTAGAAGTCAGGAGGAATCTGTTTAGGGTACTTAGAAAAAAGTAACACTATGTTTAAATTATGGGCATATACTTTGATTAATGTTATGTTTTTCTATGGCAAGTGTACAATATCATAACAAAGTAATATAGTGGACTTTTGGGTTCGAATTATCGTTCCCACAAAAACTATACTTTAGGAATTAATATAATTTTTCTAACTCCTATTTGATGAAAGTAAACAAAGAATCATGATTTGTTGTATTTTTTTAGCCGAAATACTTAAAATTAGTCAGAAAGCACACAAAGATCAGTTTAAAATTCAAATATGAAATCGATATAGGGCATAACAATTTCACCTATTGACCACTTTTTAAGTCTTAATTCAAAATTCAAAAATCTAATGTAATGTTCGATCTAATTCTTCTGTTGTATTCAATTTACACCCATCGAATTCTCATTGAATTTATTTAACTAAATCAATCCCATATTTGTATGCGAATCAAACTTATTTAAATGAAATATTAGTTCTATGAATTCATATAACGACCACAATAATTAAGTATCTCTATACGTTATACTAATTTACCATATTTTACTATGTGGTATAAATCTCAAACTCACCCCTCAATTCGTTAAAGATTCACAAAACCATCAAATTAGTGATCACGTAATTCAACGTATTAAATCATAACAAAATCAACACATGTATGATAAAATAATAAGAATCTTGAATAAAAAAAAATAAAGGGCTTCAAGTAGATTACATTGTTCACCCTAATATGAAATTTAGCTACTCATAATGCAAAAAAGAAAAATAGGAAATTGTTTTTGAATACATCATTGGATTTAGATAAAGATGTAGGAAAAGATATTAATTTCGCACCAGGATCTTCTTCCTCTTCCAATCAATATTCAAACTTTGAGTTTCTTAATATTTTTCTCCCTTGATTTGTGCTCCTTAATCTTAGTTGTATTCATTATCTTTGAAGATGTGGAATCCCTAAAAAATGTCTCCATTCTTGTATTTATACTTCCCTTAATGTTTTTGCTGAATTTGGAGTTTTTATAGGTTTTAAAATAGCCTAAACTGTGGACCTAATCCCATTAGGTGGCTCTTAAGCGCCACCTCTTGGGAAAAGTTTAGCATTGCACCTCCTTTTTGTGTTATGATTGCTATTCATTGTATTGTACAATTTATTATTTGAAATATTATGTAATTGCTCTTGAAGAACATGACGCTACAATTCCAATATTTCATAATAATATTAATATTTCTTTTGAAGAAGTGATAATAAATACAACTTGCTCTCGAAAGAGCACATGTTTTGTAGAATATATTATGTGTAATTTATGAATTTGTGCTTATCCATGGAGGAAAACATATGACTTATATCATGTAGACAATGATCATTATACAATTATATAATGTTTTATCATATTCTTTGAAATTAAATAATTAAGTTATATCTTATATTGAACCAAAAGTTCAATTTATTTGGAATGAGCGGTTAGACCATCACTGGATCAATAATGATGCGAAATTAAAAATTCAAATAGACATTGAACAAAGAATTGGAACATTCTTTAATCCAACGAATTCCTATATGTTATTTGTTCTCTTTATCGAAAACTAATCATTAAACATCACTAGCTAATATGAGGACTGAATTTCCTATATTTCTTAAAATTAACCAAGATGATAAATGGGGCCACATCATCCTTCATGTTGACCATCTAAATATTATTTATATCTAATAGATTTGACTCGCAACCTAAAGTTTGCAAAGTTACTACTTAAATTTTAAATTATGAGAATAATTTTCAAATTATATAATTAAAACTTTATCTTGTTAATGTTGAAGTAAGGAATGGATACCTCTCTTAAAGTAGAACTCAAGCTTTCCCTTCATCCTCTTCGTCGTGATCCTATTAGTTCAGCAATCCCCTACTCTTTCTAATCTTATCGGTCAGTGCCTACTCACTTTCGAAGTGCTCGAAGTCAGCTAAGGCTTTGAGTTAGTTGGAACGTCGATAAATGATTTAAAACTATTGTTTGTTAAACTCCTCTAATTAATTGAGAACAAAGTTCTCTCCATTTTGCTGGAATGTTATTGCGCTTCATGCTATTATCATAATTCTCCACAGTATAATTGGCTTATCATTAGAGATTAATTTCTTCAATAGATTATTTGATGGGACAATTAATCCATCAATTGCACTAAGATGAAAAGTAAAGAATGTTGAGAAGAAATGTGTAGTTTTAACACTTATCTCAAATGGTTGATATTTGATAACACAATTTACTAATTGCCAGTTTTTATTTGACAATTCTCTTTGCATTAAGAAGAAAAATTAAGAAGTTGAAAATAATATATTAATACATCATTATACTCTTTAGATCCTCGCAAAAGATAATTCGATCCAGAAGTTCGAAAGATAATTCATTTAGATGCATTTACTGTCCAAAGAGATCAATAATATCTCGCGCACCAATTTTAAATGTTCCAATACAAATTGATGTCCTAGGAGGATAATCTGTTAGTATTATATTTGATATATCTTTGGCATACCTGAAGTGTGATGGTATTAGATTATAATACAAACAATTTCCAAATGAAAATAGAGCAATTAGTAAAGATTGTTTCATTAAGGAGGCATATACTCTTGATGAATATTTAGACATAATAAATTATAAAATTTTAGAAGAAGTTCAGGTACCGATTATGATGAAAATTGAGATATATCAATAAGTTATGTTATTATGGAATAAGAAATAGAATCGAAAAGAAAAAAGTTGTCGACAATAATTTTGCACATTATGTATACTAAATCATATTAGAAATAGCGAGGAATTGAAATAAATTTGTTGAAATACATTGATCGAAGTAATGATTGGCCAAAGCAATCATAAATTGAATTTACTAGACAAGCATGAGGATTCTGGACATGTCGTTCCAAAATCTAAAGGTATATATTTATGTGAAAAAGAAATGAGAAAAATGAAGTCTTAATATGCAATGCACAGCTCTCAACACAATGAATTTAGCAAAGATCGTGGTGGATAAAATCACGAGTTCTTATCATGTTATCTTGATGACGCATGAAATTTGAAATACGTAATAGCCAAGTCATTCGACATGACTATTGATATTATCCTTGGAGGATTTAATATTCTTGAAACATAATTCAAGTCATACTATGATGAGGATGAGTAAATACGCGTTATACTCTTTTTCTCTTGACCAATAGTTTGTTCCATTAGATTTTCCTGTCAAGGTTTTTAACAAATCAATTTCATAGTGTACTCAAAAGAATAATATGCTATCTTTCATTCATTAGGATTTTTTTCTCACGATTTTTCATAATAAGGTTTTAAAGAGTTATATTCTGTGTGATGAATGTCCATAACATGCATGATATTTACCCACAACATAATACTTGTATATGTGTGAGACTCTCAAAGAATTCAACGGGAGCTATTTTTTTGAATTATTATGTTACTATAATCATCAATTTTTTTTCCATTAAATTTTCATGAAAACATTGACATACAAAATATTAATATTGAAGACATTGACATACAAGATATGGATCGTTTGATACAAAAATTGAAATCATAGAGAGTAGATGTACTCTTTTTCCTTTGATCAAGTTTTGTCTCACTAAATTTTCTTAACAAGATTTTAACGAGAGAGCATTTTAGTACTCCAAATTATTTTTATTTTTTTTTCATTTGTTGGCATTTTTATTCCATCGGATTTTGCCAAAAAAAAAAAAAAAAAAAAACTTCCAATGAAATAGTTATTACGTATATAGTCAGTCAAGGAAAGTGTTATAAATATAGTAGTATTTGTTAATGATTGTTATACCCCTATAGCCCTAATTATTATGATTATTGTATTCCTTGTAACTCTAGTTCTTCTCTATAAATATCGGATTTTGATTCTTAATAAAACATGCGAGTCTATTGACTTCTTTCCATTCTCTTCACTTTTTCTCCCTAGCTTATGATATTGTTTATTATTTATGGAGAACTTAACATAAAATAATGACGTTAAATGTGCTAAATCAATGTTAAGAGTCCATATACCAAACCTTACATGAATCAGTAGCCGCTTTCACCTCCTTTCAGATTCATTTCATTTTCAACTTTTCTCTTCCTCTTGTCTTCTTTCTGACATATACAGATTATGATGATACCCAACCCTGCTATGAACATGCGTTTGCTTTCCGTCGGCCTTCTTTTTCAGATTCGTTTGCCGCCTCTTGTTTTCTCTTTCACATATCTGTATACATTTATTTGTATGTAGACACAAATACTTGTAATTGCTTAAATTGTTTTAGATGTTCGATGATTTTCTTGAAACCTAATACAGTGCTCAACCAAAGAAATAGTGGAGTTCTATCGGAGAAACACCATTAGATCCTTTTCTTCTTCATCATTTTTTTTTTTTTTTTTACAAAATATCAACCATGGAACTGGAAAAACCGTGGCCGGTTCACTGATTTTCAATTGAACCAGACGGTTTTCGAGTTTTTCGCTGATTTCTTTTACGGTCGGTTTTTATGTTATATTTCAGATTGAATCGACCTGTCCAATTTTAATAACATTGGTAGATATTATTATTTGAAACTTTCCATATCAAATTTTTCAATCCATGACTAAAATTTGTAGTTTATAATTTAAACTTCATTGAGAAGCTATGATAAATAGAAGAGAGATGCTATTTACATCTACAAAAATTATATCCTACCCGAAATTCTAATTTAAAAAAAAAAAAAATAATAATAATAATAATAAATTATTCTCATCCTCGTGACATTCCAATATTGTCCTTATTAAATTCATTCATTTAAACACTATATATCAACACCATTTTTATATATCTATCCCATCATAATTTATTCAACCATTTATTGCTTGCTCACAAAACTTCTTATCCCTTCATATTTCCCCTCTAAAGTAACAGAAGAAGAAGCATGTAAATGCTTTGCACTCTAATTTAAACGTCTCCCAGTGCAGGAGCAAGATTATGTGAGTTTGCAATAACAGAAAGAGCATCTCCCAAGTCCCTTACGAAACTTCTGAAAAATTTTATCAGTTTGACTCTGTCATCCGCCAAAATTGAGCGACGAACATATTAAGGGTTTCCTTGCTGGAGCTTCTCACGTTTATGACTTCTGTAAATGATATGTCTTTTCAGACGGCTATAAGGGAGGAATTATCCAGTAAAAAGTTGAGGAACTTGTTTTCCATTGTTGCTATGACATTTGCTCTAGGTGATGTAGATGGCCTTAATTTTTGAAGAATGCATGGCCTGATCACAAAATGATGCTTGTTTTTATTGGTTTGATGATATGTTTCAAGCTGTCGAATTAGCTTCAAATTTTGTTTTGAGGGCAGTGTGCAAATTTTGTGTACATGTATATATTATGGGATGTGAGATTGAACTTCTTAAAGTTCAGTTGAACAATCATTAATTTATTTAATCATTTGATTTAGTTCATTTTAAATCATTTTCTTCACTGGATAAATTTAGAAAGATATATTTTCACTTATTTTTATATATGTATATTTAAGTGAACTTACATAAAATAAGAAATATAACAAAATTTTCTTTTAAAAAAAATTCAAGTCCAGTTGGATTATGTAAATGCTTTACTAATTTTTTGGAGTTTATAGCCTTTTTTTTTGGGGGGGGTTACTTTGATTCCTATTGTTTGATGTTTAATTGTCGTGGTGATTCATTGTTTTTCACATACATAAACATAAAGAGAGCATCTTGATTCTTTCGTTATATATATATATATATATATATATATATATATATATATAGAGAGAGAG
>NC_036243.1:10088765-10097681 GCF_002742605.1 Olea europaea var. sylvestris | reverse complement strand
TAGAGAGAGAGAGAGAGAGAGAGAGAGAGAGAGAGAGAGAGAGAGAGGCATGAGTAGTGTTTGGTGGGTAGTGGAAGGAGTATGATATCGAAGGTTTTAATAATAAGAATATCTACACTATTGGAATAATTTAAAATAAGGGTTTATATTTTTTGTCAAATCTACTTGTCAAAAACCTGTGTAGGTGGAATGCTTCCTTAATAAAATACACGATTTATCAAACGTCCATAAGCTTAAACTTTTGTTAGTTCCGAGCAAAACTATGAACTCATCAATGTAACGAAAAGAAAAGAATTATAGACTCGCTTTGTTGGATAGCTTACATTATTTGTTACAAAGTTCAAAATTGATCAATCTATTAACAACAAATTCCAAAATAATTACACCAAAAGAATTTGAACCTGTTCAATTTTCGACATGTGTTTATGCGCATAGCCAAATCCAATTAGTGCCAATGTTCAACCAATGTTGAATAAAAGAATGAGCTCTCAAATATGTTTTAAACCCGACTCTCAATGATCGAAATTCTACTAACCTTTTCATGAAATGTGTTGGATAAAAAATTATTATAGTTCACATGGATGCCACGTCAGCCACAAAATGGGACTCGTCACATGTCCACATGTTTAGGCCTAGATTGTAGAGGCCTGCTAGAATGAATACTTATGCCTCGATCGCTAAGGCCTACTTGATCAAAATAACGATTTGATCGTTGAGGCTTACCCGATCAAAGAAATATATAGGACTTTAATACTTTGCTAAAAACATGATCAGAGGCCTCAGATAACCTCAAACGTGAATGGAACTATCTCATTGTGAAATTTGACAAATCAATCTTAACGTTAGTGCATCATGCCTTTATGTGCAAAACAAATGTTGCATCGCAAATGTAAAAACATCAATAAGATTTTTGAAAATGATAACTTACTCATGATTTTTGACTAAATAATGAAGAATTTCAAATCTCTTGGGAAATATTTCATCATACCAATTCGAAGGTACGTTTCTGTGAATATAATTTATATATACACATCACTGGTATAAAACTAGGGGTGACTAAGCCATGGAAATTATGATGAAATTAAAATGTCATGTGACTGTGCATGTGCATGTGCATGAAAAACGTGTCCTCAAAGTAATGGAATAATGGGAACATTTGCATTCATGGGCTTTGTGAAAGTCATCAAGGTTTTGCTTTCTTTGTGCATTCGGAACATTCCCAAACATTCCAGTTTTAAATGTTGGCGGTTTTCTTTCACTAGAATTATTTATTGGCACCTTTAACCCAAAACTGTATTCTGTCCATACGGTTTTGCATGAACAAGTGCATGTGGTTTAGTGTATTAAACAGTGTCCAATCATCTTTGAATACAATCTGAAATTCTATTATGTTCACACTGAAAAGCGGAAATAAAATCTGGCATTTATGTTGCCATTTGATAACCCAGAATAAGTGTGATCAATTCTATGAATTAAATAGAGTTATTAATTTCTATAGTGAGATTAATTTTGGAATCATGTAGCATGAATTTGTTTGTCTGCGGTTATCTGTGCGGGCATGAGTATGGATATTGGATATGCCAACCATTGTATTTCTTTATGTTAAAAAACTGCCTCAAAGTCTGATGCCTACATGTCATTTGCCGCCACAGAGATTTATTCATGAAAGGAGGCGTCGGTTAGTGCTCACTTCCATTTAATTTTGCACTGTTTGATCATTTATGCCTTCTGTGATACTGGCGTTTATTTGGTAAATTAAGAGGCAAATGTCAGAAGTATATGGAATATGTCATTTCAAATTTGTGTTCATTAAACGGTGATGAATAATTAGACATTACTTTGAAAAATCATTGAGGTTGCTTTGAGGCATCCCTTATTTTTAATTTATACATATATCATCCTAATCACCTCTTGTTCCCTCACTAATTATGGCAAAACATTATGTGTTTGAATGTATTAAATTACCGAGGAGGGTATGCCAACATGAGGGGTTAAAGAAACCACGCATCATTCTATATTTGACTACTGTCCGATGAAAGGCAGTTTGTGAAGTAGTTATTCTTGATGTTTGGTGATTGATTTTGAACATGAAAATTGAAAGAATTATGTGATTCTGTCCAAAGTGAAAACTTTGTTAATTAAGCCCTTGTTTGATTTTCATTACATTACATTACATTCTATTTTTCTCTCTCCTATTTTCAACCACACAATCTTCCATAAAATAATATTACACATAAATCGAAAATTTTTCTTTCTTTTTCAACCACTCATTTTTCAAAAAACACTATTCTATACATTAAATTTTCCCCGTAATGGGGGCCAAACAGGGGCTAAGGCTCTTATTTGTGGAAAATTGTGTAGAATATTATGAGATATTCTATGATCAATTTTATGGCATGAGAATTGATTATGTGATTTATCATCAGCTTTAATAATTTACTGCAAATTGAGTGTGAAAGATGCACATATCTCTACACTTTGAAGAAAGAAATATATGCCGAATATATTTATGTCCAAATATGGATAGGTTCCATTTGATTCTGCACTACCTATATGGGAAGTTGCATGTTCAATTTATGCACAGCTTTATTTGAAGGCATATGACAGTTTGCACGTGAAAATTATGCTGCAGATCCCAATGGCCTAGTTGGTACATGCAATTATTTATTTAACTTTGACAAATATACGTGCATGAAGGAAAAATGTGTGTTCCTTACTTGGAAATAAATTAATTCACATGTGTTCACTTGAGGATGCAAAATTTTGGCGTTCACCCATATAGTTAAAGGTTTGAAGTTTTTGACTGCATAATTACTGCAATGAAAATCATAATATTGCATATGGGAAAGTTCTAAAGTGTTAGAATCTTATGTGAACTTTTGTGACCATTTCTCTACTAGAAGATTAAAATTGTCATGATAAATTTGCTTGAACTCATGCTAACTTGAGTTAATGTGGATAGCCTTATTTAATCCTATAGAATTAAGTGAGATGATTATATGTCAATTATATTTGCATAAAAGTATGACAAATTGTGATTTGTCCTAATTTATTTTAAAGCAGAAGATGCTTATGCATTTATTGAAAAATGAAAATATTTTGTAGAGCACAAATTGTGTTTGCATATTAGTATGAGAAATTTATAATATGCTCTAAATGACCTTCATGTATAAAGGATATTGTGGAAATCAATTTTGATTAATCGATTATTCTCACTTTGCTGTGACAATTGGGATGACTATTATGCATGACTTTTAAAGAATGCAATTTAAACTAATTGTGGTGCCTAAAGATCTATTTAATCATGGTTGTTATTCGATGATTAATTCCAATATATGGGCTGTCGCATTTGCTTGAATAATACACGAACCCACTTGGGTAGCCCACATGTTTCTGTAAGGCATCATTTGTTGCACGGTGCATTTGCCATTATGTTGGTTTCGAAGTGCAAGTAAAGCATATCCATATTGGTGTTTTGAGACCAGCCTATTAATCTTTAATGGGTTTAAAGGATGTGTAAGGATGCCTACTGTTTGTTGGAAGTACATGAAATTTCATGACTACTTGTTCTATTGGAATATAAGAATCACTTGATAAATTTGATGGTTGACTTCATGTTCTATTAAAATGTTGATAGCCACAAATTAAGTGAGATAATCTTATGCAAAATCGTGTTTGCATATAAATATGACAAAATATGATTTTGTCCAAAAGCGAATAAGGCGAATATGTACCATGTCATTGAGGTGATTTGATGCTATCTTGTGAAGGTTACGAAAGTAATAAATTGCCAATGATTGGAAATTAGTCTCATTCGTTGTTGAATTGGACTTGAATCATAGAACCAAATTGAGTTAGTTTATGCTTGAAAAGTATGATAGGTCTATGAGATGACCTTGATCAAATTGTGTGATCAAAATTAAATAGTGGATTGAAGTACATTGTGAATTAATATAGACTTTCACAGTTATTATTGAAGTGATAAACAAATTGAACTACAAAAGAGTTAATGAACTCTAAGTTCAAATATAATCCCAAATGTGGGGGTTAACATATTAAGGAACTCTAAGTTCGAGTATAACCCGAAATGTGGGGGTTGACATTAATCTTATGAACTTATATGAGAAGTTCAAAGATATATGGATGCAATATTACAAGATTGCATAAGAATTCTTAATTAAGGAATTGTGGAGGTAACTTAATTTAAAAGTTGTCGAATCCTGTACCTTTTAATCATAGAAATACATCTATGATGGAGAAAGGTAGAGAATGCCTTGTAAGAATGAAATGCACTAAGTCTAAAGCGGACTAAATGGGTAAAAGCCGATTGTGGAGCTTGCAAAAAAAATGAAATATTTAAAGAATATTCATTGAAGATCATTGTAATAATTCAATGATGAAAAGTGAATACCCAAGGATGAAAATATCCACAAATAAAAGTAATTGACTAGTGTAATGATTTGAAGGAAATCATCCAACGGTGTTTTGAAAAATCAATAAGGCTTTAAAGTAAGTGGGTAGCATGTGGCTTCTTGGTGGTGACAAGTTGTATCTATCAAATGAATCGATCATTGGCTAGCTATATTTTGATAAGATACTAAGTCACATAAAATGAGAAGTAAAGACATATAAGTCTTAGAGGTGACGTCACAAGGAAATTATCAAAAGTGAAATAATTTTCAAAGAGAATTTAGCGGATCCTTCAACTAGACCATTAAATAAAACTTTAGTGGCATCTACTTTGAGTAGGATGGGGTTGAAACTCCTAAACTATAAAGGTCCACCAATGACGACAACCCTACACATCGCTTACTCAAAGGGGTAATCTATGGGCTCAAAGGGTAACAAACAAGTCATTCGATATGTGGGATGATTTCAGCATTATTAAAATTGACAATAACCCTATCCTGAGTAAAATAATGCTGTTTGTTACTGAAATGAGGGTTGAGCATTGAAGCTCTTAATGAAGTTCAGTACTAAAACACAAGTACCTCTAAAAGTAACAAAGGTACTGGAAGAACTTCACCTAAACGAACTTCGAGGTGGTGCTGCCTCAATAGAGAGTTGGAGTTTCTCTCTTAAAAGTTTGTTGAATAGGATAAGCGCAAGGCCATAAAAAGTGCTAAGCAAGATTGAAGAACTTGAGAACACGTGATGCTCGTGTGTGTGTTTAAACTGGTATTGTCACATGGAATAACTGGTTCAAAGCTACGGCTACCTTCAATTCTGACTTTACTTTGTTTAAATTACACTATGGTTAGATTCAAATCGAAAGATATCTAATCCTTATGCGTGTGTATCGTATATTTTGAATATGAGATCTTATTAAGAGTTGAACAAGTGGGGGATTGTTATATATTTGTTCAACAATCAATAAGAATCGAGGTGGAATGAAAATGCAAAATGGAGGCCAAAGTTTGGTGCCAAATGAGAGTGAAAAGCCGCCAAAATCAAATCACAATCGTCTCCAATGGTCACAGTGGGACTACCACGCGACCGCATGGCACAACTCCATGCGGCCGCATGGAGGATTTCACTCACGAGACCTTAGTCCCTACACATGGCCATGCGACCGCATGGCAAACTTTGGCCTCCGTTTTGCATTTTCATTCCACCTCGGTCCCGACAGCTCTCTTTTACAAAAAATTAATTTCGAAGTACCAAAAACTTAAAGAGGAAAACTCTCGAGAATTTGAGGAAAAACATACATAGTAGACTTTAAGAAATACTCTCTATGTTTGGAGGTTTAAAATTTAGCGTCGACTATGGAAAATCATATCAAATCCATGAGAGTCGAACACAGATGATGAAAAAGAAAGCCAAAGAAAATGACTGGATGTGGAACATAGACGATATTGAAAATCCAAGAAGAAATCACTAAAGTCCTGCCATTTCAACAAAAGGAAACACTCTAAAGAAGAAAAAGAAACCAAAGGCCATCAAGAATAGTGGCAAAGTTAACATGAATAGACTTTCATAAGGCAACTAACGTGCAAGTTTTGCTGACTAGAACGTCGCCATGAAGTAATTCTTAATACAGCATACAATTTCACCTCTCCAAAAGGATGAAGATGTTAGAAAAAATAGGGAACATATAGCTTCATCTAGAGGAGATGGATGATAATCACTAATATGTTCTTTAGTCTATGCAATAAAAAATGTTGGGAGAGCCTAATAATTTTTAATGCTTAAAAATGATAAAGTATTGGGGGAAAGCCAATCCCGTTGATCATGTCCAAAAGTATAACACACATGAATTTTCTAGGATCTAGCTCAATGCACATATGCGAAACCTTTAATATCACACTCTCTCAATGAGCCAAAAAATGGTACAATAAACTTGAATCATACATCATTTGCAGTTAATCCGTTCTAAAGAACCAATGCATTCACGGAAATGTGAGACTTGGTCGACAAAAGGATCCATAGTATGACATAAGATTCGGGAGAGAGTCTTTGAAGAGTTATCTCGTCCATTTTATCCAAGAGATGGTTGATTTGGAAAATATTCCATAAGATACTACCTTTTAGGCTTTAAGGTTTGGTTTGGACAGGATGAATTCCTTTCGGAGAGGCTTTCCAATTGAAGCTCCAAAATTCAAAGAGGGGATCCATGATCAAGAAATGGTAAGACCTAATGATACACAACAGAGGCTTCGTCGTACGAAAGATAGGGAAAAGACTCCAATATGCCAAATTATAGGGACTTAAGGCCTCCCGGTCATGGTAAAACTACCAAGCAACATTGGTAAATGTTGTTGAGCAAGATATATCACAAGGAGGCTCAAACCAATATCCGAGTAAGATAAGGGTTGTCCGTAGCAAAGTACTGTAGAACCCATCATGTGTATGACCATTATAAGATCGTGTACGTAAATATGAAAGCAATAATGAGCATGCAATCAATCACCAATGTCATTGTTCACGATTTTATAGAGACTAGTCTCCGCCTCGTGCGATGCACGAGTTTTGTGTAGATTTTGTTATTATTAGCGTGGAATATGTCGAGTATTTAAAAAAAGAAGTGTTTTAAGTTGTTGAAAATGAGAAATTGAAGAGAAAGTAATTTCATTGAAAGCTATAAAATAACCATAAGGTAGATAAAAAATATATACAATATTATGCAAAATGAACTTGGCTTGTTTTTTAAAGATAATACTGCTGAATTTTGTCATTCCATTTTTTACTCTATTTTTTCTTTCATTTTGTCTAGTATAAATGGATTTGTGCCGGCACTTTCTAACTCTGACGGGTGAGTAGCTGATTTGAAAAGAGATTTTTTGGTTGGAAGGGAGCAATTGTCATCTGCATCTGCATCTATGTTAAAATTGTCCAAATTCTTTTCAGAATTAATATTCTTTTGGCAATCTTGTTCTTCATCTACAATTAAACATTCAACAGAGATGATGTCAAATTTGTAATTGGATGAATTAGGTTCTACTTGAGTCGCTTTGAGATAGAATGCTCTTTCAGTATTTTGCATTTTTCCAATTACATCTCAAAAATCTGCTTGTGAACCCTGTGTATAAATAATATCAATGTTATGAAGAAATCTATCAAATATATCAAAAGAGATTGGAGAAGACTGTAAATTATTACAAAGTTTGTTTTTTCCATCAAAGTTTGTGCATTTGTAAACATAAGTTTTTCTGCAGCTTCACCAATTACACTTACATTTATGCATCCTGTGACATCTGATAATTGGACATATGCTCTTGCTCTGAGATATATTTCACCAAAATCAGCGCTTGAGTGCCGATAACAATTGCTGCAAGCCATATACCAACATTTTTTTATCTATTTTTTCCATTTTTACAGTGGCATTCACCCAATAAAATTTTCTCTGAAAAAGGAAATTGTAATTTATAAAGAAACATAAATAGAAATCATAATATATTGTGTATAGAGATATATAAATACCGGTAAAAGTCAACCCTGTAAATTTTGAATTAAGGTGAATTTGTTGCGCATTGAAGGAGACAATTTTGTGAGAGATTTTTTAGTGTATGGCTTTTTCAAAATGAACTCATCGATTTTGTCAAAATTTGTATCTTTCCTGAAAGAAATGAAAGAGTAGATGAGCCAAATAAAACCAAAATAAATGTAAGCCGAAGGATATACATACATACCATTCAACCAATTCTTCTACTGTAATGAAAGGAGTATTCACGAAAAATGTACTACGAACTTTTGTGGAGAGTTTTAAACCTACACAATTCATTGATGAAATGCAATTTTAAGCAGAGTTTAAACAAGAAAAAAATAATAGAAATTTACCGAAAAAAGAGATGACTTTTAGGTTTGTTGCAAAGATTACTAGTTTTTTGTCAATATTTTCTGAGAATAATTTGCATTCTCTGTCAACAAAAGAATCACACATTGTCAACACCATTTTTCTGGATTTTTGGTCCACAGTATTACATCTTGTACCCATGTTTGGTTATCATCTTTTGATTAAATCCATCATTTAGGCATCATATCAATTTAGGCATCATATCAATCGGAATAGCCAAAATGTCTGCAAAATGAAAAATAAATAAAATTATTTTTTTGTTGACTGTAATTATAATTATTTGATTAAATTATATATAATAGTATTATTTATTTTGAAAATAAAGATGGAATTTCTTACTTATATCAGTGTTTGTATCCATGAATTGCTCAACTTCATCGAAAGAAGTTAGGTGATAGGTGGAAAAAACAAGTTCTAGGTTATTGTCATTCAACTCTTCAACACGAGTTTGTCCAGAAATCATCCATTGTAGAGCTCCTGTTGAATATTTGTAGTTTCCAGTGTTGTTTTTAATATAAGCTTTAGAAATTGCATACGTCTTTCCAAAGAGAAGTTGATTTTCGAAGGCAATGATATTTGAATCATATAGACTTGCTTGGATAGTGTTACACTAATAGATAAAA
>NC_036243.1:10070165-10088516 GCF_002742605.1 Olea europaea var. sylvestris | reverse complement strand
TGTAAAATCTAATTCATAGCAATACCTGGTATGGGGATGACTTGTAAATTTGGGGATTTCTTTTGATGATGAGATAACCAATCAAAAATGGAAGAAGATATTTATATTTTTTATATTATTATATCTTCCAGTAGTAATATATATTGTAAAATATAATCTACAGCCATACCTGGTATGGAGATTACTTGTAAATTGGTATAGGGATTACTTGTAAAATTGTAGTACTCATGAGATGAACTCAATTTGTTATTAGAAGTAAGATATTTAAAATAATATGAACTCTTTTTTTGTACCATATAAAACTAAAATAAAGCTATCTTACAATGTGTAAAATCTCATCGTGTTAGAGTAACTCAATAGCTTGTGTAAATAGGTTTTATACGCTACATACTTTATACTGAGTAAACTGTGTAAATAGATAATGAGTGGTATGATGAGAAAGAGTTTTGAGAAAAGATATTGATGATATATTTTGTGACAAATTTGATAAAATTAGTTTTTGGTTTATTTTAATGTGAATGAGTATGTTAAACAAAAAAAAAAAAAGTTAAAAGAGAATTTATTTCCTACAATTATTATCCCAACTAACTCACATAACAACAAAATAACATTTTTACAACTATTATCTTCATTTATTGTTTCAACTACTAAAAGTTTAAAGTTTAAAGTCATGAGAATTCATATTCACATGTAAAGAATCTTATACCATTTATCTTATCAATCATACTAACTTTTTACCAATTCTACAATTCTACACATTTTTGCAAGAGAGAAAGAGTTTTCAAAGTAGAGAGTAGAGAGAAACATTTTAGCTGGCTAAAAGGTAAAATTTCTATTGTTGAAAAAAAGAAAATGTTGTCCGGCATTTCCCCGTGCACGGAGAGGTCTTCTCTCCGTGCACGAAGAGTTACCCTCTTCGTGCACGGACCTCTCGTGCAGCACGGAGAGGAGTAACTCTCCGTGCACGGACCTCTCGTGCAGCACGGAGAGGTCTCCTCTCCGTGCAGGAGAGTGCGTCTCTCCGTGCAGAGAGGCCCTCTCTGTGTCCTCCTCGAAGAAAAAATTTGGAATAATCTAAATTACGCGACAAGGCTTTGCATGTAGTAAAACTCAAGAAGTTGTATCCGTATAAATAATTAGGACTACTGTATGTATACATGGAAAAATGTCTATGGATTATAGGTGACAAGAGTTCAATTGTAACTATAATTTATGAAGAAAAACCTTCACAAATAAAATTCAATTTGAAGAAGCAGAATCATATAAACATATTAGATTTGACTCTTAAAGTAAAATTTTCAACAGCAGAAAAAAGGAAAATAAGATGGAGGAAAAATTATAGTCTTAGTTATTCATATAAGCCTGCATTCTACCTAATGTATAAAGTCTTGGAGCTTTAGTATTTTTTTTTTGTCATAATTATCTAATATAGAGCTAGAATTTCTTATAAATATAAATTTGTGTATTTTTTTTATTATACAGATGTCTCTTGAATATATTGTCTCTCCAGATCAATGGTTCCCTGCCACTATTTGTCAATATCAAAATCAAAAATATCTCCTAGATTTTTTTTTAATTTATAGATGAAATCAATAGGCTTCTGTTATGTGCAGCAATTTCTATGAATTTTTTGTGGGAGTTATGTATAGGGAAAAGGAGGAACAATTTAGCAGTAAGTTGATACATAAATTTATGATGAGGCTTATACACTGTGATGAAAATAACAAAGTGTGAGTACGCTTAGGTGATCGTATTGCCAGATTTAGTATTCAAGAATATTGTCTCATCACCGGATTACCATGCCATAAATCATCTGTGGAGATCAATCATAATAACCATCGTCTTATAAATCAATATTTCAATGATTTGAGAAGAATTAATATGAGAATGTTGCATCAAGCATTCCATTCATGTGAAGACTATATAGATAAATTTAAGTTGGGGTTGGTTATGTTCGTGGAGTGTATTTTGAAACCAACTGGCAGAAATATTGATTATAAGACTCTTGGTATGGTTGAGCATCTCGATGACTTTCTTACTTATCTTGGGGTCGAAAATTATATTTTGTTTTGTTAAATTCTTTGCAAGAATCACAAGCTCAAAGAGTGCAAAGAGCATAACAAAATCAATCAGACTACAAATATGCAGTAAAAGAATATCCACTTACATTCCAGGTAAATTTTTTCTATTCTTTTATTTTATATATATTATTTATAACTCATTCGTATAACAAAAGATTATAATTATTTGCAGTTCTGGATATATGAAGCTTTTTCAGAGATTGGAAAAAAATTTGGACGCAGGAAATACAAAACAGCACGAAGTCCTCAAATATACAAGTGGAGACCCAATGTAATATCGACTGATAGAATGGTAAAATAGTTTTTGGCCACGATGGAGGTATAACATACTTTTTTAAGAATGCATAATTACATATTCATTTTATCATTTAAAAACTAAATTTAGTTATCATGATTACAAATTGAGGTAGTTGCTGTGTTATATCCCACGGAAGAAGAGTTAGAATTGTCATGGTACACAACTCTTTCAATGCCAGCAGATAATGAACATAACATCTTAGATGGTATAGTTCATGGGGAATTAGACAACACAGTACAACAAATCCCACAACAAATCGCAGAAAACATCTTTGTGCAAGAAACGATCATTCCGCGTAGCTCGAGAACTTCTTCTCAAGTTGGTTCTACTTCTGGTTTTGATGCTTCGAACTATATAACTCGAGAACAAATGGAAGAAGTGCTATAAATACATAGGCAACATGTAATATTAGATGTGTCCGGTGTATGCCATAATCTGAAGGAAGAAATATTTCACAATCAAAACCAGATGTTTAAACAACATAAAAAATGGCAAGAAGATTATATACAATCCAGTATTCATTCTTATATGGATACCATTCTTGACAGTCAGAGACAAGTATTCCAACAGAAATTTCAACAGCAACAAAAATGGCAAGAAGATAATATTTTAGGCAAGATGCAATCTTATGTGGATAACAGTATAAGTTCAATGAGATTTTACGTAGATGAACAGAACAAGAATACATTGAGCAATGTATCAAACATAGAAGCCATCATTGGTTCTATGCAACAAGTGTTCCTATTCAGACAATTCCAATTCTGAGTGATTTGCCAAGGAAAACATCAACATTTCAACAAGAGACGGAAAGTGTTGAAGGATCGAGAAGAGAAAATAAAGGTAAGGGAAAACAGATATGGTCTTCATCATCAAAAAGTCATCCTTTAGAAGCTTATCCAAAGAAGTACAATATTATTAGAGATTGGATATTGCACAATCCATCAGGGTAACAAATTTAATCCTGTATTAGCTTAAATACTATTTTTTTAATTCAGTGGATAATGAATTATATTATCTAATATTAATTTATATTTGTTTATATAGTACTTATTGGGAGGACAATGGCAATTACATTGGAAGGGACATGTTGAAAAATTTGTTGGATGTAGGAAAAGATATAGCTCCCACGGTGAGTAAGGTTTAGTGATTACAATAAATTTAATTTTATGTTTGATATTTAATAATAAATTAATTTTACATGTATGTATTCTATTAGAGTATTGAACTAGAGTTGAAGTTATTAAGACGACTTATCAAGGATGGTTCTACCTTAATTTCTAAAGACTATGCTGTAATGGATTTCAAATTTCAAAATGAGTGTTCTAGAATTTTCACCTGGTTAATAGAAGAGAAAAATAAAACCACCGGGGGAGAAGTGGATTTCACTCCGTTAAATAAATATGTGAATGGTTTTTCGCCTATGAATGGTCGTAAGTGGATGGCGTGCAAGCATCTACTAATTCCATGCTCATTTCCTGGCAATTGTTGGTATGTTTTTGTGGTGAATATTCCTGAATGAAAATTCCAAATATATGACTGTAGCAATGGTATTCTTATACCAGATCAAGTCATGGTACATGCAAAAGCAACAAATAGTATAATCCAAGCATTCATTATGAATTCTGAGCTTTCTACCCGAAAGGATGTAAGGAAACATAGAAGTAAAACAATGGAAGTGTAGATGATACCTTATCTACCATGTACAGGCAATGGGTGAGCATTTAAATAACTTTTTATTTGCTATAATATTTAATTTTTTCTTTATATGAATATAGTCTAATGTAAAACTGTAGAATGTTCGTGCTAAAATATATAGAATGCTTTCTCCTAGGACAGCCAATAGAATTAGTTTCACATGATAGGATGTCAATTTACAGACGGAAGATGTTATTGGATATTTATAACAATGAATATTTTCTCCATTCTTCTTCTTAGTTGTTCTTCATTCCTCTACTTAGTTATATGGTCATGTAATGACAATAAATGTTATGTAATAAGTTTATGTTGTGTTTTTTTATTTATTATTATTATATATATTCTTTTGTTATATTGTTGGTGTATATATAGAAAAAAATAACTGTGGTGAAATCATGATAAACCTGAACAATTGACACTGTTTTAATTTGAATCAACATTATAATTTTACAATTTTACATGGTTTCTATGCTCATAAATTAATTGTTAAATATTCATATTTATGCTCTAAATAAGAAAGATGATGAAAAAAATTAAGCATTTTATCAAACAAAATATAACTATAATTTTAAAAAAAAATGAAAATAACCACCCTTGTGTATTGTTGTATAAATCTTCACTTTGACAGCAACAAGATCATAGATTAATTCTGGACAATTTAGAATTCTAAGACTTGTCAAATAGAATGTATTAAATTCAAAATTTTTAGATACACCACATTTTTTGTACAACAAATATGCGATTTTTTTTCGTCTGCTGGCTTAATCAAAACTTTTATATTTTGTCTTGTCTTTGCTTTAGACAATGCAACATATAACTGACCGTGTGAAAACACAGGTTCAAGCAGATATAGACCCACAAAATCTAATGTTTGACCTTGGGATTTGTTAATAGTCATAGCAAAACAAGGACGAACTAGAAATTGAGTTCTTTTAAAGGGTATTGAATGTCTATCTCCCTCAAGTGGAATAAATGGAATTCTATGTAAAAATACTTGTGTTTCCACTATATTCACCGCATCCAATTTCAGCTAAAATAATATTTTGTTTAAATTCACGACAAATAAGTCTAGTTCCATTGCATAATCCTTCGGAAGGATTAATATTTCTTAACAACATAACGGGACAATTTTTTTTTTAGAATAAGTTCATGTGGAGGTATACCATTTGGAGTTAGACTATTCAAAAAATCTTCATAAATAAATTCTTCTATTTTATCAATCACTTCATCAAAATTGAAATATGTAAATGTATCTCCTGAAATTTGTTTAACTAACATATTGTTTATCATATCTACATATTCGTTTTTTGGAGTTAAAATAACTCTATTCATCATAGTATTTAAATTGTTATTATAAGTGTGAAAATTTGGAAACACAATGCTGATTAACTTTTTCAATGATTTATCTTCGTCTTCAAAATCTATGACAATATCTGAAGGAAGTTTAATCATGCGACATGTATGTTCGTTTTCAATTCCGTTTCCAATTTTGAGTAAATATTCACAAAAGGAAGGATCCAATCTAGCTCTCATATTTGAGTTAATGGTAGTTGTCTAAAGTATTGCCATAAATATGAGAATACTAAACTTGCTTTCATAATATCATGTTTTGTTTCTCTTTGTACCATTGGCAACACTTGACGAAAATCTCCTCCACACACAATGACCTTTCCACCAAATGGCAATTCATATTCAATAATATCTTTTAACATTTTATCCAAAACTTCAAAAGCATATTTATTAACCATTGGTGCTTCATCCCACACAATTAGCTTCGTCATTTTTAAAAGCTAATCAAGTACTGATTGTTTACTTACCAAACATCGCATATCAGGACTTGTTTGAAGAGGAATTTTGAAACGCGAATGACCAGCTCTTCCACCAGGTAATAAAGAAGTAGCTACTCCAGATGATGCTATTGCCAATGCAATGAGTTGTCTATATCTTACTGTAGCAAGTAATGCTCTGTACAAAAAAGTTTTGTCGGTACCTCCTGGACCATCAATAAAAAAAAGTCCATTTCTATCGTTGAAAACACAATCTAAAATGCTATCATAAGCAAATTGTTGTTCCTTATTTAAACTCTCTGTAAAATGTATGTCAGACTCAACACTGACATTTGCATTTTCTTCTAAAATCATATTTGCTAACATGTCGGTTTCATTTACAGCAACGTCAAAATCTGTAAAGCAAAAATCATTTACACTTTTACCAACAACTTCTAAGAATGAATTTATACAATGTAATGCTCTAATTTCAGCATCATACTTTGTCTCACCTATATGTAAATAATCTTCTATCATGTAAGCTTTATATTTAATCCATGAATTTCTAGGATTTGTAGGGGCACAAAAAATCAGCACATTAGCGAAAAGTTGACAGAGTGATACAGGCATTTGATAAGAAATAGTCTCGTTTAAACACATGACACAATAATTATTTCAACTGAATAGACTATGTAAGAATGCAACCTCACGATAGGTAGGTGCCACAACACCATTAACTGTTCTTAAATTTTCAAAAGATTTTGGTCCTTTAATATGATTCAGTAGAAATCTTAAAAAGTATCTCTCACCCTCAGATGGATTAGCAGCAACTATTCTACCAATAACATTTTGCTTTTTTCTAGTATTCCAAATTCCTAAATATGTATTTCATACAAAGTATGTAGGAAAATCTTTATAAAGTAAAGTCCAAGCTTTTTCATCAAAAAAATTCATTCGAAAAAATTTAGTTAACATTGTTCGTTGGATAAAGTCTTAATTTACAACTTCTGATAAATCATCAGTATCATTGTAAGTAACTAATTGAGAATTTTCAACATGTAATTGCAAAGAAATTACAAAAGGAGAAATGTCAAATAAATCAAAACTAAAAATTCTCCAAACAGCTTCTGGCGTAGATATCTATCTAGTAGTTTGATAATTTGAAATTTATTCTATATAACATTCGTTAGTTTCTTTATTCACGGCAAAATTAACATGGTCATGTCCTTTGTACTCATATTTATATAAATATTTCACAGCTTTAATAGAAGAACATATTTCTACATTAATATGAAAATCGTATTTAGCTAAAATATACATATTGTATGGTACGACCCATCTATTGTCTAGTATGCATCCTTTGACTTTAATGGTAACACCATCGTTACGACGTCTATAAAGAAGATAAGAATCATTACTCAATCAAGTATGTAAAATATATTCTTCTAGATATTTATTTTTACAAGTACCTTCGTTTTCCATGCAAACATTTGTAGGATTTAATTGTCCACAATGATTATGCATTATATGTTTGATCATATTAGTATGTAGATAAGAATTTTTCTTTTTATCTGGTATTTCACACGAAATAATTTCATCAACTTGCGTAGAATTAGTCATCTTAAAATTTGGTTTAAATATAAGAAGAAAATGAACGTGAGGGAGACCTCTTTTTTGGAATTCAACCACATAAATATAAGCAATTACAGGCCCAAGAATTTCCCTCTTCAATAAATCTGTTTTTAGTTCCTCAAGCTTAGCTCGAAATATTCGTGCTAACAAGTCTGGCCTATTTTGTATTTCATCACTATGTCTCAATTCTTGTTTAATTTCAAGCCAATTTGGATTGCATGTCATTGTTAAAAATACATCGGGTTTTCCATATCTTTGAACTAAAGAAATTGCATCCATATATTTTTTAGTTAAATTTCTAGGACCTCCAGTAAACCCTGTGGGTAGCACTATTGATTTACCAATCTTATAGCCTCTATTCTCACCATTCTGTACACTATCTATAATTCCTCGATAAAGCTCTGCTCTTATAATCTTTTGATTATTTCGAAAATAATTCAATCTTGCAGTTTCAATTTTAACATGCATATCTATTATATATTGTTGCAGAAGTCTACCCGTATGAAGAAGTATAGAATTATCTGAAAACCTTACTTGAAGTTTATAGCAATAATACTCATGACAAGATACATTCATTCGCTTTTTCGATTTCGTCAAAACTAAAAAAAAAAAAATTAGGAAGAAAAAATTTGAGAAGGAGAATATAATTACATACTCTCTTATTACATATAAAACAATTTGATGGATGATAAAACTTACCACATTCTTCCATTTCCAAAAGTTGTTCAGCCGAATGAATGTTATTAATTTGTATAAAATTTTCATCAATGAGTGAAGAAGTATTCAAATTGACTTTTTTGATATCTTCGTGCCATCCCGATTCTCCGTAGGAAAATATCAATGGATACTGAAGTGGATCATAGCAGCCATAATAGTAATTCACTTTATGTGTAGTGTTAGAATGTCCATAAATTAATATATTGCGATTTTGAACGCTAGCGGATGGGTCTTCATCAACCCAAACAGCAGCCATTTGTTCACAGGATGGCATATTGTACAGTCTTTGGTCAAGACCTGGATCACACTTAGGTACAATATGACATGAACCAAGATCAGATATTTCATTCAATGATCGAAAAAAACGACAATATGAATTCATCTTCAAGACATCTATCAATTTTCTCAAAGTCGTTTCACATAACCTATCAGAATTTTTTAGTCTATTAGTGATTTCGTTATCGGTATCATAGAAGTATAAATGTAAATATGCTGGTTTCCCATCAATTGGTAACAATGGATTTATAAAATGGTATACTTGTCCTTGAACTTTAAATGTATATATACCTTTATTATTTCTACACAAATTTTTATCATACTTAACACCAAAAGAAGTGAAAGCAAAATGATTATTATAAGTACGAGCAACTTTTTTAAAAGCAATTACCTCACATGAAGTAGAAGTAAATAACTCAAACAATTCAGTAAATAACTCAAACAATTCAGGAGGAACACTATTTAACTGTAATCTAACTTTTCCATCACAACAACAAAAGACCTTAGTTTCTTTATGAAACTTTTTTGCACCACAATATTTACAGGTTTGGCAGGAATATCTCTTAGATTTATTCGTTTGGAATCAACTCTTTCAGAATCAGGTAAAATATTAGGAATTTTTTATACTTCATTTTGATTTTCATTTTCATTTTCAGAATCTTTTTGAAGACAAATACTTTCATCCTTGTATAATCCAATATAATCATCAATACAACCTAAAAATATAAAAATAAAAATAAGATTTATGAAAGATATCATTAAAAAAAACCATGTTTCAAAGTCACGACATCTAGTTCACCTTTCTGGTGCATAACTTGTAGTAACTTTCAGAATACCAAATATATATATTAAAATTATGTAGAAAAGAAAACGAAAAAAAAACGAACAAAAAATCATATTTCAACAAATAATCATACCTAAAACCCTTTTACGTAATTTGTCTTCTTTTACTATTGGTTTAAGTTGAGAATTTTGTGTTTGTGTGGATGGCGTTCTTGAATGAGCACGTTTATTTTTAAACCAATTACAAACATTCTTATCACAAATTTGGCCATATAACGACAACTGAGAGACTATCTGTACAATCTCCGATTTGTTTGGACTTTGTGTTGCCTTGATGAAATATAGATTCAAGAACTTGAAGTTGGGGAAATGTAGGCGTTCATCCACCCATTACAACTGTGCAAACAAGCAAGCTATGCCAGCATGCAAGTTAACTGCAAAACTTAAACACAAAAATTATAATAAAATATATCATACTAACAAGGAAAGAAGAAAAATATTATTATATTATGCTAAGTCGGACAAATACAAGCGTGTATATATAGATATAATATTTCGAATTATTATTTATTTAAATAAATATGCCTAATGAATAAAAACAAATATAATAGGGAAAATCTAAACAAAATTTTGGAAGAGAAGACCTGGCCTCCTCCGTGCATAGAATTCATGGAATTTTTTTATTTTTTATTTTTTACATTATTATAGATATAGAAAAGTAAAAGAAAAAACAATTATATCATCGTAGTTGGATATATCTAATAATTTCAGACAATATTTAATTTTACAGTAATATTTTTAGTAATATTGAATTCTTCAAATTAAATTTACCTAAATATTACTTTAGATTAAATATTAACTCAAAGTTTTTAGTATATTTTTTTACATAGTAAAAAGTTTGCTTGAAGTTGTCAAAGGAAAAAAAAATATATATATATATATATATATATAAAGAGGTATTAGCTTTTCTTTTATTTAAAAAAAAGGAAGGAAAAAAAAATAAGATGACTCCATGCACGGGTCCAAAGACTCCGGAGACATCATGTCTCCGTGCACGAAGTCCTTGGGCTCCGCACGGAGGCCTGCCATGTTTTTTTTTTTTCTTTTCATTAGATATAGATAAAAAAAAATTCAATTGAAAATTCTTTTTAATTCTTCTATCTTTATAATGAAATTTAATATTTCAATTTAATTGTTATGTGTTAGAATAAAGTAAATTTAGAGGTAAGATAAAACAATTTTAAAGAATTGTAAATTAAAAAAAAATTATTTTACAACGTAAAGGGAAAAAATAAGCGCCATATAGAAGCCTAAAATTCTTTTTCTTTGTATCATAAATAATTTTTCTTTTAAACTTAAAATTCTTTTTAATTTCTTTCTCTTTAATTTTTTTTACTCACAAATAACTTTTCACCTCCAAGAATTATTTCTTATATTATTAATCAGTATTTTTAAATTTTAATAATGTTAGATAAATCTTAATTTTATAGCGTGGATATTTATTATTATTATTATTAATATTTTTTTACATTATTGCAGATATAGATATGCTAGGTCAGACAAATATATAGACTATCCATAGTATGTGCATATATAGACATAATATTTCGAATTATTATTTATTTAAACAAATATAATAAGGAAAATCTAAAAAAAAAATTGGAGGAGAAGATCTTGCCTCCGTCCATAGAATGCATGGATATTTTTTTTTTCATTATTATAGATATAGAAAAGTAAAAAAAAAAACTATATATATCATTGTAGTTAGTTTATATAGTATAAAAAGGTATTAGCTTTTATATATATATAAACAAAAAAAAATGAAGAGTCCGTGCACGAAGGCAAAAAAAAAAAAAACTAAAAAAAAAAATCGATGCACTCTATGCATGGGCATAGTTTTTGCTCTCCACTTGGAAAAAAATAAAATTTTAAATAATTTAAAAAAAATACAAAATAAACAAAATAAAAAAAATTACAAAAATTTAAAAATATATATATAAATATTATTTTGTTAAAACTGAAAAGTTAAGTTTTATTTAAAAGAGAAAAGAATAAAAAAGATATTTAAATAAATTGATAAAAAAAATAATTACTTATAATTAAAAAAAAAATTAAACTTTGTCTCCATGCACGGAAACAGTGTCTCCGTGCATGGAGACATTTGCCTCCGTGTACGGAGGCTTTAACTAAATTTTTTTTTTTTCCTTTTCCCCTCCGTGCACGGTGAGATTAACTTTTTATTTTTTATTTTTTTGTTGTTGTGTAGTTTTACTTTATAATTTATTTTTTTCAATTTAAAATTCTCATTAATTTTTTGTCTTCAAATTTTTTACTTACAAGTAATATGTTGTAAAAAAATTTCTGTCGCATTTTATCTCTTATCTTTTTAATTTTTTTTTTATATAAAAGTGATTTTTTTCTTATATCCTTACTATATATATCTATATTGGAGTGTGAGAGGAATGGTAATTGCGTGTTGCAGTAAATTTGGAGATAGTGTACAATAAAATAAAATATATATCAAGCAGACGACGTCGTTTTTGGCCCCCAATTGAAAAAACAAAACAAAACAAAACAAAAATTCTACAGGAAAGATGGATCAAGACACTGTTGCTTTGTATAGTGCTAACATTTCCCTTTTTATATAGTAGGGATATACTATAAGATCATATATTATTTATTACCATATTTTAAATTTATAGTGAACCTCTTGAAAGCAATATTCATCACAAACATATTCAATGGTGATCAAGTATTAAAACAGAATAACGAATAATAAAAAAAATTAACCAACATCAAGAATTAAAACAAAAATGAGCAATCTTGGATTATTAAAATTATGTACAATGTCTCAAGTGAATTCCTGCAACAAACAATCTAGCCGGACATGATTGAAATCTAAAAATAAAAGGTTTTAATGGAATACATAACCTCGAATAAGTGATGAGAAAGATGAATACAAAATTCAATGCAAATCTCTTCAGTCAATCTTGGACCCTCTTCAGTCAATCTTGGACCATCTTCACCCTCAAATAGCCTAAGATGTAGAGAGAATTTTGCCTTGTGTTGCTCTAAGATTTTATACGGTAGTGTTGAATACAATTTAAGTCCTCCCATATATTCCTCGTTTTTTATGGAAATGTGATCACATGACCAACATTTGGAAAAAGAAAAATTTCAAGAAAAAAATCAATCTAATACTCCAAAACCAAAAGTACGAAGTTTGATGGAAAAAGAACATTTTTCATGAAGAAAGTCAATCAAATACACCCTAAATGAACTTGAAAAGTCGATTCGGAGTTCGGCATGTACTTGTGTCACCCTTTACTATATTTTATTTTTCTTTTTCTTTTACATTTGTGCACATATGTGCCAACTTTCAAGCTTTGTGGCGAAGATGCAGATAGTGCCTTTCAAAATCAGTTGACCACCGACTCACTTGACACGTACGAGTCAGGTCTAGACTTTCTTAATATTTCACTTTTGGTATCTAAACTTTCTTTTTCTTCAATTTTAATCCTCAAACTTTTTCGAGCTTCCATTTTGGTCCTTATATTTTATGATTTCCTCCTATTATCTCTTAAGTCCTAATCACGTACAAATACATCTCAGCACCTATGCAAATCCATCCTTTTGTCCCACTAACGTTGAAAATCTTTGGTCCCTATACTTTATGATTTCCTATGATTCTCTCTTAAGTCCTTCTAATCACGTACCAATGCATCTTGGCACCTGTGCAAATCCATCATTTTTTTTCCACTAATAGGGTTGGACAAAACTCCCGAACCGAATCGGACCCAACCCGACCCAATCCGAAGTGAACCAAATCGAGTGGTTCTTCTTAAGTTAAAATACTCGAACGGGTATGTGAATCGAAAACATACAAGTTTGGTTCGGTTCTCGATTCTAGACCAAAAATCAATGAAACGAATAAGAACCGAATCTCCTAAATTTTTTAATTTATTTATCTTAAATAAGCCAAACTATTTTTTTTTCAAATTAATTTACTAGCTAATTAATTTAGCCTAAACCCAAAATATAATTTTCTTATTTCTAATTTTCAGCCCAAACACAAATTAATCAAATTGACCTAAGTTTTATCCAAATCTATTATTCTACCGTAGTGTCATTTCTACTGTTTTGGAGAAATCGAATTGGAAGTTTGGCTACGCCTCTCTTCACTATTATGAGCTCTCTATCTTCATCTTCTTGTAATTTTAGCAATCAACTATATGAAAAACTTAATAAAGAAAGGCGCAAATGACACATAAGATTGGACTACGTTATTTTGTAAGAGCCAAGATTGAATATATCATTAATTGAATTAATATTGAAAATATTAAAAAAATAATTATTATGTAGAACCGAGGAACCGATTAGAACCGAACCGAACGGAACCGACGATTCCATAATTAAATTTGGACCATACAATTTCATTTATTAAAAATTCAGATTTAGTTTGATTCTAAAGAGAGCTAAACTAAATGGGAATATGTCCAGCCCTAACTACTAATGTTGAAAATCTCTAGTTTTTTATTGTTTCAATACCAAATTATGAATTTAGCTTAAGAAAACAAAATATATTAAAATTAGTAGAAGTCCACCCTCATAATCAATTTTTAATTAAATTAGGAACCCGGGCTTATATGTAGAATCGAGTTTTAACTATCTCATCTAAAAAATAATTGGTGCCCCAATAAGAGAAATTTAAGCCACTGTTTGTTTCTGATTTTGCACTCCAACAAATTAATTTTTTTATCGTTACTTTCCTAAGTCAGCCGTTATTTTTTACTTATTCACTCACAGGTGGAACTTACTTTTCTCTTTAACAGTCAAAAAATTGATTCTCATAATTGCTAACCACATGTCCTAAATATTTCATAGAATAGAACGCTATTATTTCACTTACCCAACACATTAACTTAAAAGCGACATTGTTGTTCCCGAGCATTATATTATTATACACTACAGAGTCTTCAAACACCCTAATTTTTAAGTGTCCATTCAATTCATATTTTACATGTAGCCCTAATTATAAATTAACTCTATAATGGTCTTTGCTTATGTGGGTTTATATTCATTTCCAACGACCCCTTTCAGTCCAAGTTCCATTAATGACCCAAATCCGAACCGGCTAAGCTGCTTCCATCAATGTCATTTTTTATTTTATTTTTAAAATTATAATCCGTGCATGAATCGATCACAAGTACAACGATTCACTAAATACTTTACTCGATTACTTAACTCTTAGATTAGCTCAAGTATTCAAAAATGTTCAAATGATATTTGTAAGCCCATATGGAAGTACCAGATATTTAAACAAAAAACGCTTAAAGACTTGTTCATAAATAGTGACATTTGCGTAGAAGAAATTCCTATTTCTCCTACACATTATTTAGAGATCATTAGTCTTTTTTTTAATCATATAAATTGCAGAAATTAACTTAAATCTCGACTTTTAGAAGTTGCTTCTCTAGACATTATATAAAGCTCTGATTCCTTGTATATCATCAGCATGCAAATTTTTTATCTCCCCATCTCTAATTCTCGCATACATGATCGCGTCTTCGACAGAACTGTGCCCAAGTCCAAGAAGATGCCCAATCTCATGTAATGCAACAGTTTCAAGATCATGTCGACCTGGGATGGCCCCAACGGACCATGATTCATCTGCATCATAGTGAAACCTCCCATTAGTTGGTGCAAAAGCATGAGCCAGGGTCCCACCTGGGCCATCAAACGGTGCGTTATCACCATGATTACCTCTATAGAAACCAATGACTAAATTTGCATTTTGAACATTCTGAGCCAATGAAAATTTGAAATGTGTTGCAGAAGCCCATTTATCAAAGGCTTTTGAAACGGGTTCCCTGGCTTCTGCAGGAGTAGAGCGTGAAAACCCATAAGTTAAATGTGTTGAAGAAGATGGCCATCTTGGGTTTCCGGGGAAGAAAGTGTAATGCGCCACCGTGTGAATGGACTTTCTACCTTTTCCATGGCTATACTGATTTTTCATTCCACCTGCTCGCATTCTGCTTGTACCATTGACAATATCAGCCACCCCACATCGAGGTGTCATCATTTTCGACGCTGTTTCAGAATCTAAAACTCCGGTGACATTTATATGATAATTGAACTGGTAGGTTTTGATTGCAGATTCTAATAAATCATCGAACTCGTCATCATTCTCATGGATTTTGTTTCTTGAATGATGATAATCAAGATAGCCATATTTTTCGAGGTATTTTTTGAGTTCTTGAATGCCCTTAATTTTTTCACCCTTGTGGCAGCCTTCCAATTGTTTTATGAAATCAAAGGGCAGTGGTTTTTTGTTCTTTGGCCTTTCTGTTTTCTTCGCATGGCAAGAGACAAAAAGGACTAGGAAAAGGAGAAAAATGCATGAAAAAAGAGCAGAAATTTTAAGAGCCATGAGTGAGTTTGAATATTACTTGAAGGATGGTGTTATTATAATTAAGTTATGAGGCTATTTATAGACTTGGGGGTAGTTGCAAGGTGGAAAATAAGGTCGAGTGATGATTTTTATTTATTTATTATTATTGTTATTTTGCTTATTTGAACTTGAGAAGGAAGATATATATGTCGCGTCAAAAAGGGCGAAATCCAGAAAAGAGGAAAGTGCATTCTGCATCTAAAATGGAAGGTCGAGAAATAAATATCATGAGATAAAGGCGAATGACAAACGTGTGTCTTGCCCTAAACCCCAAGGACCATTCGTGCAATTTATCGTAACAAAAATTGTCGTACAAATTATAAACTGGGTTCCAAAAGCGAGTATTTTTCCAATCAATTGCCTTTTCAATGGGTTTGTGTATTTTTCTAATCAATTGCCTTTTCTAATGGGTTTACTTAGAAAATAGAAAAATAAAATGGAGGTCAAAATTCAAACATGAAAAACGATGCTTCTTGTCTATCCCATCCTGCAGGGGCAAAACACACTAAAGGCTCGCTTGGGAGATATTTTAAAAAATGTTTTTCTCCAAAATTATTTTTCTCTTGAAAAAATTTCTCCCAAACAAATGCTAAATTAATAATTTGACAAGTTCAAAGATAATCTATGTTTCCATTAAAGATGACTACGTTTTTCAATTTGTAGAATAATCTATGTTTCCATTGAAAAGGATGATGACTCTCTTTTTTGTATGATAAATTTTTTTATTATTATAAACGGGGCGAGGATCATGTTCCTATACTCGTCCCACTTTATTTCTGCGTACCCGATTAGTCGGGAAATCCCACCCCATTTGGAACAAGGCTCGCAGTATCAAATTAAACAGGTTTATTTGTCATCCCTAACAATAAGACTCTTGATTCACTGTCCAATAGAGTGAATAAAGGAATTCGCTATCATTTAGATTGATGATAGTCACGACCGATGATAGATACATATTTAATAACATATTGTACTATCAAAAAGTGTGGAGTCATGTTTTTGAAAACAAAAATACTAACCGAAAAATATGGAGATTCGTGAATTTTATTTGAATAAAATACGTGAAGTATAATTAGTTTGTGAAATGAAATATTCAATTTCCTCAAGTACAATAAAGGGATGTTAGATGCAATATTTTAGAAAAATAAGGACTATATGTTGATGAATTAATATTCGCTCAATTAATAATTTTTAGGGTCCCAAAAATATTTATTTATCGAAGTTCCAATTTTCCTTCTAGTCAGTCATGTTTAATGTATTGGTCATATCATATGAACTTAGAAAGTTGGAATTTTGTTGATGAGATGCTACAATACTAGAAGATATAAAACCCGGTCAATCCGTTATGTTTGACTTAACAAACAATTTATAAGAGTTTAGGATGGTGGAATTTGTTAATAAAATTCTTTAAGACTTCGACAAATTCACGGAAGTCAAATCAGATGAGTTGATTTCATTGGATTTAGTTAGAAAATATGAAGCTTTTATATTAACACACTTTGAAATATATAAATAATTTATAAATTGTTAAACTGTTATAAAAGTGAAGAAAAGAGAAGAAAATAGAGAGAAATCAATAGACTTCTGTGTTTTATTAAGAACCAAAACCCTGTATTTATAAAGCAAAATTAAAAATAAAATGGTAATTATTTCTAGAGATGCAGGGCTGTAATTGTCATTCACCTCTAAACCCTAATAATCTTTTCTTTTACAACACTCCCCCTTGAATGACATATTACAAAATATCTGACTCGTTAAAACCTTGTTTGATAAAAACCCAATTGGAAAAAAAATCAAACGAAGGAAAAAGAGTACAGTTATTTTGGAATATTAAAAATAAATGTTGCCTCATTAAAACCTTGCTAGGAAAACCCAGTGGAACAAAACCTAAGCTAAGGAAAAAGAGTACGGCTACTCCCCCTGATGTTGATCACTGAAAATCTTTGAATCGACGCATTCCAATCTCATGAACTAATTTCTTGAAAGTAGATATTGGCAGTGCTTTTGATATGAATCAAGGCACGTCCACAACCGAAGCGAGTCAAGCGACGAGTTACGGAAAGGATCCATTGATAGTCGAAGGCGGACCGATGACGCGATCGAGGACGAAGTGAGTGAAAGAAGCGATGGGATTGCTTGTCAAGCAAACGATCGATGAAACAATGTTCGGGAGGTCAAATGGAACAAGTTTCATGTTGGGGTCGAAGGCCGAAGGAACTTGGATCAACGATATAAAAGCGGACGAAGGCGGCAGGGAGTTGGTCTATGCGGCCGCAAGCTCAACGGCCTATGCGGCCGCATAGAAGGCCATCGAAACTACATGTGGCTGGCTGGAGTGATCTATGCGACCGCATAGATCAAAAAGTGGGAAAAATTCGTTTTTTTTTTTTTTTTTTTTTTTGCCGAATCTTCTAATGTTGGTAGAACTCTTGTGAAATCAAAATATTACCATATTTTGATTAATTTGGACGTTTTTTATGCCATAGTAAAAATAGGAAAACTCTTTTCATTATGTAAAAAACTGTTTGCTGAAATTAATACAGAGAGAGAAATTTCCTTTCAATCAATTATTCTTCATTGGACAAACTTAGAACTTATCAAGAATCGATTTCTTGTGGCGGTCTTGACGTCGGATTGTGGGTTTCATTGATT
>NC_036243.1:10069645-10070078 GCF_002742605.1 Olea europaea var. sylvestris | reverse complement strand
TTCGTAGTTTCCATTGCTACGGGGTTCGTATCAGTTGGTATCAGAGCTTTGGCTCCAATTTAATTAGGTTATATTTTTATTTTTTTTAATTCCTTTCAATTCCTTGTGTTCTTGTTTCCAGAAGGTTTTCTTGACTCTTTGATCCAAAAAGTGTCAAAAAGAATCTTCATATTCTGTTTCCGAGGGTCAATTTTGCCCAAATTCGTTTTCGTTTTCTGCGTTGGGTTTGTTATTGAATTCCGGATCATTAAAAAAAAGTTACTTTTCATCTGTACAGTTATAAAAAAAATTGTTACATATTATTGATCCGTCAAATACCAACAATTTTTTTATTCAATATCGTTTCTCAGTTGCCTGGACACATTGATTCATTCCATTCCTTCAATTCAAAGTCAAAGTTTTAGAAGTTTCCTTGAGTCCTTTTGTTACAATT
>NC_036243.1:10065798-10069180 GCF_002742605.1 Olea europaea var. sylvestris | reverse complement strand
TTTTAGAGTTCAGTGACTATGCCATTTTATGGTGGGACCAAGTGGTTACTTCACAACGTAGGAGTGGGGGAAGACTAGTTAGCACTTGGGAAGAATTGAAGTCATTGATGAGAAAGAGGTTTGTTCCTAGCCACTATTACTGAGATATCCATCAAAAACTGCAAGGCCTATATCAAGGGTCGAAAAGTGTAGAAGATTACCATAAAGAGATGGAAATACTCATGATTAGGGCTAATGTGGTGGAGGATCGAGAGGCTACCATGGCACGATTTTTGAATGGTTTGAATAGGAAAATTGCCAATGTAGTAGAGTTGCAACATTATGTGGAATTGGAAGACATGTTGCATGTGGCTATGAAGGTGGAGAGACAGTTGAAGAGGAAAGGGACAGCTAGGCAACCGATAGGAACTTCGAGTGCAAATCCATCTTGGAAACCGGGATGGAACAACAACAATAACAACAACAATAAGGTTGATAAAGTTGTAGCTAAGGGTAGGAATGAATGGCAAAAAGGGAAAGAGGAAAGTGCTAGCAAAACAGCACCCAAAACTGATTCACAACCATCAAGAAACCGAGATATCAAGTGTTTCAGATGTTTGGGGTCCGGGCACATCGCTTCTCAATGCCCAAATAAATGCGTAATGGTGTTGTTGGATAATGGAGAAGCGGTGAGTGAAAGTGAAGGCGAGTATGATGACATGCCTGCATTGGAGGACGTTGAAAAGGAAGAAAAATTGGAGTTTGCTGTTGGAGAATCGTTGGTGTCACGGAGAGCTCTTAACACTCAAGTCAAAGTGGATGATTCGGAGCAGCAGCGAGAAAATATCTTCCATACACGTTGTTACGTCAACGATAAGGTATGTAGCATGATAATTGATGGTGGGAGTTGCACGAATGTAGCTAGCACAACTATAGTTGAGAAACTAGGACTAGCATTATTAAGACACCCTAGGCCTTATAAGTTACAATGGTTGAATGATAGTGGGGAAGTTAAGGTGAATCGAAGGGTCTTAATTAATTTTTCGATTGGAAGTTATAGTGACAAAGTAGTTTGTGATGTGGTGCCTATGCATGTGGGACATATATTGTTAGGAAGACCATGGCAATATGATAGAAGGGTCACACATGATGGGTATAGGAATCGATATAGCTTTGTCAAGGATGGGAAGACTATTACTCTTGCTCCATTAACACCTGCACAAGTTTATGGAGATCAACTCAAGCTGAAAAGTGAGGAAGATGAGAGAATAAGAGAGTTTGGAAAAAGGAGAGGCAATAGAGAAGCCATCGATAAGAGAGAAAATAGTGAGGTGGCTAAAAGTGGAGAAAAGAGAGAGGAGCCACATGAGGGGAAAGAAAAGGAGTTAGTTGAGAAGAGAGAAAAAGAGTCAGCTGAGCGAAGAGAAAAGCCAAAGGTCAACTTCTATGCAAAGGGGAGTGAGTTGAAAAAGGCTATGAGTGAAAGTAGACAAATGATATTGTTAGTGTACAAGGAATCCCTCCTCAATCTTGAGGATTCTAACACATCCCTCCCTAGTTTGGTTAAATCTTTATTGCAGGAGTTCGACGATGTGTTTCCCGAGGAGATGCCAAGTGGATTGCCACCAATCAGAGGCATCGAGCACCAGATTGACTTTGTACTCGGAGCTGTCATACCTAATCGACCAGCTTACCGAACAATCCCGAGGAGACGAAGGAGCTTCAGAAGTAAGTGGAGGAGTTGATGAGCAAAGGTTATGTCAGGGAGAGCATGAGTCCATGTGCTGTACTTGTTTTGTTGGTACCTAAGAAGGATGGGACTTGGAGAATGTGCGTGGATTGCTGAGCTATCATCAATATCACGGTAAAGTATCGTCACCCAATACCTAGGTTAGATGATATGCTTGATGAGTTGCATGGGGCTTGCATTTTTAGTATAATTGATCTTAAGAGTAGGTATCATCAAATTCGCATGCGGGAGGGTGATGAATGGAAAACGGCATTTAAAACTAAGTATGGGTTGTATGAATGGTTAGTTATGCCATTTGGACTCACTAATGCACCGAGCACTTTTATGCGTTTAATGAACCATGTTTTGCGTGCTTTTATTGGGAAATTTGTTGTGGTTTATTTTGATGACATCTTAATCTATAGCAAAACCCTAGATGAGCATTTAGAGCATTTAAATTGTGTGCTTGTTGTATTACGAAAGGAACAACTATATGCCAATTTTAAAAAGTGTACATTTTGCATGAATAGAGTTGTTTTCCTAGGATTTGTGGTTAGTGCTAATGGGGTAGAAGTTGATGAAGAAAAGATAAAAGCTATAAAAGAATGGCCAGCACCTAAGACTATAACTGACGTTAGAAGTTTTCATGGATTGGCTAGTTTTTATAGGAGGTTTGTAAGAGATTTTAGCACCATCACCACACCGTTGACTGAAATAGTAAAGAAGAGTGTAGGTTTCCATTGGGGATAATCACAGGAAGTTGCATTTAACATGATTAAGGATAAGCTATGTAAAGCACCTGTTTTAGCATTATCTAACTTTGATAAAACATTCGAGGTTGAGTGTGATGCATCAGGGATAGGTATAGGAGCAGTATTAATGCACGAAAGGAGGCCTATTGCTTACTTTAGTGAAAAGTTGAGTGGAGCAGCATTGAACTACCCGACATATGACAAAGAGTTGTATTCACTTGTTCGAGCTTTGGAGACTTGGCAGCACTACTTATGGCCAAAGGAATTCGTGATACACACCGATCATGAATCTTTGAAGCATTTGAGAGGTCAAGGTAAGTTGAACAAAAGACATGCGAAATGGATGGAGTTTATTGAGACTTTTCTATACGTCATCAAGTACAAACAAGGTAATGAAAACATAGTTGCTGATGCATTGTCTCGAAGGTACATGCTTTTAAATTCATTAAATACTAGATTACTTGGTTTTGAGCATATTAAAAGCATGTATGAAACTGATAGTGATTTTTCTGATATATATGCTTCATGTGACAAATGTGCATTTGATAAATTCTATAGGCATGAAGGATATCTGTTTAAGGAAAATAAGTTGTGTATTCCTAATTGTTCTTTGCGTGAATTATTGGTAAGGGAAGCACATGGAGGTGGTTTAATGGGACACTTTGGGGTTCAAAAGACTTTAGACATGTTAGGAGAACATTTTTTTTGGCGTAGAATGCGACATGACGTAGAGCAAATATGTGGAAAGTGCATAACTTGTAAAAAGGCTAAGTCTAAGGTTCAACCTCATGGATTGTATACTCCTTTGTCTGTGCCTAGTGAACCATGGGTAGACATATCTATGGATTTTGTGTTAGGTTTGCCTAGGACAAAGAGGGGTAGGGATTCAATATTTGTAGTGGTCGATAGGTTTAGTAAGATG
>NC_036243.1:10053803-10065433 GCF_002742605.1 Olea europaea var. sylvestris | reverse complement strand
CTGATCTATCTCTTTTCGATGCAGGTTCAGATTTGAGGACGAATCCTTTCGAAGAGGGAGGGGATGATATGAATCAAGGCACGTCCAAAACCGAAGCGAGTCAAGCAACGAGTTACGAAAAGGATCCATTGATAGTCGAAGGTGAACCGATGACGCGATCGAGGACGAAGCGAGTGAAAGAAGCGATGGGATTGCTTGTCAAGCAAACGATCGATGAAACAATGTTCGGGAGGTCAACTGGAACAAGTTTCATGTTGGGGTCAAAGGCCGAAGGAACTTGGATCAACGAGATAAAAGCGGACGAAGGCGGCACGGAGTTGGTCTACGCGACCGCAGGCTCAACGGCCTATGTGGCCTCATAGAAGGCCACCGAAACTACATGTGGCTGGCTGGAGTGATCTATGCGACCGCATAGAAATGATCTATGTGGCCGCATAGATCAAAAAGTGGGAAAAATTCGGTTTTTTTTTTAAATTTTTGCCGAATCTTCTAATGTTGGTAGAACTCTTGTGAAATCAAAATATTACCATATTTTTATTAATTTGGACGTTTTTTATGCCATAGTATAAATAGGAAACTCTTTTCATTATGAAAAAAAAACTTTTTGCTGAAATTAATACAGAGAGAGAAATTTTCTTTCAATCGATTGTTCTTCATTGGACAAACTTAGAACTTATCAAGAATCGATTTCTTGTGGCGTTCTTGACGTCGGATTGTGGGTTTCATTGACTGTAATCAAGGGGTTTCAAATTCTTCGCTAATCTAAGGTTTCTTGGTTCGATTATTGGGGTTCAAGATCCAAAACCGGATTAGTATTGGCGTTCTTGGGTTCCGCATCAATCTAGTTGTGGGTTTCGTAGTTTCCATTGCTACGGGGTTCGCATCAACTTTTGTGAATAAATCGGCCACATTGTCGCTTGAGCGAATTTGTTGGATATCGATGTCGCCATTCTTTTGAAGCTCGTTTGTATGAAAGAATTTTGGAGAAATATGTTTCGTCCTATCACCTTTGATATAGCCTCCTCTGAGTTGTGCAATAGAAGCTGCATTGTCTTCATACAAAATTGTTGGACTTTCCTTTGTTGAAATTAATCCGCATGATGCTTAGAAATGATTGGTCATGTTTCTCAACCATACACATTCTCGCCCTACTTTATGGATTGTAATAATTTTAGAATGATTTGAAGATGTAACTGTCAAGGATTGCTTTACAAATCTCCATGATATAGCCGTTCCTCCACGTATAAACACATAACCTATTTGTGATTTAGCTTTATGTAGGTCAGATAGATAACCTGCATCTGCATATCCCATTAAAGCAGATCCCCACTTTTGAGAATAAAATAATCTCAAATCAATAGTACCCTTTAGATAACGAAAAATATGTTTAACACCATTCCAATGTCTTTGAGTTGGTGTAGAGCTATATCTTACAAGACGATTTATAGAAAAAGCTATGTCGGGTCGAGTGCAATTTGCAAGATAAGTTAATACTCCAATTACACTAAGATATGACACTTCAGGACCAAGAACCTTTTCTCCATCTTCAAGTGGACGAAATGGATCTTTTTTCACATCAAGTGATCGAACAACCATAGATGATGCCAATGGATGTGCATTATCCATGTAAAAACGTTTTAAAACTTTTTCTGTATACGTAGATTGGTGAACAAATAATCCATCTGCTAAATGTTCAATTTGCAATCCAAGACAAAATTTGATTTTTTCCAAATCCTTCATCTCAAATTCATTTTTCAAATAATTAACAGTTTTGTTGAGCTCTTCAGGAGTTCCAATTAAATTTAAATCATCAACATAAATTGCCACAATTGTAAATCCACTATTTGTTTTCTTTATGAAAACACATGGACAGATATCGTCATTTTATAGCCCTCATTCAACATATATTCACTAAGGCGATTATACCACATGCGTCCGGATTGTTTTAATCCATATAATGATCTTTGCAATTTAATTGAGAACATAGTTTTCGGGCATGTATCGTTTGTTCCTGGTACCTTAAGCCTTTTAGGGACTTTCATAAATATGTTACTATCAAGTGAACCATACAAATATGCAGTTACTACATCCATAAGGCGCATATCAAACTTTTGTGATACGGTTAAACTAATTAAGAATTTAAAAGTGATGGTATCTATTACGAGAGAATATGTTTCCTCGTAATCAATTCCTGGTCTTTGTGAGAAATCTTGAGCTACTAGTCGGGCTTTGTATCTTGTAATTTCATTATTTTCATTCATCTTTCGTACAAAAACTCATTTGTATCCAACAGGGATCACATCTTCAGGTGTTCGAACTACAGGTCCAAACACTTTTCGTTTCTCCAAAGAATTCAATTCTGCCTGTATGGTTTCTTTCCATTTTGATCAATCATTTCTATTTTGACAATCTTTAACCGACTGTCGTTCAGGATCCTCATTTTTTATAATATCAAGAGCCACATTAAAGACGAAAATATTGTCTATAACAACATTATTTCGTTCCCATAATTTATGAGATAAGATATAATTTATTGAAATCTTATTATTTTCGGACACTTGTGGTTCTTCAGGAACTGTATTTTCAATATCTGATTTATCAATCTTTTCTAATGTAACTTCTTTCGAAATTTTTGGTTGGTTTTTCTCATGTACTTTTCTTTTTCGAGGTACAGAGTCTTTTGAACCAACTGGTCGACCACACTTCTGGCTTATTTGAGATTCATTTGCTGCAGCAGATTGTCCTACAGGGACATCAATTTTTGCTGGAACATATGACTTTGTCACTTTTCTTGTGTCAACATATACATCAGGTAATTGATTTGCAACTCTTTGCAAATGAATGATTTTTTCAACATCTTGCTCACATTGATTATTACGAGGATCAAAATGAGATAGAGTTGTTTCATTCTAAAAAATTTTACTTTGTTTTTCAAGATGTAGTTTTTCCCCTCCCAAAGTTGGGAAAGTCATTTCATCAAAATAACAATCTGCAAAACGTGCAATAAATAAATCACCCGTTAAAGGTTCAAGATACTTAATAATTGATGGTAAATCAAAACCCACATAATTCCCAAGTTTTCGTTGGGGACCCATTTTAGTACATTGTGGGGGTTAAATGGGGACTTGGACTGCGCAACTAAAAACCCATAGGTGAGAAATATCAGGTTCGTGACCAAATGCCAGTTGCAAAGGTGAATATTGATAATATGCAGTTGGTCTAATACGAACCAATGATGCAGCATGTAATATGGTATGACTCCAAACAGAAGTCGGGAATTTTTTTTTCATAAGTAATGGTCTAGCAATAAGTTGTAGGCGTTTAATAAACGACTCTGCCAAACCATTTTGTGTATGGACATGCGTAACTGAATGTTCAATTACAATCCTGATTGATATACAATAATTATCGAATGCTTGTGACCTAAATTCACCAGCATTGTCAAGGCGAATAGTTTATATTGAGTAATCGGGAAATTGCGCTCGTAATTTTATAATTTGAGCAAGTAGTCTAGCAAATACTACATTTCTAGTGGAAAGTAGGCAAACATGTGACCATCTAGTAGAAGAATCAATTAATACCATAAAATAACGAAATGGTCCACATGGTGGATGTATTGACCCACATATATCTCCATGAATTCTTTCCAAGAAAGTTGAAGATTTAATATTGACCTTTGTAATTGAAGATCTAATGACTAACTTGCCTTGCGAACAAGCTACACATGGATAATCATTAGGTAAAAGAATCTCCTGGTTCTTCAAAGGGTGTCCATATGAATTGTTTATTATTCGATGCATCATTATTGCTCCTGGATATCCAAGTCGATCATGCCAAAGTATAAAACTTTTTGGGTCAGTTCGTAACATTATTCGATTCAACCATTTTTATAAATGTATAATACATGCCAGATGGAAGTGCATAAAATTTTTCTTTTATCTGCTTTTGACCACATATAAAAGAAGTTATGCAAAAATATTCGACATTATTTTCTTGTGTCGTCTCAATATAATATCCATTGCAACGGATATCTTTAAAACTAAGCAAATTTCTTATGAATTTGCAAAAATAAAGTGCATTGTCAATATATAATTTTGTATTATTTGGTAAAATAATGCAAGCTCTTCCGGAGCTTTCAACGATATTTGATGCACCTGAATAGTATTGACATTATTCTTTTTTAATGTTAAGTCCAAAAAATATTTTTTATCTTGAAGAATAGTATGTGTAGTTGCACTATCAATCAAGCAGGTGTCTTGGCAATCCATCATGAATTTATCAATATAACAAAATAGATATATTTTTAAAAAAACTTGAATTTAAATTCAAAATGATAAACATAATTAATACTATGAAATTAACGATGCATAATAAAGTTCAAATTTTTTTTTTTTTTGCGAAAAGTAAAAACATATTTCAAACGAAATTTCTAAAATAAAGGAAAATACTAGAAACATAAAACAAAAACTAATCTGTATTGTCCATCGCACCACCCCCAATCAAATAGTCAATATTTTCATTTGGATCAGCAAAAAAATCGGAGACATCCAATTGAGTCACATCAATTGGATCATCATAGTCAGCAAAATTTGTCTCCACTTTTCCCTTTCTCTTGATTTATTTTTGGTAGAGATCCACAAGGTGTTTTGCCGTACGACAGGTACGTGTCCAATGCCCTTTCATTCCACATCTAAAACAACTTTCTTCATATACCTTTTTAGGTGTGCTACTTTCGTTTACTTTGTGCCTTTTGAAATTGTTGCCTCGTTGTTGATAACTTTGTTGATTATTTCGTCCATAGTTTACTCGAAGTGCACGTCCACGTCCTTGTCTTGATATTGCATTTGCTTCAAGCAATGCAGTACCCTTTGCTTCGACCAATGGTACAGAACCAGTTGGACGTAATCTATGATTTTTCATCAGCAGTTCATTATTCTGTTCAGCAACAAGCAGGCAAGATATAAGTTCTGAGTACTTCTTGAAACCACGCTCGTGATATTGCTGCTGCAGGAGCACATTCGAGGCGTGAAAGGTGGAAAAAGTTTTTTCCAACATATCTTCATCAGTGATTTTTTCTCCACACAATGTCAATTTTGAACATATTCTGAACAGTTCAAAATTGTACTCGCTAACAGTTTTGAAGTCTTACAAACGAAGGTGCATCAACTCATAGCGGGTTTTGGGAAGGACTATAGTCCTCTAGTGATCAAATCTTTCAGTTAATTTTTTCCAAAGAACCTGTGAATCTTTTTCAGTAAGATATTCAATTTTCAGTCTATCGTGAAAATGATGACGAAGGAAGATGAATGCTTTTGCACGATCCTGTAGGGATTCTTTATTTCCTTCTTTTATTATCTCTCCCAAACCTTTTGAGATAAGATGGATATCAGCATCAAGTACCCATGATAAATAATTTTTGCCAGAGATGTCAAGTGCAGCAAACTCAAATTTTGTGATATTTGCCATCTGATTAACTACACAATAAAGCAAGAGAAAATATAATTAGTTTCGAAGAATATGATTAAATATCATATAATAATTAATCAAGTAGTCAACATGACATAAGTTATGTATTTTCTTTCAGGGATAAACACCAATTTAAAATAATATGTTCTTCGAAACACATGCTACTTCGGGAGCATATTGTATTTTACTATTACTCTTTCAAAAACAATATGCCAATATTCTTCTAGAATATTGAAAAATATAATTTATGCTCTTCAGGAGCAAGTAATATTCTTCAAGAATATTATAATATTTTTCAGGAATATTAATTATAATGTTGTGTCACTTTGAGAACAACAACAAAGATATTCTTTGAGAATATTTATAGATCTTATGAAATTGCAAATCAGATCTATATTATTGTATTCAGTAACTCGAATTTAAATTTATGTTCTACTGTAAAAAAAATTAACAAGTACAAATTATAAGAAATATATTAAGATTTAATTAAAACCATATAATATTAATCCATCTACAGACATGCATAGTAAAATCAAAGTCACAAGTGCATTGGACGTTATCGAATAAAAAAAAAATAGCTAATTAAGATTGTTAGCGTGTAATGACAGTAAATAATTAAGCATAGTTACTACAATGAAAAGATGAATATGTAAAGATATCACAACAATTAGGTGAGATTCATGATTTGTTAGAAAACGGTAAATTGTTGGCAGAATGAAACGCACGGCAATCGAAACAAAAATTGAACAGATGAATTCATATAGATATGAAAAGTAAACAATTTGGTAAACTATAATTACATGTAATAATGAGGCGGCAGAATCTGAGTATATAATTTGGCCAAAATAAGGGCACTCAACAAATAAAGACCATATATGAACAGTATATAATTACACAGAAATTGAGGGCACGTGTTTCGTACATCATTGGACTGAAATTGACAACATAATTGCATTGAAATTGACAATATAATTGCAAGATAAAGAGTTAATTGTGGTGGCACAATTGCACAGAAATTGATAACAAAAAAAAAGGCCTGATAATCATTAGTCAAAAAAAAAAAAAAGCCTATTAAAAGTAGGAAGAAAAAACCAGTCGCCTTGTATGTAGGAAAAAAATTCACATTTCACCAAATTAATTTCGGTACATGTGATAGATAATTATGCTTAAAAAGAAGTCAGTAGACTTGTGTGTTTTATTAAGAACCAAGGCCCTGTATTTATAGGGCAAAATTAGGGATAAAATGGTAATTATTTCTAAGGCTGTAGGGGTGTAATTGTTATTCACCTCTAAACTCTAATAATCTTTCCTTTTACAACATAAACTTTATTTTTCAATAGTATATTTCAATTGACTCATAAATATTATTCATTTTTTTATCGGCACTATTATAAATTAAATCATTTATAAATTCTTTCCACCATTAAGGCTATAATTTTCTTTGACATTTAGCCCCTATCTGTCATCCATTATTTGAAAAATTAAAAAGTTTTTAATATTATTTTTTTGAGAATGTGTGGTTAAAAAATAAAGAAACTTTATTGATTCATGTGTAGAATATTTTATTGTGTAAACGTGTGGTGGAGAATAATACTGTAACAAATAATTTAAGATTTTAAAAGATGATGAACAGGCACTTAGTATCACTATAAAATATATGAACGTATATGTTTACATTTTAAACATGCGCTTTGCACTTTTTCGTCAAAGGGCTAATATGCATATTTTTCAAAGGAGAGATTGACACATAATCTCATATGTACATAAATTATTTAAGGATATCTCCAAAAGACTCTCTATAGTCTCATTCTCTAATAGTATCTTCAAAATACTTTATATTTTCAACCATCTTGTACATAATAGAGAGTATCTTTAAATTAAAGAGTATAAGTTTTTACACACTTCAACAAGCTTTTGTACTTTTTTTAGTTTTAATTTTCCAATAATCATTTAGGCTCTATTAACAAATTTATAAATCATTTATAAAGAGAAATAGTAATGAATCCCACTAAATGCGGGATAATAAGTCCATATTTAGTGCGACATGAAAATTTGAGAAAAATCCAAGCCAACATTAATAATTAACTTTAACCACACGTTACATGAGATCCTAGAATTTTATTAACTTTTGATAAGAGTGGAAAATATGATATTTTCTCCTTTTAATTGTTTCATTCGTATGATTATTTGATGTCAAAATGCACTCATTACTCTTATGTTTTGATCTTCGTCGCAATTTGATGGAAATGTTAAAATTTGGAAGAAATGAGTAAAAAGGGGCTAAGTGGAAGAAAGTGAAAGTTCATGGACCAAGTTGTAAATACTTCATAGATGAGACGGGCGATGGAATGATGATTCAAAAAAGCTAGGAGTCAATCGGGTGTAATTTGAAGTCAAAAGAAGTGAGATATGACCACAACATCTTCACAAATCAATTTCCAATTGGAAAAGTTACGCATCGGTTTTAGCCTCATGTTAAGACCCATTTTTGATATGGAAAATGATCGAATTGGAAGATGACTTCTGAAATAAAATTGTAGTCCTTCGTGTTATCTGTCTAACGCAACTTGAATCACCTCAATCGGACATCGGGAGGAAAGGTTATGCCAAAATACTAAAAGCTGTCCGGCGAAGGAAATGACTATAAAGTCATACGGTTGCATAGCTGCCTTCTGAGAACTTTTGGAGCCATTTTGGTTGAACTATGCGGCATGGGTATTTTTCGAGGGCGAAATCCCAAATTCCTATTTTGACGCGGACACTAACGGAAACTTGTTTGGCGCACATTTTTAAGCCATAATCTCGACCCAGAACGCCATTCTTCCTCTCCAAATCCATTTTTTCTCTCATCTTTGGCCAAAAAACTCCATGGAAGGCAAAGAGAACTTTGTTGAAGCAAGGGATGAACTCGATTGGTACAAGTGATGTCAATGTCTCTTCACGCATGTAATTTTATTTTTCATTGATAAACAATTCTAGATTTATGATTTCCTGTTTATTGAATATGTTTTGAAATTGGGTTTAATATGTATTAGATTTTCATGGATTTAATAATGTTCTTTTCATTGAATAATTAAAGTATGCATTGAATTCCAATTTCAATCATCCCATTGTGTGATTCGCTAATATTATATGCTTGATGTATGTAATTGATTTTGAATCTAATTTCAATGAATTAAAGTGAGAATATCTTGTATTGAAATCTAAATTCTAGAGTTATAAGTGAAATTCAATTGATTTAGTTCTCAACTTCAAGCATTGTTGTGAGATTAGTTTAACTTTTAATATATTTCTCATAGGCTCAATCAAGTTTTGTCTATTGTAAAATTAACTATTTGTTGATTTTCAATTTCATACAAACGTGTGTCTTGCCCTCAACCCCAAGGACCATTTGTACAATTTATCGAAACAAAAAAAATGTCTTACAAATTATAAACTGGGTCATTTCCACCCATTGCTGACTTCCACTGAGTCTTCTAGCGTGAACGACTTAAAGCGTGTATTTTTCCAATCAATTGCCTTTCCAATGGGTTTACTTAATGGGATATAGGAAAGAGTCCTGCAAAAAATAAAAAATAAAAAATAAAAAAATTGGAGGTCAAAATTCAAACATGAAAAACGATACTTCTTGTCTATCCCAACCTGGAGTCAAAACATACTAAAGGCTCGCTTGGGAGATATTTTAAAAAATATTTTTCTCCAAAATTATTTTTCGCTTGAAAAATAATATCTCCCAAACAAATGCTGAATTAATAATTTGATAAGTTTATAATGTAATACTTCAAAGAAAAAATTTTATTAATACATAAAACCCAATTACTTTATAAATCCATATATCAATACCATATTTAAGAGGCCTTAATCAAAGTTAATCTATGCTTCAATTTGTAGAATAATCTATGTTTCCATTGAATATGACTACTTTTTTCAATTTGTAGAATAATCTAGGTTTCCATTGAAAATGATGACTCTCTTTTTTTTGTATGATAAATTTTATTATTATAAAATGAACTTTAAATGGAGCAAGAATCATGTTCCCGTACTCATCCCGCTTCCTTTCTGTGTACCTGATTAGCCGGAAAATTCCACCCCATTCGAAACGAGGCTCGCAGTATCGAATATAACAGGTTTGTTTGTCATCCTAACAATAGGACTCTTAATTGATCACTGTCCAATAGAGTGAATAAAGGAATTTGCTATCATTTAGATTGATGATAATCATGACGAATGATAGATACATATTTAATAACATATTGTATCAAAAAATGCAGAGTCATGTTTTTGGAAACACAAATACAACCTTAAAAATATATAGATTCGTGAATTTTATTTGAATAAAATATGGAAAGTATAATTAGTTTGTGAAATGAAATATCCAATTCCCTGAAGTACAATAAAGGGTTGTTAGATGCAATATTTTAGAAAAATAAGGACTCTGTTGATGAATTAATATTCGCTCAATTAATAATTTTCAGGGCTCCAAAAATATTTATTTATCGAAGTTCCAATTCTCCTTCTCAGCCATGTTTAATGTATCGGTCATATCATATAAACTTAGAAAGGTGGAATTTTGTTGATGAGATACCACAATACTAGAAGATATAAGACCCGATCAATCCGATATGTTTGACTTAACAAACAACTTATAAGAGTTTAGGATGGTGGAATTTGTTAATAAAATTCTTCAAGAATTGGACAAATTCATGGAAGTCAAATCAAATGAGATGATTTCATTGGATTTCAGCGAACGTGCGTTGCACGTTAATTGATTAATGTTTAAAATAAGAGTACGTAAATTTTAGAAAAAATCTTTTATAAATTTGAAAGGTATTCATAAATTTGTTAAAATTGATTTATTTTTCATCAATTTTCTCTGTATATTTTTTTATTTTTCATATGAACATTTGAAAATTTGCTATATTTGTATCAGGCATTTCCCTGTAAGTTTGTGGAAAATTTTCTTATGCGAAATATATTTCTCTATATATATTAGCTCAGCCTAAAATATGATTTAGTCCACTCAAACTTTGCCTAATCCATACTGTTATGTCTAAGTGTAATTGGCAATTATGTAGACAAAACGGGTGTAATTGTATGTTTGTAAAAGTCAGGGAGTCAATTGAACATTTTTGTAAAAGTGAAGGCTTAGGGTGAAATTTGTATAGATGAGGTAAAACAATGTTCAAGTCGTTGAAGGAGTTCAAGATGTCCAAAAAGATCACATAAGATCATTGGAATGCAATTGGAAATCTAAATGATATCAAAAAGTCGCACAAATTATGTTCCAGATTTTTAGTCGTAATTTGCAATGTGTTGTTCACATAGAAAATGTTGGAATTTGGATAAGGATACGTCTAGAAGAATTGTAGTCCTTTAAGTTAGCTTCCCAATGAAAGTTGAATCACCTAAATCGGATATTAGGAGAGAAAATTATGATAAAAATACTGATAACTACTCACTGTCACTCGATTCTTACTGACATTTCGCTCGAGCGAAAAAAAATAGAATACCTCTCACTCGATTCTCGCCAGCTCTCGCTTGAGCCTCCTATGAGGTAAAACCCCTAGTTTGCATTTTTGAAATGTTTTACTCGACCCATATCACCTAGACACCTTTAAATATAAATACCTAAGTTCTAGCACGAATTTTGGGTGGTTGCTACATTGTGCCTTGTTCGCGAAATATTTCTTTCGATTTAAATTGTCGCAAGTGTACGTGTCGTGACAAGTAATAAAGTAGACTTTAGAAGTCCGAGTATCATCCCACAGAGAAAGAGTAGTTCAATTTTATTTATTTTAGCCTTAACCGAAACTAATTGATTTAAGATGAATTTTAGAATTCAAAGCCCTAATTTTGGGAGAAATCCCCAAATTGAAAAACCCTAATTTCAAATCAAATCCTAATTACTCAAATTCACTTAACGAATGACTCAATGATGAAATGTTATGAAAATAAATGAAATGTATTGTCAATTTATGAAAATCTATGTAAAACGAATGCACTAGGATCACGAATCCCCAAATAATTATTAAGTAAACCTTAATTTCTCAATTTTGATAATCCAGTGAGAATTTGACAAATCAATGCTCCTAAATCTATTCAATACTCTCTCTCGAGATGTATTGAACCATTCTCATAAATCACCAGCCTATATTTCTATGACG
>NC_036243.1:10052145-10052741 GCF_002742605.1 Olea europaea var. sylvestris | reverse complement strand
AGTGCAAAATGACATCAACCTTTACCTGTTAAGTGCATACTTGACGTGTGTGTGTGGATTCATGCTAACATATCAAGTTCATGATGAGTTTGAGTCCCGACCCCAAGTGGTCAAATGTCTCCTTACTCGCTCGAGAGATACACAACCCCCCAAACTTATACTTTTCACTCAATTATCCCGGGATTGTGTTTAAAAATTATGAGTTTACCTAGCTATAGTTCTCACCCTCTCGTAGTTTGGATTAATCTCACTATCACAAGTTCACATGTCAACAAGTGAAGGCTCTCCTAGTTTTGATTGCTTCGACACTCAAGACTAAACTGGATTACTTGCCTCACCTCAAAGGTATAGTTTCTTCCACCAATTGTCCAAGGGCTTTTCTTATTGTTATTGTCTCTTTTTGTTTTTCTCACTTTTCTCTGGTTTTCTGATTTTTTTTTTAACTTATCATCTTTTCATTTGCTTTCTATATAACCCATGTAATGAGCTTTAGGCCGGTGACTCCCAAACCACTTGGCTTTAGGATACCAGGTTTTAAACTCTTGCAGGCTTATTCACCCGAGTTATAAAGGCTCAATCAAATAATTTTTTTATTA
>NC_036243.1:10047251-10051710 GCF_002742605.1 Olea europaea var. sylvestris | reverse complement strand
TGCCGAATGTCTTTTTCAAATTATGCCACCATCCCCCAAACTTATACAAGACATTGTCCTCAATGCGAAAAGTAAAGTTTAGAAGGCAGAATTTAAGGAAAATGAGTACACATGAGGCAAACGATACTCCCCTAATCAATACGGGGGCTGCGACGGGAAGCTAGAACCTGCAGTACCATCAGTTGGAGGTGGAGGTAGGCGCGCCAAGATCGCTCTCATTAGTGCTGACTGCTGTGTCATTTCATCATGGATTTCCTCAACACGTGTTTCCAATTGGCCCAGACGCTCTCAAATTTCATTTACCCTCATCTGGATGCCATCCACCCTGCCCACATACACACTGAGTCGACCGTTCATAGTTTCCATCTCCCTCCTAGCTGCCTGGGCATCCTGGCGAGCAGCACGTGACATATTAGTGGAAATGCGGATGTCACGGTGGGCTATATGCATCTCAGTCGTCAAAGTCCCCATAGCCTACTGGAGACTCTGTACGTCTCGGCTAGTTCCCGTGGTGGTGGTGAAAATCTAGCGCCACAACTGTGCATTTATCTCAACCTGTGGTGGTGGAGCTTGAGGCATCTCTTGCTCTGCGTGCTTGTGACCTTGATCTTCCTGCTGTCTGCGCTGTTCAATTTCTTGCTTTTCTCAGTGCTTTATCCTGGCTCTGTCTTGAGCCTCCAAGGTACTGTGCTTTATGATGGGGTTGGGTTTGGCAGCCACTTCCCCGGATGCAATGTTTATACCAGCAGCTATGCATATTCCGGAGATGAGGTTTGGAAAGATCATTGAGCTGTGCCTATCTCCCAAGGTACCCACATGATGTATCTGATTATAGCAGAGAGTGGCAAGATCAACCTTATTACCTCGCACCAAGTGATAAAGGAATCCAGCTGTGGGATTTGTGAATGTGGTCCTGTGAGAGGTCGGCTCAATGTTGTGGCACATAAACAGCCACAGGATGGCTATAGATGGTGTCAGCTCAATCTGGTGCCACTCGGTGGTGGGGAGTGGCCATGCATTTTGTCGCCCCAATAAGATTTCCACCACTTCATGCCAATTGAAATCACCTGGTATAGAGGTTATGTTGTCCCACGTGATCCATTTTCCCCTGACCTAAGTCTGATGTAGGTGGTCGGACCCTGGTGTGTCAATTTCTATATTGAAGTTGGCTTAAAATTTCCCTACCAACAATTTATAAATCCGATGTGGCTGCTCCACTACTTTACCCCATCCACAGTTATGCACCAAAGTGGTCAGCTCGAAATCAGGAAAGTCTTCCAATTTAACAGCCCGCTCTGGTGTCACAGTCCATCGACTCACTATATTTTCATATCGGGCTGCTGCTTCGGAAGTCAAAAATCTTTGTATCCCTCCTTCAAGCACTCGAGTACGTGCTGTGCTGGATGATGAGCCAACCTTTTCTTTCCCTTTTGAAGTTCGTTTTGGTGACATCCTGCAAAGTTGGAAAATAGCTAGCATTAAACATCTTGTTGTACAGCGAGAAATCGCATGAAATGAAAAGTACGTAATTCACAAATCCCCCAAACTTGTTTCAATATGCATGTATACTACCACGGTGTGTAATGAACAACGTATGATGATTAGAATAGTATAAATGTATAGCCCATACGAAAACTAAGAAAATTTGGGCGAATATGCTCATAGTGAAAGGGCTGGAGTCATGATTGAGTGTACACCTTCGGCCCCGGGCACCATCGAGAATTATCAAGATTGTCCCGGGCAACCTCTGGGCATATGAAAGTATGCAATGAGGTCTAGCAGATACCCAAATTTCAGCTCAATCGGAGTTCGTTTGGTGTGTCAAATGGTAGTGTAAAATAAGGGACGGAGGGTGCTGTGGGCATACAATGACTTAGCTATTTTGTGTGCATGTGTGTTGATGTTGTCTAAGTCACATCGGTGGGTAATACATCACAAAGAGTTATTCCATTCATCTAATAGTCATATGCCATGCTAGATGTTCATAATTGTATTAGATTACCAAAATGGGCATTCTATCGAACATGTTGTGGGCATTATGAAACCTTCATATACTTGCCAAAATTTACTATGTCACATGGTTCCCCATTCAAAAATCAATCACCAATCTCATACACATTCATTAATCAAAGAAAGTCAATGCAACATGTACCAAAATGCCCACAAATTATCAATTGGGCAATGTATCAAACACCTAGCATGCATTGTGTGAAATTGGTGCCAATCGAAAGAACTTAGTGTTAAAATCATTCCAAATATTCGCACAACACAAGGACCTCAAATTCAAACGTACAAGAACTAACACATTGTCCCTCGAATCCTCAAAATTGAAACTTCACTCGTGATTAAACCTAGAACACATACCTTGCAATTGTAGGTATTGAATGGAGATGGAAAGTTGATTTCCTTTTGATGATAGTGCAACTTCAACCCATAGATTCTTGTGTAGTGTAGATGAGTGAAATGCAATAATGTGTAGAAATCTTAAGTTGGGCGAGAGAGGAGTTGGGAAGAAATTGATTTGGAAATCTTAATAAAATGATTCGGGCGTGGGTTAAAAACCCACGCCTTTTTTATTCTATGCGGCCGCATAGTTAAAAGCTATGTGGTCGCATAGTGAAAATTTTTTTTTTATCCTTTTCGTTCGGTAGGTGTCTATGCGACCGCATAGACACCCTTTTTTTTTCGCATAGACACCCTTTTTTTTTTATAAATGACCCGTCTCTCAATGCCCCTAATTTTTTCGAAGACATACTTTTAAAACATTGATATGTGAAATTTTAAAAACATAATTTGCCTCGAAATGTGTGAATTCCACACTCAACTACCCAAACAACTCAAATCAACCCGAACTTGTGTGTGATACTTAAGGACTCTGTGAACAGTGCTTGGACTCTTTTAACATGCCTAGATGATCGATGACCACATAACAAAATACTAAATGAATTTGAAAGTAAACTTTCTAATCTAATGCAAAAAGCATAATAAAGTAAATAAATGGATAAAAATGATACTGTGGGTTGCCTCCCACCCAACGCTAAATTATAGTCGATAGCTCGACTTTTCTGCGGGTGCTTCAATTTGGCGTCTCGAGTTGAACGATTGACTTTTGGTTAGAGAAGTCACCACCCCAGTAGTGTTTCATTCTGGCGTCTCGAGTTGAACGGTTGACTTTTGGTTAGAGAAGTCACCACCCCAGTAGTGTTTCAACCTTTGCCCATTAACAGTGAAGGTACCCGTATTCTCATGGCTCACTTGTATAGCCCCATATGGTAGGACTTTTGTAACTGTGTAGGGACCCGACCACCGTGATCGTAGTTTTCCTGGGAATAGCTTAAGTCTCGAGTTATACAGTAGTACTTGCTGCCCCACTTCGAATACTCGCCTCTGAATGTGCATATCATGCCACTTCTTGGTTCGCTCCTTGTAAAGTTTTGTATTTTCATAAGCCTCCATTCTAAATTCATCCAACTCATTCAGTTGCAGTAGACGCTTTTCACCGGCAGCATTCAAGTCCATATTTAACTGTTTTATAGCCCAATATACCTGGTGCTCCATTTCTAATGGCAGATGGCATGTTTTCCCAAAGACGAGGCGGTATGGAGACATGCCGATCGAGATTTTGAATGCTGTTCGGTAAGCCCATAATGCATCGTCCAGCTTTTTAGACCAATCCTTGCTAGATGAATTCACAGTGACTTCTAGTATTCTCTTCAGCTGGCGATTAGATACCTCAACTTGCCCACTGGTTTGTGGATGATATGGAGTAGCAACGCGGTGTTTAACGCCATATTTATTCAGCAGCTGCTCAAACTGACGATTATAGAAATGCTTGCCCCCATCGTTGATTATAACCCGCGGTGTACCATATCGGGTAAAAATGTATTTCTTCAAGAATCCAATTACTGTCTTTGAGTCATTTGCTAGAAATGCAATTGCTTCCACCCATTTTGAGACATAATCCACTGCCACCAAGATATACTGGTTTGAGAACGAAGGGAGAAAAAGTCCCATGAAGTCAATTCCCCAAACATCAAATATCTCTACTTCTAAAATATTGTTCAGTGGCATTTCATTTCTCCTCGAGATATTCCCAGTGCGTTGACATCTATCACACCTCTTAACAAACTCAAATGTGTCTTTAAACAGTGTAGGCCAGTAGAAACCTGATTGCAGAATCTTTGCAGCTGTTTTTGAAGCTCCAAAGTGTCCTGCATATGCGGATGAGTGACAGTGCTCGAGAATCTCATATACTTCTTCTTCAGGTGCGTACCTCCTCACTATCTGATCAGCTCCTCGTCTATAGAGAATTGGATCCTCCCAGAAATAGTATTTTAACTCGGCAAAGAATTTTTTTCTTTGGTGACTGGAGCAGTCAGGCGGTGGAATGGAACTGGCCAAGTAATTGATAATATCTGCGTACCAAGGTGCTTCATCCACTCTCAACATCTGTTCATCC
>NC_036243.1:10044161-10046855 GCF_002742605.1 Olea europaea var. sylvestris | reverse complement strand
TGTCGTAAGCTTTTCCTTTAAAGTGTTGAAGGCTGTAAGACAATCCTCATTGAACTCAAAGGTTGCATCTTTCATTAGCAAATTGCACAAAGGTTTAGTGATCTTTAGGAAATCTTTTATAAACCTCCGGTAGAACCCAGCGTGCCCCAAAAAACTGCGAACTCCTTTAACTGATGCAGGTGGTGGTAATTTCTCAATCACTTGAATTTTTGCCTTGTCTACCTCAATTCCTTTTGCCGATATCTTATGCCCAAGTACAATGCCTTCTTGCACCATAAAGTGGCATTTTTCCCAATTTAAAATCAGGTTAGTCTCCTTGCATCTCTGTAAGACCAAATTCAAGTGGTTTAGACATTTATCAAATGAAGATCCAAATACTGAGAAGTCGTCCATGAAAACCTCGATAAACCTTTCAATCATATCAGAGAATATTGCCATCATGCATCTCTGAAATGTGGCTGGAGCGTTGCAAAGACCAAAAGGCATCCTACGATAAGCAAAAGTACCGTAGGGGCAAGTGAAAGTGGTCTTCTCCTGATCCTCTGGTGCAACAGGTATCTGATTATAGCCCGAGTATCCATCAAGAAAGCAGTAGTGTGAATGTCCAGCCAACCTCTCCAATATCTGATCAATGAATGGGAGTGGGAAGTGATCCTTTCGTGTAGCTGCATTGAGTTTGCGATAGTTAATGCAAACTCTCCAACCCGTAACTCTTCTGATGGGAATTAGTTCATTCTTCTCATTTTTCACCATTGTGATTCCCACTTTTTTCGGTACCACTTGAACAGGGCTGATCCATGCACTATCTAAAATTGGGTAGATAATTCCTGCATCTAATAACTTCAATATCTCTGCCCTGACCACTTCCCTCATGTTTGGGTTCAATCTTCTCTGACTTTCTATGCTAGGCTTGCAATTTTCCTTCATTAAAATTTTATGTATACACAGGGAAGGATTGATTCCTTTAATGTCAGCTATTGTCCAACCAATCGCCGTCTTGTTCTCTCTAAGTACCCTGAGCAGTTTTTCCTCCTCTATCTCACTATGTTTGAAATGATTACTGGAAGTGTATCTAATTATCCTAAATAAGCATATCTGAGATGTGGCGGTAGTTGTTTAAGTTCTAAAACTGGCGGCTGCTGAACTGAAGGTAGTGGCTTTGTGTTTCCCATCCCCAGTTTCTCGAAGTGCCTCTTTCGTGTGTATGGCGTGTTGGTCTCCAAAAATCTTGCACATGTTTCAACTTCAAAAGACTCTCACTGGATTGTTTGGGATTGTGCAATACATGCCTCATAGGCATTAGATGGACCATGTAGTAAGAATGTTTCTTGTACTGCCTTGTCAATAATGTCAACTTGATAACAGTTGTTAGATTCTGCTGGTAATTTCATTGCCTTGAATACATTGAATGATATATGCTCCTCTCCCAATCTTAAAATCAACTGACCTCTTTGAACATCAATTAATGCTCTCCCTGTTGCCAGAAATGGTCTGCCAAGTATCAATGAAACGTCCTTGTCCTCTTACATGTCCAGGATAAGAAAGTCCGCTGGGAATATGAACTTCTCAACCTTGATAAGCACATCTTCAATTATTCCTCTGGGATGTGTCAATGACTTGTCAGCCAGCTGAAGTGTCACAGTGGTTGCTTTAGTTTCTCCCAATCCTAGTTTCCTGAAAACAGACAAAAGCATTAAATTAATACTTGCACCGAGGTCACATAATACTTTATCAAAATATACTTCACCGATTATGCAACGAACAGTAAAACTCCCTGGATCTTTTAGTTTTGGTGGAAGCTTATTCTGAATTCTGGCACTACATTCCTCAGTAAGCATGACTGTCTCATGATCTTCCAGCTTGCGTTTATTTGATATGATATCCTTCAGAAATTTCGCGTAGCTAGGCATCTGGAACAGTGCATCAGCTAGTGGGATGTTGATATGGAGCTTTTTGAAGATTTCTAGAAATTTTTTTGTATTATTGCTCCACTTTTTGTTTCTTCAAGCGCTGTGGAAAGGGAATCGAAGGTTCGTAGGGGTTGACTGTGATTTTGGCCTTATCTTGTGATCCTTCTGAATTTTTCTTTGAACTTGATCCCTTTACAACAGTCTTTTCTTCAGCGGAAGAAGATGTTTCTCCAATCACCCCCAATCTCTTGACATGGATTTCAGGTAATTGCACTCCACTTCGAGTTGTAATGGCCTTGGCTTGCTCTTTAGGATTGATTTCTGTATTACTTGGTAAGTTACATGGTGTTCTGCCAGTCAATGCGATGGCTAGCTGCCCCATCTGAATTTCTAAATTTTTGATGGCTGCATTTTGATTTTGAAGTGTAGCTTCGGCCTTCTCCATGAATTTTCCTATCATATCTTCCAATTGAGGCCTCTTCTCCTGTTGTTGAAATTGCCTCTGTGGGTTATTCTGATTCTGGTTGCTCTAAGAGAAGTTGGGATGTTTCTTCCAGCTGGGATTGAAAGTCTCGCCATATTGATTATACTGCTGGCGTTGTCCCCACTGTGCGTAATCTGCTTGCTCAATTCCTTGCATGAGTATAGGGCACTCTGATGTTTTGTGCTCGGTTCCACATTCCTCACAATTGCTCTTCTTAGCTTGTGATATGCTTTCCACCTTGTGATACAGAGAATCAATTTTTGCAGAGATTGCTAAATAAGCGTCCACCTCGTAGACACC
>NC_036243.1:10037994-10038799 GCF_002742605.1 Olea europaea var. sylvestris | reverse complement strand
GTATAGGAAAATGGAGAAAGTGCATTTCTTTGTCAAATTGACATGAATTGAGAAAAGGCAAGGCATGGTTGTGCTGAAAAACCCGTGATTTTACTAATTTTGTGTAAAAAATGAAAACAAAAGAGGGAAATTCATACAGGACGATGTATAGTTCCGACACGTCTCCCGCCAATGCTGCGCTCTTTTATATGTATAGGACATACTTACCATTCTGTGAAATATACAAATAATTTATAAATTGTTGAACTTTATTTTCAATAGTATGTTTCAATTGACTCATTTAGTCACTATTATAAATTAAATCATTTATAAATTCTTTCCACCATTAAGGCTATAATTTTCTTTAACATTTAGTCCCTATTTGTCACCCATTATTTAGAAAATTAAAAAGTTTTGATTAGTATTTTTTGAAGAATGTGTGGTTAAAAACTAAAGAAACTTTATTGATTTATACGTAGAATATTATATTGTGTAAATGTATGGTGGAAAATAATACTGTATTAAACAATTTAAAATTTTGAAAGATGATGAACAGGCACTTAGTATCACTATAAAATATATGAACGTATATGTTTACATTTTATACATGCGCTTTGCACTTTTTCGTCAAAGGCCTAATATTGAAAACGAATTAATTTTACATCAAAGCATATGCATATTTTTCAAAGGAGAGACTAACTCGCTGTGTCATAATGAATTGTCTCATATGTAAGTAAATTATTGTGGAAATTGGGTAGAATAGCCTATTTACAATGTTTGTTTGGAAAAATAGCCTTTGACCAAAATATTAAAGTTAAAATAAATA
>NC_036243.1:10035582-10037894 GCF_002742605.1 Olea europaea var. sylvestris | reverse complement strand
ATTGCAATATAAGCAACTTTAACAAGTCAAACGTTTTTTCAGTACTAATAATTAAGTTAGCTTGCGAGGCTCATATATTGTGTCGCGCCAATTTTCATTCTCAATCTTTCGCTTCGCATTCGAGCCTTCGTCAAGTATTTCCATAATTGAGTTAAATAAGGTCTATAATCCATACAACCAAACCAATAACAAAATATTTTATTTTACTTTCAAATTTTCACGGGTGAATATTTTCTACTTTGAGTAATGCGATACAAACTGGAGATAATCCCCAATCAATAAAGTGGATCTCATGTTCACGTATTTAATTGACATTATCATTTCACTTCACATCGCCTGCCATAAAAAGGTGACTCGTTTTAGAACATCAATCTTGTAATTCGAATGTTCATTTAATCATTGTGATTTGCAGTTCCATAAAAGTCAATATTTTAAAAAAACGTGCCCCTACATAATGATAGCTAATTGTTTGAGTACAACAATCGTAAAATTTGAATGCATGCTTGTTTGAACTTTAGACAGATTGAGTAATTCGTTTGAGTTTAATGATGAATTTTGATAACATATCAGACTTAAAGAATTATTTTAAAATAAGTAACTAAGAAAGAAATATATTGCCACCTAAAGGAGGGTCTAATAATATACTTGTTCCTGACTCAAGGATCATGCCTCTATAGAATGAACATCATGTTATCTATATTAATAAAATCGAATCCCAAGGAATGTGAAATAATATCCAAATGAATTGAAATTGGTCAAAAGTATGTCCTAGCATAAAGAACCATAAGTGAAACATCCCGTGTACAAGGAGCATTGGGTTCACCTTCGATTAGATTCTTCTACTCCAACAGACCAAGTGAATTGCATTCTCTTTTGGCATCTTTTGTCCATCTGGGATCTACCTCAGATTCAATTTATTTATTTTGAATCATGCTACATGTACAATCTAATTTGACAATCGTGATTGACAATTTACACTTGACAACATCACATTCATCCATTTAAAAAATTATTTTTTAAATCAATGGTCTGAATTTTGACAACATCAGTATTGTCAATTATTATTATGAAGCATGATTGTACAAATAGTATAATTGTTTATATTTTATTCAATTAAGTCATTGTAAAGTTTAATTAAAAAAAAACAAATTTATTCTACCAGTATGGCCACGAGCATGAATCAACTTCTATAAAAATTTATAGCACATGATTTTTGTAGTTGTAACAAATTATGAATTCTCAAGTATTCCACTCGTTTAAACTCAACGCTTGACCCCTTTTTTTTTTCCATGAAAAATTTTCAATACGAAAACGTGTTCATTACAAAATAATAATTAGGGCATATTTAGCTAAATCTTTTAAAGTTATGTTTAAAAGTAACTTCTTGACTTCAAATATGTTTGGATAATTTTTCTTTTTTTAACTTTTAAATTTAAATAAGTTAATTTTTCAAAAGTAATCCCTATCTTGCTTTTAAAATTTGTAACTTTTTAGCTTTTTTTACTTATAATTAAGTTTACCGAATAAAGTTTTAAATTTTTAGGAGTACTCAATTATTCTTCTGAAAAACGTAAAGTGGGATTAGATGGCAAGACTAACTTTTTGGAACCGCGTTCAAGAGTGATATTTTGGCACTTGTGGACTAATTAAATGGACAATACCGTATATCCATAGTCCAAATAAATGTATGTATCGAGCCAACAATCAATTTACAGGCCATTTTCTGGCTGGCTTTATAGTCAATTTAATGCTATAAATAGTGTTGACCCCAAAAAATGTGTCAACAAGTGTCGGGTTCCATTGAGGTCCACGTAGGCAAATTCCAACACGTATGGACGAGTTGCCAATCGACTATACTCCGAGTTTGGATATAGGAGAAGCTTTACGACACAAGACAAATATGTTCGTACTCCGATAATATATTTCGGGAATGTTTGTACAGTAATTAACAACCGATAAACAACTCTAAGAGATCAAAGTATTCCAAATTCAAGTTAAGCAAGTGTATCATCAATAGAGAGAAGACAAAAGAGTAGTTTGTAATGTCAAGAGTTGCATTCCTTCCCAAATGATTCAAGAAGGAGGTATTTATAGTGTTACACATGAGATGTTGTCCATTGGATGAGGAGCCACGTGGCTTCATCTCCTCAACAAAAATATCTAAAAACAAAGAAAAACAAAAACAAAAAATCTAATCCTAGTAGCCATCCTATTAACAAGACAAGACATTTATACTCGTTACAAAATTACATTGATCATTCGAATAAGATCTTTATGTAAAAGATCTCTTGGAACAAGTGAATATAGAAGAT
>NC_036243.1:9952796-10034834 GCF_002742605.1 Olea europaea var. sylvestris | reverse complement strand
TTGGAGAACGTGTGATTAATAAGTAAGGAAAATTTTTGAATTTATATTTAATATTATTTTACTAAAAATTAGGAAAGAGAAAAATGCATATTTTCTAAAATGGAGCCCAAATAGGGACTTAAACTCCATAAGATATCTACGCACATATATCCAATTAAAAAATTATCAAAATAATGTACTTCTACCGTTTGGATAATATCAAGAAAGTTTCACTATTTAAGAAGAAATACTCACTTATATTGATGAAGCACGCTTACCCGAATTATTGTCACTTGGGCTTGGTATATCATATACGAGAGACGGAGAGAGAAGAAAGCCTAGAGAAAGAAGGATGGGTGTCGTGATATGGGTTTGGAGATCCTTGCTGGGGCTAAATAGATTTTAAGTTTTATCTTTTGGGTTTTACATTTTCCATTTTGGGATTTGGCTAATTTGAGATGGGCTAATATAAGAAGTGGAAATTACACCCAACTAGAATTTTTAAGATTCAACTTTAAAAAAATCAGATTTGATATTTTTTTATGTAAAAATCAGATAATAATATACTATTATAAATATTAATAATAATATTGCAAAAATTAAATTATTTTACATATCCACCACACTACTATCTACCCTCTCTAGACCCTAATTATTTTCCAACCCTCTCTGTGTTTGTGTGTGTGTGTGTGTGTGTGTATATACCGCGCTCACCTCTACTCTCTATTCCTCTTCCATCTCTCTCTATCCTCTTTCTCCAACAACTCTACAGCCATTGAGCTACCAAGCCCAACTAACCATAGTCGCTGCGTTGCCACCCTGCCCACCACAATTCATCACTTGTCGATCTGAAAATGACGCTGATTTGAAAGCGTCAATTGCAACACGATATGAGAGGTGTTAGCCATAGCACTATTTGAGTTCGACGGGCATCATCCCCGTGTTTGAAGCTCTGAGAGTGATAGCGTCATCTCCGGCAACACGAAGCAGCAGCGATGGCTCTGATTAGATCCAACGAGTTCAAATGACGATGGGTTCAAATGGTGCGGTGGTTTTGAGGTTACAATGCAATGGTTGGTGGTTGCGATGCGATGTAGTTGGTGGTTATGGTGTGGTTGGTTGGTTGGTGGTTGCTGTGGTTTGTGGTGGTGTGGTTGATGCATTGTTGTGGTGTGTGGTGGTTGCGATAAGTGTTGTGGTTTATGTGGTGTGTTTTGGTAGTGGTCATGGCCGTCACGATCGTGGGTGGAGATGGGATGGTCGTTGGTGGGGTTGTTTGTGATCAATTATTTGGTTGATTTACAATTTATTAAGTTGTGATCGAGAAATAATCTGTGACCAACTAATTTGATATTTGTGACTGTTAAATAATTAGCGACTGTTAAAATTTGTGATTGATGAATAAATCGTAACCTATAAAATTTTTAATTTGTGGTAGAGAAATAATTTGTGACCAATAAATTTTTTTATTTGTGATTGAGAAATAATTTTTGGCTAATGCAAAACACTTTTCACTTGACGCGTGCTGATTTTGTATCTATTTTTATTTCAATATGCATCACACCCTCACCTCAAGATCAAAGGACTTGTTTGAGCACTAAGTTTTTATTCACTTCATAAGTGAAGGTTGGGTTCCTCTTCCTTAGCTACTTTGTCTCTTTACTGTCCTAGTCCTCTCTCTTTGCCATTTTAGCCGGTCTTGGTGCTTTGGGCATAGGAAAAAGGCTTATGTGCTATTGTCGACTCTGAACGAATGCTTGAATCAGTTTCATTAAGAAATGTCAAGGTTATGTAATAGAGGCGTTAGTGATCCCCGAAGAGTGCTTTCCTATTATTCCCGCAACTCATTTTCCAACTCCATTGAATGGTTTTATGACTCTTTGCCATCGGATAGTCAATCAATTTGATTATAAATTGCTTGCCGCCGACCACACATTGGTTTTTTCTCGCAAATTACTTTACTAAGCACATCAAGATAGAGCTTGCATCTTAGAGCTTTCATTATTGAAAGGTCTTGCGAAGCGCGATTGCATTGTCAATAGGCCTAAGAGAACTAAGTATGGTACGTGCTTCTTTTCTTTTTAGAGTTCGTAGTAGTCAAGTAACAAAACATGCAATAAATGTTTGGAAGTGTTCATCCAAGAAAGACTTGATTCAAAGAGATGGGTAACCACTTTCCCCTACATTCAAAGTTGACTACCCTCTACCTCAAAGCGTCGACTTTCTCTGATCAGAGACGCTTGTTGGTAACTATCAGTCACTAGCCTGCTAGAAGAAGAAAAGAAAGAGCGTTCTCTTCTCTTTCTCTAAGTCAACTTCAAAGTCAACTGGGAACAATCAAATAAAAGGTATGCTATTGAAGAGAATGCGCTTTACTAATCTAATAGAAAGTAAAAGTTCTAATCAAAGAGGGGATTCAATTCTCGTTATAAGTGATGTGAGTTTTGTCGGAAAGGGAATACTTCTTACCCTCCACTAAGTTACAGAAATAACTAAAATTGAAGTACGGTGACGTGATTGACACCAAGTAAAACTATAGGTATTACGAATCGAATTTACCAAAATATCTCCAAGGAAATTATCTCCCTCCTTTTGCAGATAACTATCCTTGTCTCGTCATTTTTTTTTTTTTTTTCCCAATTTGAGGTAGCTGGGTACAAAGCTGGGTTTCAAGTTTAGACTTAAAATCAAATTTATTTTTCTTGAGATACTATTGCAACGAACACAATGTTTTCTGCATTTGTGATACAAAACAAAACTTGCATAGAAGTATTGTTGACGGTAGAATATGAGACCCTACATAGTACAATCCTACACTTAATCAATGCATAAGTGTAGTCACTATCCAAAGTTCTTGACCTTTGAAAATGGCCCCAGAATTTAACTCCGCCGCCCATAAGTGAAATTATTTTGGAGGAAGGGGCGACAACGGCCACCGCCCTGGTCGGCTGCAGATAAAAAAACAATAATGTATTTATGTTCCACCTCCACTAGCGTACAACATGGTCTAGGATTGTTACATATCATTGTGGCATGATTGGGTTGTAACTAGGTCCATTATTGTGCACGCCATGCAAAGACAAGTCGTGATAGGTCTGAGCGTTCACGTCAATGATTCATATGGACAGACTTATCTAGTTATCTATAAGAAAGGACATTTGATTTTAAGCCCTTTTGAACACTGCATGGTTCTATGCAAAAGACGAAGAGGACTCAATAAAAATAAGGGTGGACACTTGACCAAACGGAATTACACCTGTAGGCTTTAACTGTGCACAGGATCTCAAGTTTGAAACGTCGTCAAATGCATAATTTCATGTCAGAATGCAGAAATAATTGTTTATGAGTAATTGTCAATGGTGACAGTTGGATGGGTTTTTTACCTAATTCATAACTTAGCTTAGGTTTGTTTTCTTTTGGGTATTGGGAGTCTGCAGAAATAATTGTTTATGAGTAATTGTCAATGATGACAGTTGGATGGGTTTTTTTACCTAATTCATATCTTAGCTTAGGTTTGTTTTCTTTTGGGTATTGGGAGTCTAATTCATGTCTTTCAAGACTGAATTATGAGAAGATAATAGTGGGTGTCGATAGGATGTCCAAATGATGGAAAGATTAACATCTCGTTGTGCACCACTTTTCTTTGTCTCTTGTTTTATATAATAATTTAAACAAGGTAAATTAATATGGTGGTAGAGTATATAAAGGTGATGAGAAAACTGATTTTGGATTCCTATAAATTTTATTAAAAGAATTGATTCAAATCTTTATATGTTATTTTATTTATTTTATCTTTAGTTGATATGAAATTTATGCCTAAACATGTTCTTGCAAAATGGTAGCCCATTTGAGAACATTAAATTTGAGATTTCATTGCTTGATTAAGCTTTAAATAGATAGAATGGCAAGTTTGAATTTGTTTGGCTCTGATACATATAGGTCATAATGTTTAATCTTAATGTTTAATCTTAAAACGTTAAAATTGTTAAGAGAATAATCTAAATTCTTATATATTATATTTGTTAATTTCATCTTCAATCAATGTGGGACATATCACTTTTTGCGTTCCGCAAGACGGTAACTCGTTTGAGAACACTAATCTTGAAATTCGATTGATCAATTGAGTTTATTGTGCTTTGAGACTATATTAGGTCTTAAGGTTTCATTTTAAAAAAATCATATTATAGAGAGAATTATTCCAAATTCTTCTATACTGTTTGTTTATTTCATCTTAACCGTTGTGAAATTTATCCCTTCACATTAAGTTCACACCACATAACCTTATAAAAAGTACACATATTAAACATTTAAACCTTATTTGATTTTGTAGATTTGACAGTACTATATAATATTGAATAAAAAGAAGATAAAAATCTTATTTGTTTTATTTAGGGTAATTGAGTTTTTTGTACTTTATTAGTTGCATTACATTTTAATTGCACTTAGATTTGCTCCGTTATCACTAATATTGCTAATTTTATTTATTTATTTATTATTTATTATTATTATTATTATTTGTATTCTTATCCTCAACCTTCAACTAATTAGCACATCTCACCTTGATAATAATTTTCGTTGTCTAATTGATCTAAGTATTATGTATCAAGCATGTTCTTAATAAATTTGTCCATGTTTGATGGCCTTTGTAAAGAGAAACTGGGGAAAAATGATGTTATGGATAATGATTTTTTGGAGAATATGACTAAAAAGTAAGGAAAAATTTTAAATTTACGTGCAAAGTATTTTATTATGTGAATGTAAAATTGAATATGAATATGAAAAATAAAGAGTGTTTAATTAAAGAGAGTCAAATAGGGGCTTAATAAGCAAATGATATGAAAGTGCTTCTAAGAATAAATGTAAGCAAAAAAAATATATAATTCTCCATTTAACCACTCTAGATTTTGAATGACATGATGCAGAAATATTTTGGCTATGTTTTCGCAAGCGGTTTTGCAAGACTTTCTAATTGTATTTAAGGTCGCAAATCTTTGCTTGCTTATCCATTTTTCTTCGAATTTTTATCTCTTGTTCTTGATAATAGTTTCCATCTAAAATGTACAAGTAATTGTTATTCATAATAAAGAATATCGGTTGTCGTCGTATGTGGTATATACATAGTTACATGTATGTCACGTAGGGCGACTATCGATAATTTTTACTATGAATAACATTACTCTAAAGTACATTAAAAAGAATTATTTGCCCAACATATTTTTCAATAAGCAAAAAAGATACAGAAGTGCAACGTAATATCTGTACCTCATTCGTTTACATAATATTTAGTCAAAAATCATCTCTAGCATCAATATAGAGTGATATTATACATCATTAATTAGTGGTGATCATTATTAGTTTAGGTGATAACACACACAATAAATCTATAATCTATTGAAGTTTTATATTTTAATACATTGAACAATGAATTATGAAGTTCACTAACCAAATAGAATCACCAACTTTAACGTAGGCCTATTTTATTCATAATCTTTGTGTTGTAGTAGTTCAAATAATAAATATCGAACTTCAACTATTAAAATTAAATGAGTAATAATATTTATATCTTCAGGGATCATCCTCATGTGATATGCCATTAAATAATAAGATCAACAAATTAATTTATATTCACGTAGATAATTCGCCTCATTATTTCATCTCACATCGCATGAAAATGATCTCACTAAGAACAAATGACATTATTCAAACTAAATTGACATCGTATAATTATTTCTTTTATCCGTTTGAATGGATATGTTATACCAACAATGGTTTATGAGACATTAGATAAAAGTTTTATTATTTCCATTTTCGTGTTAGTTGATTCCATGGATCTTTAAGGTAATAATGACTTTCGGTTATATTTTTCAACTATTTCATAAATAATGGATGTGAAAGTTTTAATTTTAAATTTGAACTTTGTATTATTACGCTGAACGAAACTTGTACTAAGACAAATATAATATTATATCATTTATGTTTAGAATTTTTAAATTCAAGTATTATATTGAGATTTAGACCATTTTTATTCCTACTTATTTGAAAGATATTATTATTATTATTATTATTATTATTATTATTATTATTATTATTATTATTATTATTATTATTATTATTATTATTATGTCATTAAAATCGTGGGTTCAAACCAAATTGAACAGTAAAAAACTGATTCAGTTTGGAAAATGAAATGGTTTGGCTTAGTTTAAATTTTTTTCAAACTGTGTTAAACAATTTGGTTTGAAATAGTTCAAAAACTTCTCAAATCAAAATGCGTTGACCCCTATTAGATATGATTTAATTACAGAATATAAGGGATGATTTAAAAAGTATTAATATTTTTTGATTTTTGATTTTGGTACAAGAATATACAATTTTATTTATAAATAGATAAAAAAAAATGAGTTGTTGATAGTACTTGCTACTTATGGATCCATTAAAATTTGTGATTTATTGATATCAAAAAATAAAATTTATTTTTTAAAGTCAATGATCTAGTTTTCTGCCCGAGTTTTGGTAGGATTTTCTCTCTTTTTGGAGATTTGTGTTTCGGAACCAAATTTAATAGAGAAATGAGTTAGATGGAGATTTCGACGTTACTTTGATCGAAAAGTGCTTCTCGATTGGAGAATATTTGAATTTTCAAAAGGTTGATCCCTATTTTTCTTCGTATTCGAGGTTCTTTTTAAAGGGGAATTTTGCATATTAGATTTTCAACCCTTTTTAGCTTGAACTAGCCTTATAATTTATAAACCTGTTTAGGGACTTCTTGGTTATTTTTGTGGGTTGACATTTCACTTTCATTGGGTTAGAAGTTATAATTAGGTCAATTTTCCAAAGTTTTAATTAGATTTTTGTTTTGTGCTTGTCAAGTAATTCATTGTATGCATGCACACATTTATTGCATTGAAACCTTATCCGATATCTAAACTAAACTAAAATTATTCCCAAATCATATTAAATGAACAAAAAAAGCATCTATTTTTGACGATGCAAATCGTGATTCAACAAACCTATAGTAGCAAATCACGCCCAAAAACTTCAGACATTTTAACATAAACTCTCATTTCTCAAACATTTGACACTTGGCTGCCATTGTTGAACAAAATGCGATTACCAATCGTCGACATCAATCAACAGTTGCCTTTTGCTTGTTAGTCTGTAAATTTTTGCCTAAGTCGCCTCTTTCTATCTTCTTTTTTAGTCAGCCTCAGATTTTCATTCAAACCATTTTCTCCATCATTCTTTCTTTTTTTCTTCATTAAGTGTTCATTATTTCTTCCATTTTCTATTATCAATTTTACTATTTCTATTAATATTACTTTTAAATTGCTTATCAATATCATTAATAAAGACTAATGAATATTTTGATATTTGCATATTGTACAAGGGTCAAACCATTTGTTAAAACATGGAATGTTAATCGAATTATAACAAAATGTGATGTTAGAATGCAATTTTTATGAAGCTTGAAGGGTGCTGCTGTTTCTATATTGTTGCTTGTAAAACTTTTAGTGGAGAAAGTTTTGGGCCTTTTGCTAGATACTAACTTGCTACTGCTTTTTTGTCTTTTTGTTTGTATTTCGAATTTCAGACAAATATAAATGTAATTTAACATTTAACATTATTAGTTATCATTTAAACTTAAATGTTAACTTGTTTTAAATATATTACTATACTGTCGATAGGTAAACTGCGTATTAAAATCGAACAAAAGCGTAAATAATGGTTTGGTTTAAAAATAAACTAGTTTGATTTGGTTTGTCGAAATTTCATTTTTCCAAACTGCTTGAAATTGTTTAAGTTGAATGGTACAAACCACTCAAATCAAATAGCGTTCGCCCCTCTCAGTAAGAATATAAAGTGAGCATTTATTAAACTTTTATGCTACCATAGGTATTTCTAGTAACTTAAAAGCACTAAAATAATATTAACTAAAGGTTTACATGCACAAGCCAAATCGTAAAATTTGCTAGTTTTTTTAGACTTGAATAAATATTAGAAAAAAAAATAAACAACACGTCTTTTCAATTAAAATAGTTGACTAGTGGATATTGGTTTTATAATAAAAAGAAAAGTAAAGAACATGGTGAATACTAAAAAATTATTAGAAATTTGAAAGGAAAATGAATTCAAGATTAAGTGAGAAAAATTGGTTATAAATAGACAAATTAAATAAAAGTATATTAGTAAACAAACAAAACAAAATATTCTCAATAAAGAAACATGAGTATAATCATAACAAGAAAATAAGGAAGTCGGTCTATATTAATGGGATGGGGGTGTAATATTGTACGTAAACTCAAAATTTTTTTCTTTTTCTAACCACACGTACTCCAAAAAATAATGGGAGCCAAATGGGCACTTAATTTTACTCTCCCTCCCTTCACAAACTCAATTTCAAACCTCAAAATCATTTTCTTCTTTATTTTCGCTCCCATCGGCCATCGCCTCTCTTTCTTCTTTCCTCTCTCTATACTCAATTGCCCATTCTGTTACCTTCATCCCTCTCCAACCATTCCAATTACTCCATTCCTCTCCCACCTTAAGTGTTGATTTTCTTGAGCGAGTAACTTATTTTTCAATTTTTGTAAGAATTCGTTAAGCAGCCCCAAAAGTACTCCATTCCGTCCTAACTTTAGGGTAGATGCTGGCTTCTTCCCTTGAGTTGTCTTCTTTGTCAGTCTTTCTATATTCATGTGTGACGCTAGCCTCTGCCTAGGAGTTTTCGAAGTTAGGCTCATGTTCACTCCTTTTAATTAGAGTAAGCATAGAAGCAGCAGTTGATTCTTCTATAATTGGATTTTCAGTCTTAGAAGTGGCAAAGCGAAAGTTGGGGTTGTGGAAATGGTTCCATCAGGCACATCAAGCTCAGAGGTGCTAGTAAATCAAGGGCCACTACTATCGCTACAAAGGAAGACTAAGTTTGCAACCCTTAGAGTCCAGATTCCACCGCGACCTCTTTGATCGGTCCAAGTCTTATATGAGACCTCGTCCGAAAAGGAACTCTTTTTTACCCCGATCACATCCTCTGTACCCCTAGTTGGGAGTTCAAACGGAGCTCGATGAGTTTCTGATAGACAAAAAATAAAGAACATAACCAATACAAGGAACAAAGGAATATCGGACCTGTGAGAAGAAGGAGAAGAAGAGAAGCTGGGAAGGAAGAGGGAAGAAAGGGCTGGTTCTGCCGAGGCGTCCAGGCGCCCCGAATGTTAAGGCAGACAGAAACCTGGCGCCTAGGCGCCCCGAGTGCTGGAGGGAAACAGTTGCATGGCGCCTAGGCACCACTCTTGGGCGCCTAGGCGCCCCGATAGGCTATATATATAGCCATTATTTCCCTCATTCATTTAACGCAAGACCTAGAGAGAAAATTAGAGAGAAAACTTTGGTGAGAATTTTACAAGATAGAAGGTTATTCATCTTGGGTATAAATTCTAAGTTATTTTCTTTCTTGGGGATTAACTTGAGGCTTGTTCAAGTAATCTAAACACATTGATCTTCATACATTCCATTGGAAATCATTTCTTCCTCATTTTCTTGTTCTTCAAATGTTTTGGAAATTTTCACTTTGCCAACTTTGTTTGATCTTTGGGCTATCTTTGGGAGGTGTTTTCCCAACAATTTGGTATCAGAGCTACATCCTAAATCAAGGTGGTTAAGCTTCGATTTTGTGGTGAGTTGCTTGAACTTTGTTGTGCACAAGGTGTTTGTGAAAATTTCCAAGTGAACTTTTGTGGTTTATTTTCGGTAAACAAGTGAGTAAATCATGTCTACTAGAGGAATGGTGAAGATTGGGAAGTATGAGATAGAGAAATTTGGGAAGTATGAGATAGAGAAATTCAATGGGAAGAATGATTTTTCATATTGGAGAATGCAAATGAAAAATTTGTTGATTTCTCAAAAGTTGCACAAGGCATTGGCGGGAAAGGAGAAGAAGCACGTTGATATATCGGACGAGGATTGGGAAGAGTTAGATCTTGAGTCACGAGCGTCTATCATTCTTTGCCTTGAAAGAGATGTTGCTTTCTTGGTTGATAGTGAGGTAACGACGGCGGAGGTGTGAACAAAGTTGGAGGCGAACTTCATGACGAAGACTCTAACAAATCGGATCTACTTGAAGTCCAAATTGTATACTTGCAAGATGGATGAAGGTACACCAATCCGGGAGTACGTCAACAAGTTTGATAGGATCATATCGGACTTGAAGGACATTAATGTGGATGTAGATGATGAGGATCAAGCACTTCTACTACTTCTCTCATTGCCAAAGTCTTACGAGAACCTAGTACAAACATTGATGCTTGTGGGTGATAAACTTGTGATGGAGGACACTAGAACGTCACTTCTAGCGGATGATCTTCGAAAGATTGCAACTAGTGGCATGTCTACCATTGGTAACAAGGAGCAAGCTCAAGGATTGTTTGTAAGGGGTAGGAGCAATGTGCGACCAAAGGGCAAGGGAGAAAAATCTAGATCAAGTTCTAGACCTCTTGTGGAAAGGTCTTGTTTCAAATGTGGCGAGTTTGGGCATTTCAAGGCGAATTGTCCAAACAAAAAGGGTTGGAAGAAGAACAATATGAACAACAACAGTGGGAAGGTGCAAGTCAAGCAAGAGGTAAGCTATACCTCGGAAGGAGGGGAAAGCGATGAGTGCTACACCATCTCTTGTGATGAAGAGACCTCCGATAAGTGGATTCTTGACTCCAGATGCTCTTACCATATGTGTCCAAATAGGAAGTGGTTTACTACCTATAGAAGCACTGATGGTGGAACCGTGTTGATGGGTAATAACCATTCATGTAAAACGGTGGGGCTTGGTTCAATTAGAATCAAGATGCATGATGGAGTGGTTAGAACATTGATGGATGTTAGACATGTTCCTGATTTGCGAAAGAACCTTATCTCTGTTGGTGCCTTAGACTCCGGTGGTTGCAAGATTGTAACATGGAATGGAGTAAAGAAGGTTGTTCGTGGTTCCTTGTTTGTGATGAAGGGTATTCGTGAAGACAATCTCTATGCTCTTCAGGGTACTACAGTTACTGAAGATGTAGCAGTTGGAACAAGTGAAAGTGGTAGAGACCCATGTGAGTGCACTCGGCTATGGCATAGGAGGCTTGGGCATATGTCTGAAAAGGGGCTAGATTTGCTAGTCAAGAAAGGCTTGCTAAAAAACTTGAAGAAACCTTGCATGGACTTTTGCGAGCATTGCGTGTACGGTAAAGCACACCGAGTTCAGTTCCAGCCAAGCAAACATAGAAGCAGAAGCATTCTTGACTATGTGCACACGGATGTATGGGGCCCGGCTTCTGTCACTTCCAAAGGCGGTTCCAGGTATTTTGTTACATTTGTTGATGATTATTCTAGATATGCTTGGATTTATTTTTTGAAGCATAAGAATGAGTTATTCGACACCTTCAAGAAGTGGAAAGCAATGGTTGAAAACAGAACAGGAAAGAAATTGAAGACACTGAGATCTGATAACGGTACTAGTATACAGATGGTGCTTTCAAGGAGTTCTGTGGTAAGGAAGGCATTGTGAGACATTGGACAGTAAGAAATACACCGCAATAGAATGGGGTCGCTGAAAGATTGAATCGCACATTTCGAGAGAAATCGATGTGTATGCGATCCTATGCTGGTTTGGGCAGAGTCGGTTGCAAATGCTTGCTATATTGTGAACCGGTCTCCACATTCAAGGTTAGATGGAGATGTACCTTATAGGGTACTGACAGGAGAACATGCAGATTACGAGAAACTCAGAACATTCGGATGCACAGCCTACTATCATGTCAACGAGGGAAAGCTTGATGCGAGGGCCAAAAAGCCTATATTCTTGGGGTATGCGGCAGGTGTTAAAGGCTATCGCCTTTGGTGTTTAGAGGATTCTAAGTTCATAATCAGCAGAGATGTTACTTTTGATGAGAACTCCATGGTAGCTTCGTTGAAAGCTACAGTGCCCGGTGGTGATGATGTTGAGACTACAATGTCTCAAGTTGTTGACATAGAACCTAGAGATCAACCTGATTCTAGGCATGTTCAAGAGGAGCATCATACAGACACTCAAGATGAGAGTGATGATGCACTTGAACAAGAGGCGGTTCAGCAAGAGAATGTACAGGCACAGCAACAGCAACAGCTTGCGGATAACTTGGCTTCCTCTAGGCCACGCAGTACTTACAAGCAAGTTCTAAAGTTGGGGTCAGACGAGCCTTTGAGGCACTATGGACAGACAAATTTGGTTGAGTATGCACTCTCGGTGGAGGATGACGAGCCCACCACTTTCAAGGAAGCTATTTTAAACAACAATAGCGAGAGTTGGTTGGCGACAATGGAAGAAGAGATGGAATCACTTCACAAGAACCAAACATGGGAGGTTGTCCCATTGCCCATAGGTAAGAAAGCTATTGGTTGCAAGTGGTTGTATAAAAAGAAGGATGATCCTACCAAGCTCGATGGTACAAGATTCAAAGCGAGGTTAGTGGCTAAGGGGTTTGCACAAAGAAAGGGAGTTGACTACAATGAGATATTTTCTCCTGTGGTCAAGCACACTTCCATTCGAGTGCTATTGAGTATTGTTTCTCATCATGATCTTGAGCTGGAACAACTCGATGTCAAAACCGCCTTCTTGCACGGGGACTTGGATGAGGAGATCTATATGCGTCAACCTGATGGCTACAAGGTTGAGGATAAGGAACGTCAGGTATGTCGCTTGAGAAAATCACTATATGGATTAAAACAATCTCCTCGGCAGTGGTACAAGCGATTTGACTCCTTCATGCTAAAGCATGGTTTCTCCAGAAGTGAGTATGACTGCTGTGTTTATATTCGGAAACTTCGGGGAGGTAACTATATCTATCTTCTTCTATATGTGGATGACATGCTTATCGCTTCGAAAAACAAGGTGGAGATAGATAAGTTGAATCTCAACTTGGTAAAGAGTTTGAGATGAAGGATATGGGGGCTGCTAAGAAAATACTGGGTATGGAGATCAGAAGAGAGAGGATGAACCGGCGAATGTTCTTGAGTCAGAAAGGCTACATTGAGCGGGTTATTGCTAGGTTTGGGTTGCAAGGTGCAAAGTCGGTGGTGACTCCATTGGCTCCACATTTTAGGCTCTCTGGTAAACAGTCTCCTACTACAGCGGAAGAAAAGGTACGCATGGATCGTGTGCCTTATGCTAGTGCAGTTGGCAGTTTGATGTATGCCATGGTGTGTACACGCCCAGATATTTCACAGGCGGTGAGTGTGGTCAGTAGATTCATGGCGAATCCGGGGAAGGCACACTGGGAAGCTGTGAATTGGATCCTGAGATACTTAAAAGGTACCGCGGATACGGGTCTATGTTTTGGTGGAGATGCAGTCATATAAGTGGGTTTGTGGACTCGGATTATGCAGGTGATCTAGATAGACGACGATCTACTACTAGATATGTGTTTTGCATACATGGTGCCCCAGTTAGTTGGCGATCGATGTTGCAGGCCACAGTTGCTCTTTCTACTACAGAGGCCGAGTATATGGCCATGGCAGAGAGAGTGAAGGAAGCATTGTGGTTATGGGGTCTTCTAGATAATTTGGGGATTGAGCAGGATTGTGTGGACTTGTGGTGTGATAGCCAGAGTGCGATTCACTTGGCTAAGAATCAGGTTCATCATGCTCGAACCAAGCATATTGACGTCAGGTATCATTTTGTGCGTGATGTTATAGAGGAAGGTGATATTTCACTCTCGAAGGTACACACAAATGAGAACCCAGCTGACATGTTAACCAAAGTGGTGACGGGTAGCAAGTTTCAACATTGCTTGGACTTGCTTCACATTAGTCCGTGTTGATATGCTCGAGAGGGCATGGCCCTTCGGGGCGAGGTTGAAATGAGGTGGAGTTTATATGAAGGTGGAGGTGAACTACGGAGGCTTGATCCCGAGTTATGGGTACGTAGGCAATCATGGTTTGAATGATGCAGCCGAGTTGGTGCTTATTTCTTCTTCTTGTGTTCGTCTAAAATTTGAGGTCTATCAAATGATGTACGAGGTGGAGAATTGTAAGAAGAAGGAGAAGAAGAGAAGCTGGGAAGGAAGAGGGAAGAAAGGGCTGGTTCTGCTGGGGCGCCCAGGCGCCAGGAGTGGGCGCCTAGGCGCCCCGAATGTTAAGGCAGACAGAAACCTGGCGCCTAGGCGCCCCGAGTGCTGGAGGGAAAGTGGCGCCTAGGCGCCCCGAATGTTAAGGCAGACAGAAACCTGGCGCCTAGGCACCCCGATAGGCTATATATATAGCCATTCTTTCCCTCATTCATTTAACACAAGACCTAGAGAGAAAATTAGAGAGAAAACTTTGGTGAGAATTTTACAAGATAGAAGGTTATTCATTTTGGGTATAAATTCTAAGTTATTTTCTTTCTTGGGGATTAACTTAAGGCTTGTTCAAGTAATCCAAATACATTGATCTTCACATATTCCATTGGAAATCATTTCTTCCTCATTTTCTTGTTCTTCAAATGTTTTGGAAATTTTCACTTTGCCAACTTTGTTTGATCTTTGGGCTATCTTTGGGAGGTGTTTTCCCAACAGGACCATATATGCTTCTACGCCACGACAATCAGGAATACATACAAGAATCAGTGCTCACAGGGACAATCAGTACTCACCGCTGTAAGCACTGGTACGATAGTTACTATGAGACAAATTGATTACGAGTCTCAAATCAGTCTACGGTTGCGAGTCTCACAACATCACTTCAGTGGAGCTCACAAAGGTGATCTGAACTTTTGTCCGAAGTTGCATTAGCCTAGGCGTGTAACTATTCGAACTTCTTTTGAGAATTGCATTAGCCTAGCTTCTGTGGCGGGATCATGGTACCGGTTACTACTTCTGCAGCATTGCTACCAATGGCGATAGTTTTTTTGGGCTATTGTTTTTGCCTTTCCATATTAGCCAAATTGTGCGATTTGTTGTGTTTAGCGATGGTTTTATAGTGGTTTTGTGGTGATTTTGTAGTGATTTTGACGATTTTATGATGGTTTTGTGATAGTTCATATGTTACATATCATATTGCATATTTAACAAATCAATGTCCACAAGTCACAAATCTAAGAGAACTAGTTACATCTCTTTGGATCAATATTATATGTAATAGTTCACAGGTCATATGTCAACGTAAATAAGTAACAGGTCATAAGTTCAAGAGAATTGGTCACATGCTATTGATTTCTCCAACCCCAGTTCTCTGAAGGGTCACAAATTCAATTAACCAGATTTCGACAGTAAAAATTGAAGTTATTAGCTCCGATGAGTACTTTGCAGATTATCTCCTTGTCCGATCTTTTCGCATACAATGCTGACAATTTCTAATTTGTGACCTCAATTGTCGGACGAGTTTTAATTAACTAGATTCAGATGGTGAAAATCAAAGTTATATGCTCTAACAAGTTCTCTATAAATTCTATCTTTGTTTGATTTTCTGATAGCTTTCGCAATTATTCGATGATTTTCAATCATCCAGATTTTAACGATGATAATTGTGAATAGGATGCGCATTTGTGCCTTTTCTCTTCTATTCAGTGGTAAATTTGTATTTTGGAGAATCTAGTTTAAGATAGTAACGGAATGTTCGATTTTAGGAATCTAACTTAATATATATATATATATATATATATATATATATATATATATATATATATATCATCTAAATTTTGAAATATTAAAATTGTTTTTCTTAAAATTGAAATGGGGTATACTTAGCCCCTGCTTGGCATCCTTAAAATATAAAAAATATTGTTTTGAGTAGTATTTTTTTAAAGAATGTGTGATTAGAAGTAGTGAAATGTTTTGAGTTTATGTTTAGAATACTTTATTGTGTGAATAAGGGTTGTAAATGAATATGGCAAATAAATTGAATTAAAATAAGGGACGTCAAACAAGGCTTAAGGTTTGATGTGTATTCTTCCCAATGAAATGATATTTGTGCACCAACGTTATATAAATAGCAACCGCGATATACAATTTCCTCACAAGAGGGGGGCACACAACAAATAAAAGAAATCGTGGGACCACTCTTGTGAGGGGGCTGTGACACTCCAATGTACAAGTGGCACAACCTATTATAATATGTACGGAATAATTTTTATATCCACAGTCCATTTGACATATTAGCAAGGGCAAGAGCCCCCGGGTATAGTCCAGTGGTGCAAAGGAGAGGAGTGAGGTTATTTCACGCCTTGCTGTCAGCTGCAGTGTGGATGTTCGATTCCTGGGACATGAAATTAGACTCCTTATAAACGCAGTGTACAAACAGCTCTTATTTCTGGTCTGTTGGGGTACATCCCACGATTTACCCCCTCACAAAACTTTAAGGACAGGACAGTGGGGGGATTTACCCCCTCACAAAGCTTTAAGGACGGAACGGTGGGGACTCTCAAGGTTAGGGTTCAATTCTGAAATATCTGAATATCAAAAAAAAATAAAAATAAAAACCTAATCGATTACGTGAATGTTGTTTTGTCTCCCATTAATTATAAGACTCAGTAAAACAACCCATTATAGCATTTTGTAGGTAGAAACGTCAAATCTCAAGTTTTATAAGCATGTGCATAATAAAGTTTTTCCCTATTTTCGTATCTGTCTGATTATATTAAGACCTAATTAATATTTTTATTAATTTAAAAATATATTTAAAAACTAGAAAATAATAAAATAGGCCATAAAAAATAGAGTTGATAGCGTTTTTCACGTCACGCTTCATACTTCCTTTTAAGAATATTGAATATTCAAATTATTTGACAAATGGAAGAAATGTACATCATTACATGGGAAAAGTGGATAAGATTTAATTGTTTTTCCTGTTTTAATCTTATCAAGAAGTAACAATATCGTTATCTAGTACATCTTCTTTATCAAGTTCTGACTTAATATGGTTATTTGAAGAAGTCACACACATTTTAATTTAATTATTATTACACTCAAATATGAAATAGATAGAAAAAAATTAATAGAGATATAGTCGTCGTTCAAGTATAACAATATATACAATTATGTAAATGTTTTCAAATTTTTTGAGAATTAAATTTGTTTGATTTTTATAGGAGGGTCGTATGTATCTACAATTCAATTAGATTTTCTCACTCTCGTCTAATATATCAGATATGCCAAATTGCAATCCAATAAACCATCTAAAGGCATAATTAACGTATTGTACTGAACAGAAAGTTACAAATTATGGGATGCTAAAACGAGTATTATTTGATCTGATTAAAATAGAGATATAATAAAATTTGTTACCATACATGCCGCGTAACGACGCAATTTTATTTCATCAAGGAGTTGGGTCTACCAAATTAAAGAAAAACCCATAGAGCAATAATTATAAGAGCGTTTGCATAGGGTCTCCTGCAAAGAAAATTAGATGCTAAAACCCTTGGCGAGCATCATTACCCTTGAAACAAGAGTGCTATCTTGACTAGGATTTAAAATGATAATGTCAAAAAATGGGTAAAAAGGGTGAAACTTTCAATGATTAGTGGGTTCAAATTAATCTTTTTTCCTAATACAGAATTAATCTCGTTTTTTCAAAAGCTTTGTTAGGGTCTAATTGTGCTCCCTTGGATCTTGTTCTACAAAAGAGTAAACAAGGTATCGACATTCATAATGATCACGCTTACCAAGTTTCAGTAAACCACTTTACCAAGACAAGACCATGAAAGTTTTGAAGGTAAAAATGAAAAAAATAAATAAAAATGAAAAACAAAAGCAAGATCCAAAGATTAACTTTTGTTTTTTTACATTTTTTCGCCGTGGATGAACAAGAGTGTTGAGGGTTCTTTGGTGTATCTTACTTTATATATATGGACAGTGCAATATTAAAAAAAAGGTTGAACCCCAACTTTGAGGACTTCCACCGTCCCGTCCTTGGAGTATCGTGAAGGAAGTAAATCGCGAGATGTGCCTCAACAGACAAAGAAACAAGAGTTTGTCCGTACACTGGTGCCCACAAAGAGTTCAATTTTATATCTCAGGAATCGAACTTTCACACTGCGGCTGTCAGCAAGATTGAGACTACCTCACTCTTATCCTTTGCACCACTGGATTTTGCCATTGGGGCCTAGACAGTGCAATAGTAGAGTCTAATAGAGTTTGATTCTTTAATGATTCTTGGATTCATTTGGAAGATCAACATTATGTATCAACATTAATATTGGTCACGCTTACCAAGTTTTGGGAAACCACTTTACCAAGACAAGACCATAAAAGTTTTAAGGGTAAAAAAAAAAATAATAATAATAATAATAAATAAAAAACAAAAGCAAGATCCAAAGATTAACTTTTGATTTTTACATTTTTTTTCACCGTGGATAAACAAGAGTGTGAAGGAAGCAAAGAATCAGGATTCGGAGGAAGAAAAGAAAAGAAAGAAGCCAAAGTCGAAGCCTTTGGGTTGTGAACAACAGGTGAAGAGTTTCATCTGGACAGTGCGATATGAGTCTTGGATTCATTTTAAATGATCAATATTATTAAAAATAAACCAAGCTCTAATATGCTTATTTATATTTTTATTCGATATGGAATTTACCTACAACAATTAGTTAGTGTGTTTTCAATTAAGGATAAGATTGAAAAGAAGATAATGCTTATCGCCAATCAACTAAAGATAATGTTTATCAAAAAGTTGCAAATACACAATATTAACCAAGGTAATGATCATCTCAAACAAATAATTATTCATATATTCTGTTTTTTACATGGTATCAGAGCACATTTCTAAACACTTCCCATACTTAACAATAATATTTCACTTCTTCGATATCCTCCAACCCCTCCACTTTGAATTGTTCCCACATTTTCTCCTTTCATAAACAACATATACTATAATACCTTTCATTTTCCTCCCTCCAACTCAACAAATTCTTTTTCTCAACATTAGAAACTGAGTTCTTCCGTGACCCCTAGTGTTCTTTCCACCTGGTATCATTTTGAATCACAAATGCCATCTCATAATACATTTTTTCATGTGATTATTTGCCAATTCTACTATAGAAAGGGAGAACTTGTCTCTGAATAGATCTTTTGTTGTATCTTATATACTCTAATAATTAGATGACACTATCATCGGATAAACTGACTCAACTATAGTCTAAGATCGGAGGAGCTCCGTCTTGCGGGACATGTTAAGAATAAGATTAAAACTGAAGATATTGCTTATTGTCAATCAATTAAAAATAATGTTTTATCACAAAAGTTGTAGATACACCATTACCCAAGGATAAGAATAATCTAAAACATAATCACTTGCAACCAACTTGAGTAGATCAACCTTTGTTGTAATTTAAATTGAATACTAGAGTTGGATAAAATTCACGAACCGAATCGAACCGAGTAATTCTTCTTAACTGAAATACTCGAATAAGTATCTGAATCCAGAATCGACAAGTTTGGTTTAGTTCTTGGTTCTAGATCAAGAGTAGAAGAACCAAATAAGAACCGAATTTTCTTAATTTATTTAATTTATTTATATTAAATAAGCCAAATTATTTTATTTCTTTTTAAACAATTTATTAATTAACTAATTTAGCTCAAACCCAAAATATGATTTTCTTTTTTTTAATTTCCAATCCAACCCAAGCCTAATTTAATCAAATTAACATAAGTTTTGCCAAAATCTATTATTCTACTTCAGTATCGTTTTTAAGGTTCTAAAAAAATAGAATTGTAAGCTCGGCTACGCCTCTCTTAATTATTATGAGATCGCGCTATCCTCATCCTCTTATAATTTTAATAATCAAATCTATGAAGAACTCAATAAAGAGAGGTGCAAAAAATACATAAGATTGAATTGCTTTGTTTTATAAGAGTTAAGATTGAATATATTATTAGTTGAATCAATGTAGCATTTTTGTAAATATAAAAAAATTTAATTACCATATGGAACTCAGGAACCGAATAGAACCCAATTGAACTGAATGGAACCAAACTCGAACAATTCAATAATTAAATTTAGACTTAAAGCTCCACTTACTAGATGCCTGAAAATTTGGATTCAATTCGATTCTAAAGAAAACCAAACCAAACTGGACCATATCTAACCCTATTGAATACAATGGATCAGTGTTTATCATCTTACCACGTTAGATACACTACAAAGAGATTTGTAAAACAGTATATTATATCATTAAAATCGTTCATATTTTTTTCCTCTATATTTTCAAAGAAACATGATCACTCGGAATACCAATAGAGGTCATGTCTCACTTATTAACTCTATTCATCAAGAAGGGGTTGACTAAGTAGTCGTAATCAAAGATAAATGTGGAATTTGGACTTCCCCTTTCATCCAATGAATGGTAACTAAATAATTCAACATCGACATATGTGGAAAGCATAATACCTTCTGTAAGTTATTCTTGGGTGACAACCCCTAGACTTTTGCCTAAATATTAACTTCTTCACTAGCTATTATGTTTTATAGTTTGGTATTCATACTTCCCTCTAAAATAAGAACATAGCTTGAGAGTTGAGTTGAATCGACCACCATCTTTCTACAGATAGCTACGCTTAACATGCATGTGACTTCTATTCCATGATATAAGATTTGTACTAAGGACCATTTGTATGATCACAACATCCGTAGCTTTTAATTTAAGTTTTGTTTGATTATTTCCATTGTTATTTACCAAGATTTTGTGAATCTACATGATTAGATTGACTTCAAAATTTGTTATAAGCTTGTTAATTTCTTATAAATTAATTCAAGATTATATCAATTATTTATTTTTTAGTAGCATTAGTCAAAATAATTTAAACTAGAGACAATTAAATATGAGAATAGATAAATGTTCACATATATATAACATTCTTATCTTTTGATTCATCTCAAATTTATCATACTAAACAAGCTATAAAATATATTTTAGATAAAAATTTCATCAAAATCAATTCTTTTAGTCTCAGTTGATTAGAATTGTTATTTCCAAACCAAGATCGAACATTTGAAGATTGATACTTCCCCCTCCACTCTCCACTCAAAATAAATAAAATTAAATAATATAAAAAAATTAAAAAATTAAAATGGTACAATCAATAGATTCAATAAATTAATAATTCATGTTCCAAATAGTGTGTTGTAACTACATTTCATAAATAAAATATGTGTAAGCAATTTGGGACGATTCTAGGAAAATTAGACTTGGCGTAGGTTGCTTTCATATTTGAAATCTACATTATTATTTGTTAAGTGAAAGCATACCGTATGACATTTCCCATAAATTTTTGGGAAAATTGGAATCGAGGTACCAAACATTTCGTTTATTAGCAGACTTTGTCCAAACTTTTAGTTTGTGTCATCGTGAGTACCAAACCTTTAAAAAATACGTAGCTTAAGTCAAAAATGACAGTTTCCGTTAGTTTGACTACCAAAATTGTTAGTTGACTCCCAAAATCAATAACTTTATTATTTTCCCCAAATAAGACAGAAATATTTTGGATAAAATACATTTTTCCTATTAAATAAAAAAATTTTAAAAACAACAAAAACAAAAAATAAAACCATAGTGATTACCCTTCTTCTTCACAATCACAAACCCTTCTCAACCACCACCTCTCAAACCCTATTGCTCAACCACCACCAATCCATTGAAAAAGCCTAAAAAGGCAAAATCCCGAAAAGCAAAATCGAATAGAGGCAGATTTGGCTTGTGGGTTGGATTCAATTGAAACAACCCTTGATTTGTTACAGTTGAATGGGAGTGGCGGGTGTTTCTGGAATAATAACTCAGTGGAGTCAAGGTTGTTGAAATTGCAGCCAAATTTAAAGTCTGATGCTTGCGATAGTAATGATAATGTTAATGAAGCTATTGATAGGGTAATTGAAGAGGAAGAAAGAGTTGACAAGGAAGAGATTTTGGAGGAGGTAGGCACTCCATTCAACATATTGCTCAAGCTGTGCGCAGATGAAGATAAGCCCGATGTGACTATGATGGCTGAGAATTTGGGGTTTGTGAGAGGTTGCAAAGATATCATTATTGAGCTTTAATAGTGATGTCGGTGTTGAGTGGAGAGTGGTGGCTGTCGGCGGTGGCTGCGGTGGTCGGGTAGAGTGGATGATAGTGTCTGTTGGCAATTGTAGAGATACCATTATTGACCTTTTTTTTTTCAATTTTTGATTTAATAGGAAATTGTGTTTTATCCAAAATGCTCTTTTCTTATTTGAGGGAAATAGTAAAGTTTTTTATTTTAGGAGTCGACTAACGGTTTTGATGGTCAAATTAATGGAAACCGTCATTTTGGACTTGAGCTACTTATTTTTTAAGGTTTGGTACTCACGGTGGCACAAACTAAATGTTTGGGCAAAGTCTGCTAATAAATGAAAGGTTTGGTACCTCGATTGCAATTTTCCCTTAATTTTTTGGGAGAACTAAAAATGATAAACCATAAGAAGTATTTCTTGAAACTATATAGCACTTTTCAGATCACTTAACTAATCAACTAAAAATACATTAATAGATGTATTTATACAGGCAATTTGGAAATTAGGTCGCTCCTAATCAACTATGTTTCTTTCCTTTTCTTTAAAATTAAAAAAGAAAAAAAAAACATAAACAAAGCATTATTGTTTTTAATCCTATAGTCACTTTGATGTAGAGAGGAAACGATAAATATATTGTATTTAGGACTAGACATGATCCAAACCACTATCCAATTCTTCACGACCTCCCCCTCGTCCCTTACCTACGCAGCCCTTTAACCTTTGACCTAATACCCCACCCTCCCCAAAAAAAAAAAAAAAAAATGCCCAACAAAAATAACTCAAAATATTAGGACTCAAACAATAGTGACGCATGTGAAATTTACCCACAGAAGCTGGGTTTTGATTACGAATCATGACCCTTAATTAGCACCCGTGATCTTCCATCCTTTCCTTCTTCAATAAAATATAAACCAAAAATAACATATTTTATGTTTCCAAAGTATATTTATTACAATCAATCAATAAAATTATTGGCTATTATATTGCCACTACAATGTTTTTTATTACATCACTTTTTAGTTGCATTAGGACTTTAAATTTTGTTCATTAATTCTTTTATATCCTCAATATTTCTTTCATCGCTTTTTATTTTCAACATTTCATTGATTAGTACATCTAATCCCTGATACAATTTTCGTGTGAGAAGACTACTAGAAACCATAGAAATAATTACTTACACCTTATATTTTTAAAATAACAAAATAAAAAATAAATACAAAAAAATGCGATATGATATTTGCCCCACTTCAAAGCATGATTACAAAATATTTGAGCAAAAACCATAATCAAGAATCAGATTTGCTAATTAATTAAACTAGAGATAAGAACATGATAAAAAAAAAATTGAGAATATAAGTACGACAATAGACAAAAATTGAATACCTATAATGCAATCTTAGTGTCAATATAATTATTATAAAGTTATTTACAACTATACATGGTTAAGAAAAAAATGAATTATTTTATTTTATTTTATTTTATTTTATTTTATTTTATTTTATTTTTTGGTTATTAAAATAAGAAAACAATATGCATGACACCTATGTATGTGTAATGCTATCTATCAACCCTTTCCGAAAATGTAGCAAAACTTTAGAAGAAAATGTAGGATTCCAGATGGTGCAAAATTCTATTTTACATTTACCATTATTATATTTAAGGAATCGAAACCAATCAATTTTTACATTTTAAAAAAGTAAAAAAAAAAAAAACATACGAGACATTCAAATATTAACTGATGAATGATTCCATAAGTACATGAAAATATTGATAGAAATGATATAGGTGCTGTGTTGATAGCGTCTATATGTTACTTTTTTTTTGTATGTTGTGTCAAGAATCAATGAAAAATTGTCACATATTTTTCTATAAAAATTTCGTTGTAGCAAAATTTTTAAATGATCTCAACTTGTAATTGCCAGACAAACCTAGCATACTTTTTCTTCCTTTTAATTTTGCTTTTTATTTTTCCAAGGGAGGCACGAATTTGGGTGGCAGGTAGTCTCCCTCAAAGGCCGGAGCCAGGAGTAGAAGGTTTGGACGTCAGATTTTCTCCAACAAACTTGTCTTTTCCCTTCTCAAATTCCAAGAACAGACACATATGTATCCTTTTCAACAAAAAATAAAAGACATAAGTCAAAATATAAGACAAAGTAGATGCTAACAATCATTTTTGAATAAGAAAAGACACCATCTTTTGTATCAACTTCAAATTATTTTATAATTAATCTTATTTTACTTGAGAAATTTCTAATTTCTTGTATTAGGTAAAAAATTGATTACGAATGGTAACAAGGCAAGGATCACACTAATATTAAAAATATATAGACAAGATTTAGGTTGATTGCGATATTACTTAACAGCATATCTACTACAAATTGATTACTCAAAAATAAGTAACTAATCACTTATCTGCGAAGATTTGTTACATGAGATAAATATATACTCTTTGCCCCGTTTTTAACCTAATCGTTGAAATTATTCTAAAAGACTTTTTGTCATCCTACGCAAATTTCGGACTTGAATATGCCTATATTTGACAAAACTTTTTGAGATTATGAACTTATAAATCCTATGAAATATTATTAAAAATGTAATTTCATCAATTTATGATCTTAAAAAACCTCTGTCAAACTGGATAAGTGAAATGAATTAATCTAATTGTGCAATTGTTATTGACAATAGACAATAATGAATGACAACATTGATGTTATCAAAATCTGGTTCATTAATTTTAGAAACAGTTTTTGAAATTGATGAATATGATATTGAGAAAAATAATTGCCAACCATTATTGTAAAAAAATAATTGTACAAGTAACATGACTTAACGAAAACGGGCAAAACCCACGGCATATAGTATTAATCACTCTACAAATGCCCCTCCGGGCACATCCAAGTTGGCGGAACAATCACATTGGGGGGCTCTGGAACCAAGCGTGGGGAGTTCGATTCCTGGAAGGCACAACTTGGAATGCAAGATTTATCTTGGAAGGCAAGTTGCTGTAAGGCAGTGAAGAGGCTCCCTTTGGGGAAAGAATAAAAGCCGTGTGGGAACTTGAGAACCAACAATGGCACATCCCGCGATTTACCTCCCTGAGTTGCTGAGGGGCCGAAGGTTCAGGGACGAGAATATAGTCTGGCGCAAGCCGGGACACCTCGTTAACAAAAAAAAAAAAAAAAAAATGTCCACCACAACAAACCCTCTATTGCAAAATTGATTTGCCACCCTCCATGGTGTGGGAAAGGTAAGATGGAGGTTATGAGAGAGATGGTGGGGTTATCGAAGAAAAGTAGGACTCGGGATGGCGTGAAATTATATGTTTTTATTATTTCATTTTAATGAATCAGATCCGATCAACATTTTTGCATCTAAAATTAAAAAAACACAAGGAGATTCTCATTTATAAATGATCTCAAAAACCTCCGCCTTCTTTTAGCCTTCGACCAAGTACCCCATCCTCTCCCCTAAAGTACACCACAACAAACCCTCATATTGCAAAATTGATTTGCCACCATCCGTCTTATGTGAAAGATAAGATGGGGGTTATGAGAGAGATGTGATAGGTTAACCATTGCAGACGTGCTAGGTTAACCATTTCAGACGTGCTCCCTATCTCGACTTGGGCACAGGGTTAGAGACATAGGCGCATTTCAGACATGCTCCCTGTCTCGGCTTGGCGCCCCTGTTTTCAACCCTATCCCCAAGTCGAGACACAGGACAGGGAGTTTATTCTTACCATTTATAGAAGAAAGAATTTTGCTACATTGTAAGAAGCTTTTGTCAGAAAAAGGTTATAGAAGTATAGGTGGAAGGACAGCATTGGCTGCCAGAAAACTGTTCTTTTTTCCTTCTTTTTTTCGACGAGCAATATGCATGACACCTATGTATGTGTAATGCTATCTGTCAACCCTTTCCGACAATGTAGCAAAACTTTAGAAGAAAATGTAGGATTCCAGATGGTGCGAAATTCTATTTTACATTTACCATTATTATATTTAAGGATTCGGAACCAATCAATTTTTACATTTTTAAAAAGTAAAAAAAAACATACGAGGAGACACTCAAATATTAACTAATGAATGATTCCACAAGTACATGAAAATATTGATAGAAATGATACAGGTGCTGCCTTGACAACATCTATATGATGCATTTTTTGTATATGTTGTGTTACGAATCAATGAAAAATTGTCACATATTTTTCTATAAAAATTTCGTTGTAGCAAAATTTTTAAATGATCTCAACTTGTAATTGCCAGACAAACCTAGCATACTTTTTCTTCCTTTTAATTTTGCTTTTTATTTTTCCAAGGGAGGCACGAATTTGGGTGGCAGGTAGTCTCCCTCAAAGGCCGGAGCCAGGAGTAGAAGGTTTGGACGTCAGATTTTCTCCAACAAACTTGTCTTTTCCCTTCTCAAATTCCAAGAACAGACACATATGTATCCTTTTCAACAAAAAATAAAAGACATTAAGTCAAAATATAAGACAAAGTAGATGCTAACAATCATTTTTGAATAAGAAAAGACACCATCTTTTGTATCAACTTCAAATTATTTTATAATTAATCTTATTTTACTTGAGAAATTTCTAATTTCTTGTATTAGGTAAAAAATTGATTACGAATGGTAACAAGGCAAGGATCACACTAATATTAAAAATATATAGACAAGATTTAGGTTGATTGCGATATTACTTAACAGCATATCTACTACAAATTGATTACTCAAAAATATGTAACTAATCACTTATCTGCGAAGATTTGTTATATGAGATAAATATATACTCTTTGCCCCGTTTTTAACCTAATCGTTGAAATTATTCTAAAAGACTTTTTGTCATCCTACGCAAATTTCGGACTTGAATATGCCTATATTTGACAAAACTTTTTGAGATTATGAACTTATAAATCCTATGAAATATTATTAAAAATGTAATTTCATCAATTTATGATCTTAAAAAACCTCTGTCAAACTGGATAAGTGAAATGAATTAATCTAATTGTGCAATTGTTATTGACAATAGACAATAATGAATGACAACATTGATGTTATCAAAATCTGGTTCATTAATTTTAGAAACAGTTTTTGAAATTGATGAATATGATATTGAGAAAAATAATTGCCAACCATTATTGTAAAAAAATAATTGTACAAGTAACATGACTTAACGAAAACGGGCAAAACCCACGGCATATAGTATTAATCACTCTACAAATGCCCCTCCGGGCACATCCAAGTTGGCGGAACAATCACATTGGGGGGCTCTGGAACCAAGCGTGGGGAGTTCGATTCCTGGAAGGCACAACTTGGAATGCAAGATTTATCTTGGAAGGCAAGTTGCTGTAAGGCAGTGAAGAGGCTCCCTTTGGGGAAAGAATAAAAGCCGTGTGGGAACTTGAGAACCAACAATGGCACATCCCGCGATTTACCTCCCTGAGTTGCTGAGGGGCCGAAGGTTCAGGGACGAGAATATAGTCTGGCGCAAGCCGGGACACCTCGTTAACAAAAAAAAAAAAAAGAAAAATCACTCTACAAATGAAGACGACGTCAGTCCAAAGCAACAACGGTTGCAATTTTCCACCCTACATTCTACACATGAAAACGACGCCGTAGCTCGAAAGCAATAGCAATTTCTCTCACTTGGCCTCACCCCACCATTCATCTACTAACATTTAGACACAGATATTAAATAATGCTGTACCAGAAAAAGTAAGAAACCAAAATTTTATTTATTATATTGATCAATCTTATCTAACATTTGTACATCACATGTCCAACTAGTTCAAGATTGCAACATGAAAACGAGCACAGACAATTCCATTATAATACAACAATTACTTGTAACAAATTACAAATTATTTGTTGTATATCATTCAATTCTAAACTAATACCTTTTCCATTTGATTTCACAATGTGTAAGATAATCCTTCCATACCGTCCGACCTCCTCGATATATATTGTAGTACTACATTTGACTTGTAGTAGTCGACTGAACTAACGTTATAATAACAATTGAATTCTTTTATATGTACAGAATTTTCGTACAGATAGATTGAATTTCAGAAATTTAAATCGGACAAATAGATAATACGTATTCATCTGTAAACCTGTACAAAATCATATTTCCAAGTAGAAGTGTAGAACAATTGATAACAATTTATCCCTTTTATTATTATTTTTCTTCTTTTTTTTTTTTTTTTTCAGCCTGAGTGATTTATCTCAGTTTCGCAGAGGCAGAGAGCAAATCGGAGGCTTTTGAAAAGACAAGAGTGCGAAGAATATGGAGTTTAAGGATGATTAATACGGCTGAGCGAACGACTTTGTCAGTTTTCCGAGTCTCTCGAGCAATTCCGGTGACAATTTCTTCGATGGATTCCTTTCCTCCAATCGGAAATCGAATCCAAGAGCATCCGAAACCTCGTCGGATCTCCACCCGGCTTTCCGGAGCATATCCGAGAACCGATCTGTCTTCAATAACAAAGCATCAAGAACTGCTTGATTGTCCAGCATCACCATCTCTCCATCAAAGAATCCAGATGCTGGAACGTGCGCGATCTCAGAGATGTCAGATTCTGCCCACCCGCCTTCTCTCAAAACTGATAAACTTGTCTTTTCCCTTCTCAAATTCCAAGAACAGACACATATGTATCCTTTTCAACAAAAAATAAAAGACATAAGTCAAAATATAAGACAAAGTAGATGCTAACAATCATTTTTGAATAAGAAAAGACACCATCTTTTGTATCAACTTCAAATTATTTTATAATTAATCTTATTTTACTTGAGAAATTTCTAATTTCTTGTATTAGGTAAAAAATTGATTACGAATGGTAACAAGGCAAGGATCACACTAATATTAAAAATATATAGACAAGATTTAGGTTGATTGCGATATTACTTAACAGCATATCTACTACAAATTGATTACTCAAAAATATGTAACTAATCACTTATCTGCGAAGATTTGTTATATGAGATAAATATATACTCTTTGCCCCGTTTTTAACCTAATCGTTGAAATTATTCTAAAAGACTTTTTGTCATCCTACGCAAATTTCGGACTTGAATATGCCTATATTTGACAAAACTTTTTGAGATTATGAACTGATAAATCCAATGAAATTTTATTAAAAATGTAATTTCATCAATTTATGATCTTAAAAAACCTCTGTCAAACTGGATAAGTGAAATGAATTAATCTAATTGTGCAATTGTTATTGACAATAGACAATAATGAAAGACAACATTGATGTTGTCAAAATTTGGTTCATTAATTTTAGAAACAGTTTTTGAAATTGATGAATATGATATTGACAAAAATAATTGCCAACCATTATTGTAAAAAATAATTGTACAGGTAACATGACTTAATGGAAACGGGCAAAACCCACGACATATAGTATTAATCATTCTACAAATGAAGACGACGTCAGTCAAAAGCAACAACAGTTGCAATTTTCCACCCTACATTCTACACATGAAAACGACGCCGTAGCTCGAAAGCAATAGCAATTTCTCTCACTTGGCCTCACCCCCACCATTCATCTACTAACATTTAGAAACAGATATTAAATAATGCTGTACCAAAAAAGTAAGAAATCAAAATTTTATTTATTATATTGATCAATCTTATCTAACATTTGTACATTACATGTCCAACTAGTTCAAGATTACAACATGAAAACGAGCACAGACAATTCCATTATAATACAACAATTACTTGTAACAAATTACAAATTATTTGTTGTATATCATTCAATTTTAAACTAATACCTTTTCCATTTGATTTCACAATGTGTAAGATAATCCTTCCATACCGTCCGACCTCCTCGATATATATTGCAGTACTACATTTGACTTGTAGTAGTCGACTGAACTAACGTTATAATAACAATTGAATTCTTTTATATGTACAGAATTTTTGTATAGATAAATTGAATTTCAGAAATTTAAATCGGACAAATGGATATCATGTATTCATCTGTCAATCTATATGTACAAAATCATATTTCCAAGTAGAAGTGTAGAATAATTGATAACAATTTATTCCTTTTTTTTTTTTTTTCAGCCTGAGTGATTTATCTCAGGTTCGCAAAGGAGGTGGAGACAATCTATATGTACAAAATCATATTTCCAAGTAGAAGTGTAGAACAATTGATAACAATTTATCCCTTTTATTATTTTTTTTCTTCTTTTTTTTTTTTTTTTTCAGCCTGAGTGATTTATCTCAGTTTCGCAGAGGCAGAGAGCAAATCGGAGGCTTTTGAAAAGACAAGAGTGCGAAGAATATGGAGTTTAAGGATGATTAATACGGCTGAGCGAACGACTTTGTCAGTTTTCCGAGTCTCTCGAGCAATTCCGGTGACAATTTCTTCGATGGATTCCTTTCCTCCAATCGGAAATCGAATCCAAGAGCATCCGAAACCTCGTCGGATCTCCACCCGGCTTTCCGGAGCATATCCGAGAACCGATCTGTCTTCAATAACAAAGCATCAAGAACTGCTTGATTGTCCAGCATCACCATCTCTCCATCAAAGAATCCAGATGCTGGAACGTGCGCGATCTCAGAGATGTCAGATTCTGCCCACCCGCCTTCTCTCAAAACTGATCCGATATGGGACACGTATTCCTCGACCCAGTCGGGGACTTCGTATCTTGGCATGTCGGAATATCTGTCTGGCGACGATGAAGACGTAGATGAGGAATCTGAGTTCCTCCGGCGGCGATTGATAGCGGCGTCGCTCCAGAACTCCACCCACCGTGGCGTTCTTGTAACGGAGACAGTGTCTAGACTTCTTCTTGAAGAATTCGTCGATGATCTGCCTGATTTTTCACTTATAGAGAGCTGCTTGGAGAGTAAATTCTGATTAGGGCTTCGAAATAGAGAAGATTCACGATCAAAGAAGTCTGATAAGTCGAATCCACATAAGAAAATCCTGCTTTCATCGACGTAGAATATGGGGTTTCCTGCTAGAGAAGGATTGCAAGGAATGTAACGATGGTTGAAAACGGGTATCAAAAGAGGGACCCTTTTAAGTGCGTTTCGGGCTATTTTCAGGGCCTTTTCCGGGTCAGATGGTCTGGTGCCCCATGACTTGGACCAGAAGGAGTTCCGAGCTATGTGAAAGGAAATGGAGGCGATAGGAAGATCAATGGCGGACCGGAGGTGATGCCGAGCCGAACGAGAGGAGCGCCAGTCAGGGAAACCGGCGCCGAGGGGAAATCCGGCTGAGAGAACAGCTTTCAGGTCCGGCGGAAAGGTAAAGCCAAACTCCGCCTCGGCCAATGCGAACTCGGACTCGGATAATCCTGGTTGGACTTGAATTCCCGAGTTCTTGAGATGTGTAATGACTTTATCTGCAAGGGAAGAAAAGGAGAGGAGGCTATCACGCGGCGGAAGAGGTGTGGAAGGGGTGGAGGCGGCCGCTCTTGCCGAGAGACGACGAAGGCCGGCTACGTGGGCCGGGTTTAAACCGGTCATCCTCCGTTCGACGTCAACCATTCTTCTAATTTACCAGGAAATCGAGCGGGAGAAATGGTTCTGATTTTGGGTGGCCGGTGAAATTTCACAGAGAGAGTGGAAAGTGGAACGACGAAGTGAAGCCAATACTGAAATGAAAAATTGGGAAAAGAAAATAAATGGACAGATATTTATAGCATGACACAGCAATTTTCCACCCTACATTCTACACATGAAAACGACGCCGTAGCTCGAAAGCAATAGCAATTTCTCTCACTTGGCCTCACCCCCACCATTCATCTACTAACATTTAGAAACAGATATTAAATAATGCTGTACCAAAAAAGTAAGAAATCAAAATTTTATTTATTATATTGATCAATCTTATCTAACATTTGTACATTACATGTCCAACTAGTTCAAGATTACAACATGAAAACGAGCACAGACAATTCCATTATAATACAACAATTACTTGTAACAAATTACAAATTATTTGTTGTATATCATTCAATTTTAAACTAATACCTTTTCCATTTGATTTCACAATGTGTAAGATAATCCTTCCATACCGTCCGACCTCCTCGATATATATTGCAGTACTACATTTGACTTGTAGTAGTCGACTGAACTAACGTTATAATAACAATTGAATTCTTTTATATGTACAGAATTTTTGTATAGATAAATTGAATTTCAGAAATTTAAATCGGACAAATGGATATCATGTATTCATCTGTCAATCTATATGTACAAAATCATATTTCCAAGTAGAAGTGTAGAATAATTGATAACAATTTATTCCTTTTTTTTTTTTTTTTCAGCCTGAGTGATTTATCTCAGGTTCGCAAAGGAGGTGGAGAGCAAATCGGAGGCTTTTGAAAAGACAAAAGTGCGAAGAATATGGAGATTAAAGATGATTAATACGGTTGAGTGAACGACTTTGTCAGTTTTCCGAGTCTCTCGAGCAATTCCGGTGACAATTTCTTCGATGGATTCCTTTCTACCAATCGGAAATCGAATCCAAGAGCATCCGAAACCTCGTCGGATCTCCACCCGGCTTTCCGGAGCATATCCGAGAACCGATCTGTCTTCAATAACAAAGCATCAAGAACTGCTTGATTGTCCAGCATCACCATCTCTCCATCAAAGAATCCAGATGCTGGAACGTGTGCGATCTCAGAGATGTCAGATTCTGCCCACCCGCCTTCTCTCAAAACTGACCCGATATGGGACACGTATTCCTCGACCCAGTCGGGGACTTCGTATCTTGGCATGTCGGAATATCTGTCTGGCGACGATGAAGACGTAGATGAGGAATCTGAGTTCCTCCGGCGGCGATTGATAGCGGCGTCGCTCCAGAACTCCACCCACCGTGGCGTTCTTGTAACGGAGACAGTGTCTAGACTTCTTCTCGAAGAATTCGTCGATGATCTGCCTGATTTTTCACTTATAGAGAGCTGCTTGGAGAGTAAATTCTGATTAGGGCTTCGAAATAGAGAAGATTCACGATCAAAGAAGTCTGATAAGTCGAATCCACATAAGAAAATCCTGCTTTCATCGACGTAGAATATGGGGTTTCCTGCTAGAGAAGGATTGCAAGGAATGTAACGATGGTTGAAAACGGGTATCAAAAGAGGGACCCTTTTAAGTGCGTTTCGGGCTATTTTCAGGGCCTTTTCCGGGTCAGATGGTCTGGTTCCCCATGACTTGGACCAGAAGGAGTTCCGAGCTATGTGAAAGGAAATGGAGGCGATAGGAAGATCAATGGCGGAGCGGAGGTGATGCCGAGCGGAACGAGAGGAGCGCCAGTCAGGGAAACCGGCGCCGAGGGGAAATCCGGCTGAGAGAACAGCTTTCAGGTCCGGCGGAAAGGTAAAGCCAAACTCCGCCTCGGCCAATGCGAACTCGGACTCGGATAATCCTGGTTGGACTTGAATTCCCGAGTTCTTGAGATGTGTAATGACTTTATCTGCAAGGGAAGAAAAGGAGAGGAGGCTATCACGCGGCGGAAGAGGTGTGGAAGGGGTGGAGGCGGCCGCTCTTGCCGAGAGACGACGAAGGCCGGCTACGTGGGCCGGGTTTAAACCGGTCATCCTCCGTTCGACGTCAACCATTCTTCTAATTTACCAGGAAATCGAGCGGGAGAAATGGTTCTGATTTTGGGTGGCCGGTGAAATTTCACAGAGAGAGTGGAAAGTGGAACGACGAAGTGAAGCCAATACTGAAATGAAAAATTGGGAAAAGAAAATAAATGGACAGATATTTATAGCATGACACAGGGGGCCCACTTTCAGATTTTATTCATAAAATAAAATTTCTCTCTTTTTTCTTTCTTTTCCTTTTTAATATTTTCGTTAGAAGTATATAATGGTAGTGATAGATTAATTATTTAATAATTTAGTTTAAAACAATAGATTTATTGTTAGATATGTGTATTTATTTTGAAGCAAAAGGGATCCAAAACTAAAAGCAGCTTCATGTTTGTACATGACCGGCCCACATTCTGGTGATATTTAGCTCCTCTTTCTCTCATTATTTTCCATTAAATTATAATTCATTTTTCTATCTTTTTATCAATCACACATTTTTTCGATAATTTTACTCAGTATCAAAATTCCTATGTTGTTTTAAATTGGTAATTTGATGGACGAAAGGATAATATTCGATCAATCAACACTAGAAGTTGATCGGTCAATTTCAATCCTACCTCAAAAGTTGTGAAAACTCGACTAAATATAATAGTATACTATTTCAACGATGACTTATTTATTTAAACATTAAACATATGTATAATTGTTCTATCTTTGATAGCCTACCTTTTCTTTTTTCATAGTCATTGCAAATTCTAGTAAGTTTGAATTATAAGGAGGGAAGGTCTATTTCTTACTCCCAATTTACCTGTCTTCAATAACAAAGCATCAAGAACTGCTTGATTGTCCAGCATCACCATCTCTCCATCAAAGAATCCAGATGCTGGAACGTGTGCGATCTCAGAGATGTCAGATTCTGCCCACCCGCCTTCTCTCAAAACTGACAATTTTTTTTTTTTAATACGTAATTAATAATAGTTGGTAGTCTTATAATTATTAACTAGTGTCATTTCTCTTTCTCAAAGGTACTCGAGCTCATCCAAACTTGTATTCAAACTCAATATGAGCACATATCGAATTGAAATTGGTAGTAAAGGTGAGACCAATGCAGTGTAATTGACCTAAAAATTGATCGCATTTTATCATTTATCTCGTATTGTATCCAGCCGGCGGCGATTGATAGCGGCGTCGCTCCAGAACTCCACCCACCGTGGCGTTCTTGTAACGGAGACAGTGTCTAGACTTCTTCTCGAAGAATTCGTCGATGATCTGCCTGATTTTTCACTTATAGAGAGCTGCTTGGAGAGTAAATTCTGATTAGGGCTTCGAAATAGAGAAGATTCACGATCAAAGAAGTCTGATAAGTCGAATCCACATAAGAAAATCCTGTTTTCATCGACGTAGAATATGGGGTTTCCTGCTAGACAAGGATTGCAAGGAATGTAACGATGGTTGAAAACGGGTATCAAAAGAGGGACCCTTTTAAGTGCGTTTCGGGCTATTTTCAGGGCCTTTTCCGGGTCAGATGGTCTGGTTCCCCATGACTTGGACCAGAAGGAGTTCCGAGCTATGTGAAAGGAAATGGAGGCGATAGGAAGATCAATGGCGGAGCGGAGGTGATGCCGAGCGGAACGAGAGGAGCGCCAGTCAGGGAAACCGGCGCCGAGGGGAAATCCGGCTGAGAGAACAGCTTTCAGGTCCGGCGGAAAGGTAAAGCCAAACTCCGCCTCGGCCAATGCGAACTCGGACTCGGATAATCCTGGTTGGACTTGTATTCCCGAGTTCTTTAGATGAGTAATGACTTTATCTGCAAGGGAAGAAAAGGAGAGGAGGCTATCACGCGGCGGAAGAGGTGTGGAAGGGGTGGAGGCGGCGGCTCTGGCCGAGAGACGACGGAGGCCGGCTACGTGCGCCGGGTTTAAACCGGTCATCCTCCGTTCGACGTCAACCATTCTTCTAATTTACCGGGAAATCGAGCGGGAGAAATGGTTCTGATTTTGTGTGGCCGGTGAACTTTCAGAGAGAGTGGAAAGTGGAACGACGAAGTGAAGCCAATACTGAAATGAAAAATTGGGAAAGGAAAATAAATGGACAGATATTTATAGCATGACACAGGGGGGCCCACTTTCAGATTTTATTCATAAAATAAAATTTCTCTCTTTTTTCTTTCTTTTCCTTTTTAATATTTTCGTTAGAAGTATATAATGGTAGTGATAGATTAATTATTTAATAATTTAGTTTAAAACAATAGATTTATTGTTAGATATGTGTATTTATTTTGAAGCAAAAGGGGTCCAAAACTAAAAGCAGCTTCATGTTTGTACAGGACCGGCCCACATTCTCGTGATATTTAGCTCCTCTTTCGTCTCATTATTTTTCATTAAATTATAATTCATTTTTCCGTCTTTTTATCAATCACACATTTTTTCGATAATTTTACTCAGTATCAAAATTCCTATGTTGTTTTAAATTGGTAATTTGATGGACGAAAGGATAATATTCGATCAATCAACACTAGAAGTTGATCGGTCAATTTCAATCCTACCTCAAAAGTTGTGAAAACTCGACTAAATATAATAGTATACTATTTCAACGAGGACTTATTTATTTAAACATTAAACATATGTATAATTGTTCTATCTTTGATACCCTACCTTTTCTTTTTTCATAGTCATTGCAAATTCTAGTAAGTTTGAATTATAAGGAGGGAAGGTCTATTTCTTACTCCCAATTTACCAATGATCCAATTGCTTCCCTATTTCAACGCTCCATGTGACAATTACCTAATAACTCATTGTCAAGCTGCAAGTGAGAAATAAAGGAATCTTTCTGGCAAAGATTTTTTTTTTTTTAATACGTAATTAATAATAGTTGGTAGTCTTATAATTATTAACTAGTGTCATTTCTCTTTCTCAAAGGTACTCGAGCTCATCCAAACTTGTATTCAAACTCAATATGAGCACATATCGAATTGAAATTGGTAGTAAAGGTGAGACCAATGTAGTGTAATTGAGCTAAAAATTGATCGCATTTTATCATTTATCTCGTATTGTATCCAATAGTTTCTTGATTTATCCACCAATAATGAATACCCATGCAGTGGTGGAAATTTGCAAAGATCAGTGACAAACGTCGTGAAAATGATTGAATAAAGCAATTTTTCATCCACGGATCCCAGGCACGGTGGGGTTCCATCTTAAGCTAACCAAAATCACTTGATTTGATAAACTGCACAAAAACAGAGGCCCAAAATATGTTGAGGTAGTCCCACGTCGGTTGTGGATGGAGTTGGATTTCAGTTTATAAGTGCGAGAAAAAACATCACCTCTTGAACTAACTTTTGAAATAAGAGAAGTCCAATATCATCCAACAAATATATATATGACACAACATGATACTAAAAAATGCTATCTATAAAAGGCGCAGTACACAAAAAAGCTTTGAAAATGTTCAACCAAACACGAAAACATAATTGAAATAGGGTTCATTTGGTATTGCTTTTACTTTCTGTGAAGAGTTATTGTTATTTTTGCTTGAAAACTAATTTCTAAAAGAATTTTCTATTTTGAAAATAATTTTAAACGAAATCATATTGAACCAACTTTTTCTAAAAACCCTTCTAACTATATGAAAACACTTTCATAAAATTAGTAAATGATTTTAGAAAAAATCATATTGAATATCAAAAATTCCTCTTCGCTTCTCAAAAATTATGTTAAATTGCCCTAATTTAGGTTGCACCCCACCCTGCATACGAGTGACCCGCCCCCCACCACCACAATTGTTCTTAAACTTAGTACAGTTTAAGACAGATGTCGATAGTCCAGTTTGATATGCGCGTTTCTATAATTAATTTTTTTCGGTGCAATAATTATGAGACTAATTAAAAGCACGAGTACGCTCCCACAACGGACAAGTGAATAGGATATCTGTATAATATGTCCCGTTTGATTTTGTTAAAATTAAAATTTTAGTAAATTTTGATATAAAAAAATAATAATAAAATATATGATTTAGTGATAGATTAATTATTTAATAATTTAGTTTAAAACAATAGATTTATTGTTAGATATGTGTATTTATTTTGAAGCAAAAGGGGTCCAAAACTAAAAGCAGCTTCATGTTTGTACAGGACCGGCCCACATTCTCGTGATATTTAGCTCCTCTTTCGTCTCATTATTTTTCATTAAATTATAATTCATTTTTCCGATCACGTGAATTCGTGGGTAAAATAAATTTGTTAAAAAAATTAAAAGAGACCAAACATGAGTTATATTCTTGTTATTTAAGTGATAGACACTTAGCCCTTGTTTAGACTCTATTTTAATGAAATTTTGAGAAAAATGTATTTTGAAATAATTATTTGGGGAATGTGTGATTAAAAAGTGAGAAAAATTTTAGATTTATACTTACCGTCCCAATTATATAGGTTTGTTTCGTTTTTTACACGGATTAAGAAATCTTCTTTAATGTCATTGGAAAATTAATTTTTGTCAATATCTTTTCTAGTTTATCCCTATTTAATTTTCAGTATGAAATAGTGAATTATTGTTGAAATTAGTAAATAATTTGAATGATTTAATTTGAAAAAGAAGAAATGAGAGTTTCAAGAAGTGAGAAATATGTGTTCACTAGAAGTTGATCGGTCAATTTCAATCCTACCTCAAAAGTTGTGAAAACTCGACTAAATATAATAGTATACTATTTCAACGAGGACTTATTTATTTAAACATTAAACATATGTATAATTGTTCTATCTTTGATACCCTACCTTTTCTTTTTTCATAGTCATTGCAAATTCTAGTAAGTTTGAATTATAAGGAGGGAAGGTCTATTTCTTACTCCCAATTGACCAATGATCCAATTGCTTCCCTATTTCAACGCTCCATGTGACAATTACCTAATAACTCATTGTCAAGCTGCAAGTGAGAAATAAAGGAATCTTTCTGGCAAAGATTTTTTTTTTTTTAATACGTAATTAATAATAGTTGGTAGTCTTATAATTATTAACTAGTGTCATTTCTCTTTCTCAAAGGTACTCGAGCTCATCCAAACTTGTATTCAAACTCAATATGAGCACATATCGAATTGAAATTGGTAGTAAAGGTGAGACCAATGTAGTGTAATTGAGCTAAAAATTGATCGCATTTTATCATTTATCTCGTATTGTATCCAATTACATATAATTAATTATTAGCCTTTGTTTGACAACCATTCTCTCATATTATCTTCTCATTTTTTTTCTCATACTCATTTTTGATCACACATTCTCACAATAAAATATTTTTACGTAAATTCAAATTTTTTTTATTTTTTAATCATCATTCTCCTCATATTTTCTATTCAAAAACTCATTCTTAAAATAAATAAATAAATAAATAATTCCCATCTAACATGGGGGCTAATCTCACAAAATGAGATTAAGATAACATGTAAAATATTTTAACACTATCTTGATACATTACATCGATTAAATTGGAAAGATTATAAAGAAGAGACATAAAAATATTTATATTTATATATATTAAAATATTTAGTACTAGTTTATTCAATATAATATACTAAACATGAAATGTCGACTTAATTTAGCCCCTGTTTGACAGTCATTATTAGAAAAAAAGAGTTCTGAATAGTAATTTTTAAATAAATGTGTAGTTAAAAAGAAGAAAAAAAATTTTGAATTTACGTGTAAAATATTTTATCGTGTAAATATGTGATGAAAAATGAGTACGTAAGTTTGAAAAATAATGATAATCAAATAGGGAATTAAAATATATGCGAGGTTGCCTGCCCATGTGCTCTATCAATATTCTAATAATTAAAAATTGATTGAGATATTAGTTCTCTATATTAGTAGGAATAATGGGTGTTAAAGCCTAACCAAGTTGGTTTCCCCAAAAAACAGGATTGCCTTTCATTTCTCCATTCTTTATATACCTAAATAATGCTTCTCAATATTAAATAATATTTTTACTTTCTAGTAGCTATTTAGTAATTATATTGTTAAGATTCATTTACAGAAAAGAATGCATTTTAGATCATGGCTTGGATTGGTAGGGCACATAACAATATTAAAAAAATATCTATAAAGTACATATTTAAAACGATATCGATCAAATACGTACTTAAAACACGATATCGAACAATTATGTGATGGATGTTGAAGTTATCGTTGTCTTTTTACCATAATAGAAAGACTAATTTATTCTTTATTTTTGCTTGAAAACTAATTTCTAAAAGAATTTTCTATTTTGAAAATAATTTTAAACGAAATCATATTGAACCAACTTTTTTCTAAAAACCCTTCTAACTATATGAAAACACTTTCATAAAATTAGTAAATGATTTTAGAAAAAATCATATTGAACATCAAAAATTCCTCTTCGCTTCTCAAAAATTATGTTAAATTGCCCTAATTTAGGTTGCACCCCACCCTGCATACGAGTGACCCGCCCCCCACCACCACAATTGTTCTTAAACGTAGTACAGTTTAAGACAGATGTCGATAGTCCAGTTTGATATGCACGTTTCTATAATTAATTTTTTTCGGTGCAATAATTATGAGACTAATTAAAAGCACGAGTACGCTCCCACAACGGACAAGTGAATAGGATATCTGTATAATATGTCCCGTTTGATTTTGTTAAAATTAAAATTTTAGTAAATTTTGATATAAAAAAATAATAATAAAATATATGATTGAAAAATTAATAAAAATTGTGGATCACGTGAATTCGTGGGTAAAATAAATTTGTTAAAAAAATTAAAAGAGACCAAACATGAGTTATATTCTTGTTATTTAAGTGACAGACACTTAGCCATTGTTTAGACTCTATTTTAATGAAATTTTGAGAAAAATGTATTTTGAAATAATTATTTGGGGAATGTGTGATTAAAAAGTGAGAAAAATTTTAGATTTATACCCACCGTCTCAATTATATAGGTTTGTTTCGTTTTCTACACGGATTAAGAAATCTTCTTTAATGTCATTGAAAAATTAATTTTTGTCAAGATCTTTTCTAGTTTATCCCTATTTAATTTTCAGTATGAAATAGTGAATTATTGTTGAAATTAGTAAATAATTTGAATGATTTAATTTGAAAAAGAAGAAATGAGAGTTTCAAGAAGTGAGAAATATGTGTCTTTGAATGATTTTAAAAAGTTAGCCTATTAAGTCGAGAAAATTGAATAAGGTATATTGGCAAAAGAAGAAAACAAAATATTCTAAATTAGAAAACATGCCTATATATTTGGGACAAGAGACAAATGAAACTCAACTTATATAATTGGGACGAGAGAGTATGTAATAAAAACACTGACATCATAATGATGTAATAATTGTGTAATATGTGAAAATTTTGCCTGTAAAATTACCTCGAAGAATAAAAGAAAACACACATTATTTTGATTACGAAATAATTACCAAAGAAACAAAAACATAAGATAAACCACATTTACAAGATTTGAATCACTTGTAGGGTAGATCTAACGTGACAATAGCAATATCATTACATATAATTAATTATTAGCCTTTGTTTGACAACCATTCTCTCATATTATCTTCTCATTTTTTTTCTCATACTCATTTTTGACCACACATTCTCACAATAAAATATTTTTACGTAAATTCAAATTTTTTTTTTATTTTTTAATCATCATTCTCCTCATATTTTCTATTCAAAAACTCATTCTTAAAATAAATAAATAAATAAATAATTCCCATCTAACATGGGGGCTAATCTCACAAAATGAGATTAAGATAACATGTAAAATATTTTAACACTATCTTGATACATTACATCGATTAAATTGGAAAGATTATAAAGAAGAGACATAAAAATATTTATATTTATATATATTAAAATATTTAGTACTAGTTTATTCAATATAATATACTAAACATGAAATGTCGACTTAATTTAGCCCCTGTTTGACAGTCATTATTAGAAAAAAAGAGTTCTGAATAGTAATTTTTAAATAAATGTGTAGTTAAAAAGTAGAAAAAAAATTTTAAATTTACGTGTAAAATATTTTATCGTGTAAATATGTGATGAAAAATGAGTACGTAAGTTTGAAAAATAATGATAATCAAATAGGGAATTAAAATATATGCGAGGTTGCCTGCCCATGTGCTCTATCAATATTCTAATAATTAAAAATTGATTGAGATATTAGTTCTCTATATTAGTAGGAATAATGGGTGTTAAAGCCTAACCAAGTTGGTTTCCCCAAAAAACAGGATTGCCTTTCATTTCTCCATTCTTTATATACCTAAATAATGCTTCTCAATATTAAATAATATTTTTACTTTCTAGTAGCTATTTAGTAATTATATTGTTAAGATTCATTTACAGAAAAGAATGCATTTTAGATCATGGCTTGGATTGGTAGGGCACATAACAATATTAAAAAAAATCTATAAAGTACTTATTTAAAACGATATCGATCAAATACGTACTTAAAACACGATATCGAACAATTATGTGATGGATGTTGAAGTTATCGTTGTCTTTTTACCATAATAGAAAGACTAATTTATTCTAGCGAGATCACATAAAACGAAGTATGAATATAAATAACGGGAATAAGTGATAAAAGGGTCACTGTAAAAATAAAAATCTATTTAAATAAAAATACTTTGTAAAAAGGTTTTAAAGCAAAAGTGCATTAAAGTAATCGTATCATATCCCCCGTGTGGTGATCTTACTTTTGTTTTATTATTATATCTAAGAAGATAGGTATAGACAAAAGCTAGGGATCGATAGTGAGAGGAAAAGGTGAGAATGGAAGGTTACGAGGTATTGGAATCAAACTTTTACGAATTTTTTGCTTTTAAATTTGTTCGGATATGTTGATTTTTTCATACTAATAATTAATAAGTAAGAAAAATTACATTTTTTTAATTGTCAGGTCACTCTCATGATAAGTAACTTACTTAATTTTCAAAGTTGAAAAAAAATATATAAATAAATAAAATTATATGTTATACCTTTTTTCGAATTTTTTTTTGAAAATTACTTTTACTCAAACTCATTTCACTCACGTTCTCTAAACAAAATAATTATACACATGAACTTATAACTTTTTCTTATTTTTAATCACACATTCTTTAAAGAAAAGTAATTTTCACTAAATCACTTCTCAAAAAATCAAAAATAATCAAGGGACACATTCTCGTTAACGTCTAAGAGGGAGTTCTTCTAGCAAAAGAAATAGAATAGAGATGAGAATGTTACAACGATCGTTATGACGCAATTTTCATTTTCATGTACTTATAACCATTTTGGAAAAGCTTGAGTAAATTTTATTTCACATATACATAAATAAATCACATTAAAGTAGAGATCACTTTCAGCACAAGTAATTTCATTCGAAAAAGTAAGAATGGAAGATTGGCAAGATGGATTGTGATCCCTGAAAGTGGGATGCATGCGTGTGATCGAGAAAGAATAAAGCAATGGCTTGGTGGGTATGCCATTTTCAATTTTTAATTTTTTAAAACATTCAAAACGTATTTGATATGTTAATTTAAAAAATGGGTTTTCAGCAACAAGGAAAATTTTATAACATAAAACTCAAAATGACTTTTCGATGTTTTAAGTGTTTTCAATGAAAACACTCAAAAAACTCAAAACAAGAAAAATAAATTGAAAAATTTCTCAAATTGAAATAATTAATAAAATCACCCAAACACAAATACCTATATCTCATTCTTTCTCTCAAAATATTATCTACGGATGATTTTGATGCAATTATTGGAAATATACTTAAAATGAACCCCCCCCCCCCTCTTTCTCTTTCCAATTTTAAAATTTATGTTTTTTGTTCACATATTAGCATAAATTTGATATGTTTTATTAGCTAATCAAATTAACTGAAAAAATGTCATAATATTATTTTTAAAATTTTTAAACCAAATGTGTTTTCTAGTTTTGCTTTGAAAAAAAAAATTTCAGAACGACAAATCAAATGCGTTCTCTGAAATCTTAAAATAATCCATCAAAACAGAAAATAGAAAATAAATTCAAAATTGAAAACAGAAAATAGAAACGTAAATCAAATAGAAAATAAATTCAAAATTGAAAACATAAAATAGAAACGTAAATCAAATGCACCTTTAGCTTTCAAGTTTTCATATAGATACGAATGGAAAAGGAATCCCATGGGCAAGGTGGTGCTGCATGGGATCCATGAAATGCCAAATAATAGCGTGAAAACATCCTTTAAAAATAAATAATTTTTTATTTTTTATTTTGACGAGTCAAAGTTAAACTATCTAAATTTGGGAAATCAAATTAATCGTCCGCTCGCATTTTCTTAAAATTTCAAGTTTCAGTTTTCCACTATTTAAATTATTTATATTATATTGAATATTTTAACTGATGATATCGAAAAATAATAATATTAGCTGAAAATTGATGGAAAAATTATAAATAATTGTTGAAATAAGAAACAGAAAGCAAACAATAGGAGTTTGTTGAAGTGTAAAAAAAATTCTCTTTAAATTTAAAAAATACTCTATTATGATCAAAATACTTATTAAAATAAGAACCACCTTAAAAATGCTCTAAGAAATGGAAGCTACAACAAATTAGTTTTCATTACATCATTCACAGTTTAAGGTTACATTGGTATATTTCTACAAAAAAAACAATAAAATAACATGAGCAGTTCAGTTTTAAATGTCACGGTAGAAAAAATGAAATTTTAATTTATATATTTCATTTAAAGTTTTTTAAAGTCTGATCTAATTCTCCTTACCAAACATACCATTTGGATATTCAATTATTATGAATTCATACTAAAGATCATAGAAAAAGTATTGAAAGTGCAGACACAAACTCTAACCACAAGGCTTTTCGCACTATTCGGGAACTTTTGAGCATCGACCAGAGTAGGCCAAAAGCAGTAAGTCACTTGCAAGCCCACGAACAATTAAAAGAAATCGATGAATGTTCCAGACCAATCTTACTACTGACCCTTTAAGCTTAACCGAACAAATTTGGGGAGGCCTTCCAAATATCCATGTACTTCGAAATGAAGTGTAAATAAGTTCATATTTCACTGCTCACAATAGGTGGATCAGTTTCCCTTGTTAATCTTCTGCCTAAAAGTCAAGTTGAGACACATTCGGCAACTCAAATATAAGAACCTGAAAATCATACAAAAGCTAACCAAGAGAAGATTCACTCAATGATCCGGAATTCAAGTTTAATCAGACATTTTGCATGTTTCGGCTAAACTTTAGTTAAGTGCCACAGGCTAACCTCCCTAAACATAGCTCATGGCGCCAATAACCATCTGGCGGAAAAAGATTCTTCAAATACACACATTTCAGTTATATATAATGTTAAGCGGTACAGTAGACCAACCAGGTTGCTTGCAGCCTGCAGGACGTTATTCTTTCAACTTAACCCCAGCTGGGACGAACTGGCACCAAGGACACGAGGACTAACTACAGACAGCCAGCTGAATACGTCTGCTTGCACTTTCTCGTATTCCAATGTAAAATCATTTTCAATACCTTGACCGTCTTCTTCCCCTGAAATATCTTACGGTTATTAGCAAGCAGAGGGTGGTAAACAGGAGCTGAACCCAAGAGATGACACTTTACCGAGGAGAGCATGAACGGGAGTGAGATCGAGAACTATAGGAGTATGAGGGTGAACGTGAACGCGTCTGAGAACGAGATCCAGAGCGAGACTGGGAGTGAGACGATCGATATTTCCGAGAACTCCTACCCCTGCTTGGACTCCTACTGCGTCTGTATCTTCTGCAACAGAAAACATGAAAAATGTAAACAAGAAACTATCTGATAAAAGCAATAAAACCAGAAAAAATTATATAAAAGTGGCGAGCTTGAAGAGCTTATAGATGAAGAGCTCTTGCGAAGTCCCACCACAAAGACATGTATCTTCACCATCAGTTTTGGGGACATCCAGAAAAGTAAAGATTTCTGGCAGAAGGTGCCATTTGTACATAGGACTGGGCCTGGATAAATATACAACCGATAATGGGAATCCCAATTCACTGCTTTAGAGAGACCAAACCTTGAATCCACCCAATTTTTTCTTGTTTTCAGTTTTAATACCTTACTTAGAAAGCAGATATCACAGCAAAGTAGTTCTCCAGCCCATCGTCAAATTTAAATGAAGAAGAGTATCAAAAAAGACTCAGTTCAAGAAAATATTGACCTGGTAAGTCTTGGCCCTACGAAAAACCAAATTCAGCAAAAAGTGCATCCTCAAAGAACAAGGAAGAACTACACCAGCAGCAAATTGCTATCCCCCAACCCAAGGGGAAAAAAGGGGAACAATCCTTGAATCAACAGCCAAAAGCAAAGTAGGTATAGATATACACCTTGGAGGAGAGCGACTGTAACTTCTACTATGGCTTCGTCTCCGATATCGGCTAACATGGCTTGTTTCAGCTAGTTTTTTGAGCCTCTGTCGCTCTTGCTCTCGTTTCTTAGCTATTTCAATAGCTGTATCTTTTTTTACTGCAAAGAAATTGGTCATGTCACAATGAACATGATAATATCATGCAGCCATGCAACTTAATCAACAAAGAGAGGAAAAAATGCCAATCCTCATCAAATGCTACAGTTTATTATGAATATTGAGCAAGCATACTCTGTTTGTTCAGTTGACTGCTCATGATCCGTTTAAGTCGTTCTTGAGGTGTTTCCTTCTTCTCACCCTGTTGCTTAGAGAGGCTCCCACTACTGGTGGTTTTGCTCAATTTTGCTAGTGCTGAGGACGTGCTGCCAAGGGAATCAATAGAAACAAATATAGTAAACAACGAAGAGAACTATCCAATAAACACAAACTAATGTAAAAGGTAAGGCTAAACACCATGAGATACCTCGTTGTTGGCTTCAAGAGTTTGGCATTCTTTTCTTTGTCAAGAGATACACCAGATGCCGGATCTACATGAAGAGCCTCTAGTATACGACCAGACGATGGCCTGCAGGAAAGCATAAGCATTAGAAAAAAACTTTACAATACTTCCTGGAACTCAGATGCAGTCACATGAAGTCCAACTCAGGGAACAACGAGCTTCAAAAAGGAAGCTTCCTTCCCTCTCCCGCATGGCAGTTAAGCTGTCTACCCTAAGCATGATCTATTCTAAACCACAAAAGTTTGGCTCAGGTAACAAAATGGACGATTAGCTGCAGCAGAGTAAAGACTGTCCAATCTATCTTTGCAAGAATTAAAGGTCGAGTGCTCCGACCGATTCAATGCATCAGTATGGGACGAAGGAGATGGTGGTGGAGAATATCCTTCAAGCTTTGGCGCGTCCCCATCATCAAAGCCTCCAAATTCTGTAATATATTCTATTTTTGGAGCCCTGTCTTTGCCTCGATGAAGATCGTCAGAGTGTGATCCATGTGCATGACGCCTTGACTGTGATGGAGAGTAGGACCGAGACTTCGACCTCGATCTACGAAAAGAGAAGATAGTTAACAATTTCCCACCAGTTTACTTACATTTAACAGTAAAAGAACGAGAATATCCACCTTCTAGATCGTGAATAAGCTTCATAAGTAGGACTTCGCCTCGATTCACTGCAAATCATCAAAGGTAACTACATTGTCACAGCCAGATATTACTGAGTCACATTTATATCCTGTGTGCATACAACCTTTTAACATTGCAAATGCATGGAAGAAACACATGACATTACCGATATGGATCGTGATGAAGCACTCTAATTCCATTTATCCTTGCAGCTTCTCTTTCCTTCTCTCTTTCCATCTGAGAAACCTTCCTTCTTTCCTTGCGACTAAGCTTTTTCTATAAAATTCACAGTAATCCAATATATGGGTAATAAGGCTGTATTGATCCCAAGAGAACCATAATTCCAAGTTTCCAATTGAATTTATTGACAAACTTACAATTGAAGGGTCTCCCTTGATGACTTCTTTTTGCCTCCTTTGCTCTTCTTTAGCCTTTTTATCCATGTATACAAGCCATCCATACCTCTTTACTCCGAATTCTTTTGCAATTGACTCCATCAATTCATCATTGCTGTCATCACTGTTAAAATCCTCCTCATAATAGTCCTCTTCATCGTCATCATCTTCATCGCCATCTAAATCTTGAGTTTCCTCCTTTTCATCTCCATCATAAGAGAAACCAACTTGCGAATAAGGCCCCTTGCTTGCTGGCGGCTGAGCCGCATGAGATTTACTGTATTCGCCATTACCCAAAAATAGGGAAAATGATCAAACCAATGATATAAACAGGGAGCTTAATATATACTCCATCATCATGCTACATGAAAGAAATTTCTATATTGATAAACAAAGAGCAATCATAAAGAAACAAGGAAGTAGCAGTAATGGAAAAAGACAAAAGTCTCTGTAAAGGAAAACCAAAAGTGAACACTTTAAGATGACTGTCATTCTCATTACGAAGTGTTTTCAGAGTTTGCATGCGTCCCTTTGGAAATTGTAATGCAAATTTAAATGCTAAATAACAAGCAATTCAAAATTTAAATGTAGAGAGCCTCTTCCCATTGACTGCTGTTTTGCTTTGTAAAAAATAAAACAGAAAAGAAAAGGTCTGAACCTGTGCGATCCAAAATACGCACTGATCTTAGCCTCCATCTCTTGGTTAACGTGCTGCAGTCCCTCCTCATCAGTAACTGCTAAAGGGTCTTGTCAGTTTTCATAAAATATCAGAAAATTACTCTAAATAGAAAAGGGAGGTATTGTTATCTACATTCACTAAAAGATAATGTAAAACAAATGGTAAAAATACAAAAGTTGTTGTAAATCAAACAGATTATGACAAATAAAAAAAGTACCGACATCCTCTACGCCGATGCTTAATTAAATCCCGGTAACGCTCAAAACTAACAAACTCTTCTAACTCCTCTTCTTCCTCAGTTTTTTCTGCAACTTGAGGACGGCGTGTGCTACTATCACGAATAAAATCAAGAAGAGCACGCCCATCAAATCTGATAAAAGTAAAGTTAATCAGTAATAGCAGGTTAATCCGCCAACATCTCCAAATCCCAATCCTGAAACATGTGTTTTGAACAATGCTTTCCGTACAGACAGGTAACTAAAATTGTATTACCTGTCAATCATAACATCCTGTTTCCCATTCCAGGGTATCCTGATCAGGAGGCAAAAATGTTAGGTCGCATTTATCAGTGGAATGAACTTATTTAATTATTGAAGCCATGCGGAGAATATAGTAACTACATGAGAACTCATAAGATTGCCACAGAATACGAAGGAATGGATGGGACTGAAACATGTTCGTTATAACATCTAGCAAAAATGAATAGAATAAGTATATTTGTTGTAAGAAATGTTTTATGTTGAAAAGACAGGATGATACTACTTCATGCAATTTTTTCAATTTTGCATGATTAAGTGACACAGATGCAAACACGAGTATACAGATTCTTAAAATACCCAACATCTCAGTTTCTTGTCAACGATTCAATGCAGAATCAACAGCTTGCTCAAAGAAAAAAACATTAATTTTAAGGTACCCACAGTTTATTTAGACATGAAAATTCACCAACTATATTACATAAGCATTGCCGTAGAGAGTGAATTTTGCAGAAAGAAAAGTCATAACTCTAGCATAATGCCCACTAAGAGAAACATATCCATAGCACGACTCTGTATCAAACAAACAAAACACGAAAGCAAAATTGGTAAAATATAAAGTATAAAACACATATCAATCACAGATACAATCATGACTAACTAAGGCAGCTCTAATCCAAACAAAAAGTATTCAAAATACAGTTTTGAAGCACTTAATTAATAATTATCCCGTGCATAAATAAAAAATCACCTTCATATCAGTACTAACTAATCCGATAACCTAATAAATCTCATTTCTTTTTCACCTTTTTCAATATAAATCCTCAAAAAAAATAAAAAAATAAAAAATCCCTCCTAGTTAATAATAGAAAAACAGCATAGAATAATTAAAATAATATTTTTCTTTAAATAAATAAGCAATTTTTGATAAAATAAAACTCCATCATACAAGCCCTGTTGGTCTTCGGTAGCCTGGTAGAGAGCTTCATCACGGTTGATGCGGCATCGAGTTCCGACGGCTTGAATAGATTGGCTTGGGTCGCCCCGGCGCTTGGCCAGGTATATGGCTCGGCGCTGCGCTCTCTTCCGAGCGGCATCCATCATTTCGTGCACTTTCTTCTCCGACCTTCGCGCCTCGTGCCACATCTTCGATCGATCGATTCGTGGATTTTCCAACAATAATTCCGTTTATGCTTTACGATTTTGATGAATTAGATTCCAAACCCTAGGTCTAATTGTGTGATGCTCACTAATAGTGTGGATGGATTTAACGAAAGTCGCATATAAGAATTTCTGCCCAAACTCGAAGTTTAGTTCAAACTGGACACAATTGGAGTAGACGTAACCGGATGCACTTGGACAATGAAAATCGTGAAAGGGGGTATCAAATTATGTTACATGATCGACTCAGTGACATTTTTTTTTTTTCCAAAATTACACTTAGCAAATTTTCATTAAAAGTGGAAAAACAAAACACAAAAATACTCAATCATGAGATATCACATCACCCTATTTTTTTTCCATTTTTTCCTATCTGAGTAGCATTTTTCATCAAATTATTTTAGAATAAAAGCCGTTGGAAGTAGCTTCATTTTAGTCACTTGAATTTTTAAAATTGTAAATTCATCGCTCGAGTTTGAAAATTATTACAATTTTCACCTGATGAATCAACTATTAAAGCTATAACTAGCGACAAGGGTAAGCACTTTCATCCGTAACCCCTTGAACCAGACTAGAGTTATATTGAAATAGCCTATTCGATTTTAGGAATGGCAAAAATACTTCTCAAACATGGTACCCACGGACCCCACCCCTGAATTGGGTCGAGTACGGGATTCAAAATTCTACCCCGAGGTAGGTACGGGGTAACGGGGGCCCACCCCTCCCCCACTTTTTTTATTTTTATTTTAAGTATTCAATACTTTAAATAGAAAATTTTCACAAAATTTCATTAATTCTAATATAAAATAACAACTATAATTATTTATGGAATATAATAAACAATAAAAATTTTAGTTTACCAAATATATTTGAATAATTTAATTTTTAAAAATAAATCAAATTAAGTAAAAAAATTTAGTAAGCATATTAGGTCGTGGTTGGTTTGCCGTTTTCGGCCCATTTTCCGTTTTCGAAAACGCGGAAAACGCGTTTAGTCCGTCGTTTTCGAAAACACATTTTCGAAAACAAGTTAAAATTTATAACTGAAAACGCAAATCGACTTTTTATCGTTTTCAGTTATAAATGTCGAAAACGCTCAAAACGAGGAAAACGGGCCGTTTTCGGAAAAAACTAAAAATCGTTTTGAAAATGAAAAAGAAAATGCAAACCAACCACTACCTTATTGTCTCACTTGAATGAATAGGGACAATAAAATGAATTATCAAAAATTATAAAAATAAATAAATAAATGGCCTGTTGCCAACCCTATTCAATATGGTTCTAATTATATAATTGTTTTAATTATTGTCTAAGAATCAAGAGTTGCGGAGTCATGTGGTTCTAGCAATTAGCAAATTTTCATTAAAAGTGGAAAAACAAAACACAAAAATACTCAATCATGAGATATCACATCACCCTATTTTTTTTCCATTTTTTCCTATCTGAGTAGCATTTTTCATCAAATTATTTTAGAATAAAAGCCGTTGGAAGTAGCTTCATTTTAGTCACTTGAATTTTTAAAATTGTAAATTCATCGCTCGAGTTTGAAAATTATTACAATTTTCACCTGATGAATCAACTATTAAAGCTATAACTAGCGACAAGGGTAAGCACTTTCATCCGTAACCCCTTGAACCAGACTAGAGTTATATTGAAATAGCCTATTCGATTTTAGGAATGGCAAAAATACTTCTCAAACATGGTACCCACGGACCCTACCCCTGAATTGGGTCGAGTACGGGATTCAAAATTCTACCCCGAGGTAGGTACGGGGTAACGGGGGCCCACCCCTCCCCCACTTTTTTTATTTTTATTTTAAGTATTCAATACTTTAAATAGAAAATTTTCACAAAATTTCATTAATTCTAATATAAAATAACAACTATAATTATTTATGGAATATAATAAACAATAAAAATTTTAGTTTACCAAATATATTTGAATAATTTAACTTTTAAAAATAAATCAAATTAAGTAAAAAAATTTAGTAAGCATATTAGGTCGTGGTTGGTTTGCCGTTTTCGGCCCATTTTCCGTTTTCGAAAACGCGGAAAACGCGTTTAGTCCGTCGTTTTCGAAAACACATTTTCGAAAACAAGTTAAAATTTATAACTGAAAACGCAAATCGACTTTTTATCGTTTTCAGTTATAAATGTCGAAAACGCTCAAAACGAGGAAAACGGGCCGTTTTCGGAAAAAACTAAAAATCGTTTTGAAAATGAAAAAGAAAATGCAAACCAACCACTGTGTTATTGTCTCACTTGAATGAATGGGGACAATAAAATGAATTATCAAAAATTATAAAAATAAATAAATAAATGGCCTGTTGCCAACCCTATTCAATATGGTTCTAATTATATAATTGTTTTAATTATTGTCTAAGAATCAAGAGTTGCGGAGTCATGTGGTTCTAGCAAAGAGTCTTAACAATTGATTTTCTTGGTTCTTTTTTTTGTTTTTTATTCTTGACAAGAAAATATTTTGTAAAGAGAAAGAAAAAAAGTACAACAAAAATCTTAAAATTTTGATTAATACTATTTAACTTCACTGGATTGTAATCTTAGTCGAGGTGACATTAGATGATAGGCTAAATGAAACGTGAAATTAAATAAGTTATTCAATTTCATTTATTATTTAATGTTACATTAGCACCACCTAGTTTGAGGTTGCTACCTCAGTGAAGTTTAATAACATTATTCTAAAAGTTTTAAGAGCCTTTCATAGATGTTGGCAGTAATTTTGTATTACAATTTTGCTCTTTTTGATGAAAATACCAACCACGTTGTGCGGAATAGCTCAAGAAATAGTAAATTATTGCTTTGAATTGTACTATTACGTGGATTGTGGTGTTAAATACTTATAGTCAAGGAAATGCTCACACAATAAAGTTATTTTTACAAAGTTGGGTTACAAAGTATGTTGGAAAAATTCATACCATTGATTTTAAATGATTTAAAAATCTATTTTTAAAATGATTGGTGTAGATGTGATTTTGTCATCCAACTTTGTTAACCCTCTTTATAAGTGTGGCATAACTCATGCTCAACACTTGCCCAAATTTCTAGATGTGAAATGCATAGTCGGTTTCTAGATATTATAGAATCTTCTGTATAATTATCGATCTCTGAGAACTCTTTAATTTTCATGCGGTTGATTTGTTTATAATATTGTGACGAACTTTTACAAGTCATGTAAATTGAAGTATATACATTTTGTTGAAGATAACGTCTTTGAATAAATCAATGGCCTTTTAACGACAATGGACATCTTTTGTATACAAAAAATGTAAAAGGAATAAAATAAATTAGTTATTTAGTTTAATAGATAGGTTTAGCTATCATAATGTAGAGAGTGAATTACTCTCTTCATAAAATATTTAATTAAAGAATTTCTTGGAGTCTAATTTTAAAAATTGACTCTTTGAAATAAAAGCATTTTAGTTATTTGACATATTTATTGGTAATGTTTATCACAAAACATGCGTTTTTATAAACTATCACCCACTTAACTTTGTCCGTCTTTGAGTTTTCATCATTGCTAGACCCTTTCCAAGTCATACTTCTTGGCTTTCGGTGTTCTTCTCGTGATTTTTGTAAAAACTAGTCAAAGTTGAACGTATACTGCACGTTATTCTAAGGTCACGTTTGGTACACATTTTTGTAAGAATGAGAATGAAAAATATAGTTATTATAGAACCCATACAAGAGACAGAAAAGTCAAATATGGTGGATTAATATGACGGATAACGATCATATTTTTCATTGTTGTGGCCAAAAAATGAGAATAAAAAAAGGGCTAAAATACTTTATAAGTGATGTAAAAGTAATTTTTGGTACAAATTTGTTGGAGAATTTGATGACTTCCAAACGAATTAAAGAAAATAAAATTTAGCATAAAAAATTAAAAGAAGAAAATTGTACTTTCAAAATTCAATTTTTATGAATCAAATTTTTTGTAATGATGAAATACTATAAATAAGCAATCTTTTTATATTACATTTGATACATAAAAATTAATTGTTAGTACATAAATTTAAATACCCATTAAAATTTCTAAATACATGAATATAAATAAATTCATCTATAATAACTTTAAATTTGTATAATTCAAGATTTACCAAGTGAAAATTCATTAAATATAGATTAATGTGAATATTAATTAATTGAGAATTAATAACACAAATTTCATATATGACAATAACTATGTTGTATTTATCACATATCGAAAAAGCGAAAAATAAAGTATTATTGAAATAATTGAATTATAGGAAGTTAAAATTGTCCAAAGAATTATTCTCCATTGACGTAATATTTTAATATATTATAAATTTTCATAGACAATGCCAAACTATTGATCTTAAAATAGAAAAATTATTTTTTAAAGCCAGTGGAAGTTTTTTGTCGGAATTGTAGCAGGGTTTTCCCTCTTTTGGGGTGTTTCAGAGTGTGTTTAGGAGCCAAATTATTTGTAATAAGAGGAAATATGAAATTTTTTATATTATTTTGATCAGAAAGTGCTTCCAATTGGAGAATTATAGAATTTGAGATAACTGACCGTTAAGTTACCCTCATTTAAAACGATTCTCTTAGAATTTGGATCTCATATTTTTTCAATCATTTTTTAGTTGTGTAAATGACCCTATTTATAAGTTTTAGGAGCTTTTTGATTCACTTTCTGAGTGAAATATGAAAATTTTGATATTATTTTGATCCGAAAGTGCTTCCAATTGGATAATTATAGAATTTTTGAGATAGCTGACCCTTAAGTTACTCTCATTTAAGACGATTTTCTTAGAATTTGGATCTCATATTTTTTCAATCATTTTTTAGTTGTGTAAATGATCCTATTTATAAGTTTTAGGAGCTTTTTGATTCACTTTCTGAGTGAAAATTCCTTTATCATTATGATGAAATTCATGATTAAGTTCAAATGTCAAGATTTTGTTGAGGTTTGTGCTTTTGTAACATTTATTAAGCAATTTGTTGTGTACAAGCATGTACTTCTTTCACTGAAATTTAGGTTGATTGTGTCAGATATCGCATAACATCTTCACCCACATTCGAGACCTAGTTTGAGGCCTTCAGACCTTTTGGTGGCCAATGCCTTGAATTGTATTTTTAGCCGAATGTTATGGTTCTACATGTGTCCATTGCTAAATGATGATTTCGACAGTCAAGAGGTGCAAATATGTAGAGACACTTGTGCATACTAATCTAAGAATTGGTAACCAACTACAGTACATGCATTGTAACACCTACAATGCAAAACCAGATGAGTAAATGATTAGTAAATAGAGACGTGCATGATTTCCTACTCTTTCTTCTCATTACGAATTAAATTCCAAAACTCACCGTCTTTCATTGTGAACCGTATGAGCTTAAATATTAATATAACCAACAACACGCATGCCTTCCAATGCCTATAGAATATACAAATCAGGTTTGGCCTACATATGAGTTTGTCGTGCCGCAGTCCAAGCTCACCAAGGGGACCTATTGATGCTTCCCATAAAATGACGTCGGACTATCTAATGCCTTATAGTTAGCTACCTTCATTAATCGATGGGAGCCTCAAGTGATGTATCTATTCAATTACGATGTACAATACCGTACACCCATAGAGAGATTCCATTACATTCGTTATTATTTTCTCATTCTATATGTCATATCTGAGTAATCACTATCATCTTACTTTCATTATTTCTTATTTTATGAGTTATGCATAGTTTATTCCCTCATTTCCATGCATATGTACGTAAATGAACATGAATACTATAGTATATGTCGTGCATTATGTATGAGTCATGATAATATATAAAAATATTCAAATGGAAATACATGTAAATCAATAACGTCAATCAAATCAAATCACAAAGACTCCAATTCCACACGAGTATAGCGACAACATTTTATTACATGTAAATATCATCAATATTACATCTCATGTAATCACATATAAGCACATTATGCCCATGTTTGACAACCATTAAAATAGAACTCTTCGTTTCTCACACTCATTTTCAGCAACATGTTTTCACAATAAAACATTTTACTCATGAACTCCTTTTTTTTTTTTTTTTTTTGGCAACTTTTTAATCCCACATTTCCCACCCAAATGGTGGACATCAACTATGGGGAACTAATATGCTAAATACATAGAGAAACTAGAGTATCATAATTTATAAAAAGATTCCCACAAACCATATTATATGCCATTCGAAAGATTTTGAGTCATGTCTAGCACAATTCACGAATTTCAATTCAGAACTTTATGAAAGATGGTATACATGATCCTGTTCGAACTATGTTATTATTAGCCGAGTTGAGGGGGTCAACCCCACACTTGACATGGTCAACTGTTGTCTCAATTTTCATGCATTGGGCGTTACCTATGGTTCGGGGATCATTTATACTATCTTTTTATTATTTTCGTTAACTTGTTAAATTAAGTTAAGAAAACTTCTCGTCATAAAATAGCTCCCAACTCAATTACGCTTAACTTTAATCTCCTAATAGAATCTAGCATATTTATAATGATATAGTCTGAATCAAAACTTATATCTCATGCCCCCGTTTAATTATATTGTCTTGTGCATTATGTTTACTATAAGTACTTAAAATCTTCCATAGAAAAGCTCGTAATTTTATTACCTTCAGCAGCGTGCTAGCTTATTCTTCGCCAGCTGCTTACTCATATCTAGCTGCTAGCTTATTCTTCTCTAACTTCTAGCTCAAAGGCCTTTACCAACATGCTACCTCATATTAATAGCATATTCTTCTACACCAGCTAGTAACTTACTAAAGGGCCTCCCAGAGAATTTGTGATTTTCAAACCAAAAGGTTCCTATTTATTAATTTCATCTGGGGTCAGTGTGCAATTAAGAAAAATTCTTCTATTTGCTTCTTTAGTTCCCATAAAATTTAGAAACTTTTTTGCCTCGAAAGTTCTTAAAAATTTAAAATATGTCCAGAAAATTAATATGAACTTCTATAAATCAAATTGGGACGTTACATTATTTGTCTAAATTCTGTCAAAAATTTAATTTTTTTATTGATAAAACGGTTCGATATGGAGCCTATTTGGAAGTGATTTTGAGAATTGATTTTTTGACCGTTAGGAGAAAAGTGAAGTCCACCTATGAGAGAAGAAATCAAATATGATGACTGAAATAGTGAAATAACAATAAAAAAATTAATTTTTTTGATCAAAAAATCACTCCCAAACAAGCTGATGGTTTCAAATCTCCATTAAAATTTCAAAATCTAAACAAGCTTCAAAATCGTTTCATCATGGGTTCACGTGGTGTCATATTGACAGATGAAAAGAAGGTTTCAATTCATTTTTCGATGTAATGATTTTCATTTACAACCCTGATAGAAAGAGTCAAGTCAAAATAACTATAATAATATATTCGTGGAGGGCGCGAAGTCAAGAGCACCTATAGTAATATATTTGAATATTTCAAATACTAGCTAGTAACAATATGAAATAAGAAATATAAAAAATAGTAATAAATTCCTCAACTCTTTTTTAAGTAATTACTTCACCTATTGCCGTAAAAGTAGAGAGAAAGTTCGCCTTGATCCGTTTAATAAAATGTTATTTTCTTAACTTGTACTTTGATCATTCTTGATAAATAAAGAAAAAATGTATCCACGTATCGTAATTTTTTGAACAAATAAGAGAATCTCTTTATCACTTAGTTACCTGATTCGGTGCCATTTTATTTAATCTCGTACAAATATACATTTTATTTAAATAAGGACTTATCTACTACATATAATTTACGAATTTATGCATCCAGTGACGGATCTAGGATTGTAATTCAGTTAGGATGGACATTGACCATTGACCAGCGATAGACAACATCCATAATAGTGAGGTCGTGAACTCAACTAGAGACAGTGGCGAGACTAGATACTGTTGGAATTGGTTCAAATAATTAACCAAAAAATTGAAAAATGAAAAGGTGTGTAAAAGTGAAAAATGAAAAGGTGGGACCACGTGTCAACTTCGACCAAATATTCGGACTTGATCCAATGGTCAAATTACAAAAGTAAATAGACCAACTTATTCTACTCGTCAAGTAGATCGTCGTGGTATATTTGAAATCTCGAAACCAATTTCGGATGAATGAGAAATTGCGGACCAAAGTTGAAAGAAATGAAGTGTTGCAACTTTTCGAAAGGATGCAGTTTTTGGCCAAGTATTGCAACTTTTTTTAAAAAGGATACATGTTTTGACCCACACTACTTCATTTGCACCCTTTCTACATCTATAAATAGAACTCTATGGACATAATTTTGGGTACATCAATTGCATTGAGCATTCATTCTCCTCTTGTAATTCTCTCCTTTCTAATTCCATAGCATTTTCATGCATTTCCTTAGTAGAAGGGGAATTTCGTTTGAATTCGTTGGTCAAAGTCATTTGGTGTGCTCTTATGGCTTGACGTGATCGTTGTATCTTGGGAAATAATTGTCGAAAAGTCATTAGCACCGATGCGGGTCAAATTCATCTTAAGGACCAAGTGTCAAACACTTGTCTCGACCAAAAATTTATCACTTGCATCTTTTTTCCTACAGTTTTCTGATTTCTCTGGATTATATTTTGATTTCGAAAAATGATTAACATTGTTTACATGTTTATGTTGAAAGGTTCAATCAAAAGAATAATTTGTTTTCGTTCAAAAATCGAAAGAGATGAATCCATATTCATGCATTCAGATTCGGTAACTTTTATATTTTGCTTCTCAAATCCTATTTCGGTAAGTCGAAATTACGTTTTGATTTCACGCAAATAATCGGTATACTTTTGTGAATATAATATGCACGTAATGAATCTTTTTTTGTGTTCATTGTGCATAAGAATCTGTGAATTATTATGTGGCTACAGTTATTCCATAAAATTTGTCAAAATCATGAAAGTTGGTTTTAATTTTGAACAAGTGCATGATGTCGTTTCATTAAATAATGACTTTCATGGGCATAAGGATCGTGCATGTTGAATTGTCTCAAAGTTGTGTGCCTCTAACTTAATAAGATTCAATATCTACCTTTACTTTAATCTGAATTTGACATATATTAAATAGAAAAAATCATATTGCATAGAAATTGATGTTCTAATCTATGTTGTGTGAATAATTTATTAAGGCAGAAATGAGATATGAATTGTATAGTTCTAATCGTACGGGTTGGATATATTCTATTTAAATCGAATCAATGTTGACTATTATGTGCTATGTCATAATGAAATACACCATAGCCCATTGGTTATTTGCTATATGTGCGAAATTAGAACAGTAGAATTGAAGTGTATAGAAACATACTGAAGATGCATGATTTTTCATGGAATGTAAAGTGAAAATTCAACTTGGGTAGGGATTCTCACCTGAGTCTATTTGGTTTTATAAATTCATCACTGAAGTTATAGTGTATGAAATAAAGTTTTGTTGAAGGGTACCATCACTTCTCTTTGTATTTTATATCCATCTATTAAAATTAAAGGAACTAAAGACAATAAGGGTAAGTATAGCTTGACTTTAGCAAATGTTGTGGAAAAAATATTTTACTTCCAAATGGAGAAAGCAATGGAAAGTGCCCACTTACAGTGGTTCCGATGACTATGGCTTGTAATGGTAAACGACCACTTCTTTGGGGAGTCAAGAAAGAAATTGGCTTTCTAATGCTATTGTACATACTATAGAAAAAGCCATTAAATATGAAAGATTGCATATTAATTGGGTCTTTGGACAAAGGAACACTGATATGGTGATAAATTGCAACTATGTCTATTCTTGTAAATTAACTTGTGTTTATACATTTTCATATGGAAAATCATGACTTTTGATATTATTATTTTCCAATGGGTATATCTCTTCATAGAGATTATTTCAAGAGGTGTGTCCTTTTATAGGATTGTGTCTTTTGAGAACACAACTTTCCCATCGATGGTTGAAATAAAACTATCATATGAAATGTCACAAATGTGATAAGTTGCATATATTTGAAGAAGTTGCAATACTTAGCCCTCTTTATTGTTGAATTTAACTTCAATCATGAAACTAATTTAGTTGATATATGTTTTGAAAGCATTGCTTGTCTATATGATGGCCTTGATTTAATTTGAATGATCAAATTAAAATAATTGGATTGAAGTACGTTAAATGCAACTTTAATTGAAATAAATTGTGAGTCGACGACCACTATTTTGAAAGTACTTAGACTTTCATGAAGCGCTCGATACAGATATTATCTATGAGATAAATGAATTGAACTATGAAAGAGTTGTTAAACCCTAAGTTCAATTGTAACCCAAACATGTGGAGGATTATAATAAATGCTTGTGAACTTGAATGAAAAGTTTAAAACTTGTGGATGCAACGTTACTAGTTGCATATGTATTTTTAATTGAGGAATTGTGGAGGTAACTCAATTTAACAGTTACGTTTGCTTCTATCTTATAATCACAGAACGATATCTATGAAGGTAGAAAGATAGAAAACCCTTATACTAATTATAAGGATGATATATACTAAGTCTAAAGTGGATAAAATGGGTTGTAAAACTGATTATGGCGATTGTTTGGACATGCAAGAACAATTGGAATATATGAAGAATATTCATTTAGTTCAAATGCATGGTAATGTTTCGATGATGATATTGAATACCTATGATTCTGAAATCCACTAGTGAGCATGGTTGACTAGTGTAATAATTAGATAGAAATCCTTCAATCTTGTTTGGAATTAATAAAGTTTTAGATAAAGCTAATAAGAAGCATGTAACTTCATGAAATGATTTCTTAGTGGTGACAATTTGTATCTATTAAATGAAATCGATCATTTGCTAGCAATAATGGATAAGATACTAAATCGCACGTAATGGTAGATCTAGACGTATAAGTCATAAACATAATACCATTAAACAGTTGATCTCAAATGTGTAAACTCGTGGTACCTTTTACTAAGAGAGGTCAAGAATACTGCATATCGAAGGGAATGAGGTAAAGCCTACTACGTTAGAGTCCTTGTAATGGTAACCTTACCTTGTTGACTGGAGATCCCAAAATCATGGTTCAAAGGGACAACTAAGTTATGAGGATTCCACGAAGCACTTAGGAAAATAATTTCCTAACTCATTCCTATGATATTAAAGTGCTTTCTGCAGAGTTGCAAGATGTTAAGATAATCTTTTAATGATTCCTATATCTTGATTAAGTCAAGTGGAGTAAGGCAGAAAGTACTCAATAGGATGTCACTTATGTGAGTGTGAAGTGTGGCCGCTTCAATGAGAATTATTCAAGACTTAAATTCTCTAAACACTCGCATAACCAAGAAGGGTTCAGAACCAAAATGAACCAAGTCATGAGAACCATGAACAGTTTATGGAAGACATTGTGTGTGTATCGTTGTCTTGGCTTACACTAAAGGCTAAATGGTTCAAGACATCACGTTCACCAATTAGCCGAGTAAGTCCGATGGTATTTCACTAAGGGAGGTTCAAGGCGAGAAGCTACATTCCCTGATACAGTATTTTTTCGCACACTCTCTACATTGCATCATATCATCGCATTTGCATATGTGTACCCAATTTTCATTCATGTGGGGGATTGTTGGAATTGGTTCAAATAATTAAACAAAAAATTAGAAAATGAGAAGGTGTGTAAAAGTGAAAAATGAAAAGGTGGGACTACGTGTCAACTTCGACCAAATATTCGGACCTGATCCGATGGTCAAATTACAAGAGTAAATAGACCAACTTATTATACTCGTTGAGTAAATCGTCATGGTATATTTGGAATCTCGAAACCAATTTTGGATGAATGAGAAATTGCGGACCAAAGTTGAAAGAAATGAAGTATTGCAACTTTTCGAAAGGATGTAGTTTTTGGCCAAGTGTTACAACTTTTTTTAAAAAGGATACATGTTTTGACCCACACTACTTCATTTGCACCCTTTCTACATCTATAAATAGAACTCTATGTATATGGTTTTGGGTACACCAATTGCAAATTCATTCTCCTCTTACAATTCTCTCCTTTCTAATTCCATAACATTTTCATGCATTTCCTTAGTAGAGAGGGAATTCCGTTTGAGTTCGTTGGTCGAAGTCATTTGGAGTGCTCCTATGACTTGATGTGGTCGTTGTATTTTGGGAGATAATTGTTGAAAAATCGTTAACATCGATACAGGGCAAATTCATCTTAAGAACCAAGTGTCAAACACTTGCTTCGACCAAAAATTCATCACTTGCATCTTTCTTCCTACAGTTTTCTGATTTATTTGGATTATATTTTGATTTCGAAAAATGATTAACATTGTTTACATGTTTATGTTGCAATGTTCGATCAAAAGAATAATTTGCTTTCGTTCAAGAATCGAAAGAGATGAATCTATATTCATGCATTCAGATTCGGTAATTTTTATGTTTTTCTTCTCAAATCCTATTTCGGTAAATCGAAATTACGTTTTGATTTCACGCAAATAATCGGTATGCTTTTGTGAATATAATATGCATGTAATTGATGTAAATTTTCCCAACAAATACACTACTAGAACTAGAAGAACTAAGTATAGGCTTTTGTTTTGTTGAAAAAATCATTCCATAATCTACAAAATTTCCCAATTTATAGTTAAATTAAAATTGGTTAACGAAAAAAAAAATCTCAATACACCTTGAAAAACAGAGCCGAGAATAACTTTTCAATTAAAATTAATTAAACAGGCAACAAAATATTAACAAAATCAATTAAAATTGGTTTCAATTTATCAATCAAAAATTTTCAAATTATTTATAATCTGCAAAATTCTTCAATAATCATTAGGTAGGAACTAGGCAGGAAATTTTTCTTGAATTATTTATCACAAATCACATTTATAACTCATAAAACATAAATTATTACTCATAAATGATAAACTAAAAAATGAATTAAAAGTACAAAAACCAAAGAGAGAGAGAGGACGCTCACATTCACCGAGATCGGAGAAGGTGTCGTCGACGGAGACTCGCCAGAAGCAACGTAGCAAGAGGTCACGGGTGCTGAGTTCGAACTCAAGAGGGAGGAAGGGTTTGCATGGAAATTATGGAATTGGAAAATGTAATGGCCGAATTGGTTAACATGAATGGTGGGTAATGGATTTGGTAATTGCTTTTCTATTGAACCATGGGTCCACGCATGAAAATGAATTTGAGCCTAATTTTTTAATAAACTGGAGGCTAAAGAAGGCCCAAAACATAACAAATGCCCAATTAATAAACCTGTGTCATCTTCCTTCGGGCTTCTTTCGATTTCATTTCCACCTCTGCAGTTCAAGTTTCTTCCTCCCTGGCTGGCGAGCTCCTGACAACAACTGTAAATTTTGACGGGGCAAGCACAAGCGACCACTTCAGGTCGCTGGGTGCTGGCTCTGCTATTGCATGCATTGACTTCTAAGCGTCTCATAACAAGTTCGATAATTCGAGAAAATATCAATCATGCTTGAGTTTAAAAGTAAATAAAAAAATATTTTTATAAATAAGTAGCTTTCTTGTTCTATTTAGCCCTTGTTTGATGGTCATTTTATTTTGAAAATATAAAGTTTTGAATAGTGATTTTTTGGAGAATGTGTGGTTAAAAAATAGGGAAAATTATAGATTTACATGTAAAATATTTTTTATATAAATATATGATTACAAATAAGTATAAAAATTAAAGAATTTTGTTCTAAAATTAGATCCGAACAGAGGCTTAGGCCCCGTTTGGGAAGAATTTTGAGAATTGATTTTTTCACCGTTAGAAGAAAGGTGAGGTTTACCTGTGAGAGAAGAAATCAATAATTACGATTAAAATAGTGAAATAACGATAAAAAATCAATTTTTGAGATAAAAAATCCCCTCCAAACAAGATGTTAATAATATTTTGATGTATATGTAACTTTCTCATCCTATTTAATAAATAAATTAGTAAATAAATAATTATTAGTAACTTGTAAGTAAAGTAAGTCAACAAGCGAATGGAACATGCAAAAGACAAATATTTTCGCCGACAATCACGCGTCAAGTTAATGTTATACAATTCGTTTTCTCACCCTCTCTCTTGAATCTTGACTTCAAAATAAGGAGTTCGATTAGAATTAAGCAATGAACAGAAAAAGTCAGAAACCAGCCGTATATTTCTCTACTGCGGCTTCATTGTTCTTTACAAATATTGTACGAAACCTCGGAAGAATCTTTCTGCTATTTATAATTTATAATCATCACTAATTATAAACATTGTTGGTCAAATATATATAATTTATAAGTAATTTCTACTTATTCATCCCTCAATTCTATTGAAAAATGAGGAAATTTTGTGAAATGAAGATTCATCACAAATGACTTTTTTCTTGCTAAATAAATGCAATATTTAGCAAAAGCTAAGATTCATTGTATTAAATTGTGACATCATAGAAGTTCTTCAAGCTATTCGTTTGATCATCATCAATAGCAGTTATATACGTAGAAGTTATCTATTATTTTTATGATTCAACACATAAAAATCATGTTCAGAAAAATTAAATTTGTGATTGATGTGGTTTAAGCCAAATTAACGTGTTAAGAAATGCCACCAAAACTCAAATGATATGTACAAAATAGCAGGTATGGTCAAGACTATTTATTGTATTAAAAAATCGTGTATATAGTGATTTATTTTTAAAAAAATGTTGAACCCCAACACTAATGGTCCTCACCGCCCCATTTCTAGAGCTTTATGAGGGAGGTAAATCGCGAGATGTACCCCAACAGGCCAGAGAACATATATAATGATTTATTTTGAACCTATGTAAGCTATCCAATTGCAAGGAAATTTTTACTAACTCGGTAGGTGATCATTCATAAACTCAAATTGTGACAGTGAAAAAGCAATCATGCCCTCACACACAAAATCATGTCGATAATGTTCGCCTTAGAGATAACTCCTATAAGCATAAAATACAATGAATTAGATTTGTTTCTACCACGAGCAAATTCCTAATAGAGTTGCAAAGGTACTCTACTAATTTAAAAACAAAAAGGGATTGCTTAACGGAATTTTCATAAGCAAAAACTCCTCGACTCTTAAGCATTTAAAAAAATATTTTTATTCGTTAAATCTCGTACTAACTCAAAAATCAGAGTTATCATAATTGATTAGTCAGTTCATTTAACATCTATACTCAATTATTACAAGACAATTATATTTGCGTGTCGTGAAAATCGACATTCTCATGCACTATAATCTATAACTTTCCTTTTTGATGATATTTTTCACTCTCCTTGTTTCTTTATTTATGTGCACAACAAAATCTTTAGTAAGTTATCTTTAGAAGCCAGCGGTAACACAATAATTAAATGATGACCCACAATTTTAAATTTCACTCCCAACGGATGAATATTTCCTTTTCTCTCATAATTGAAGAAGAAATAATTGATTGTAAATACTAAATACGTTAAAGTCTTTTATTTGTCCAAAATTTATTCATAAATGGAAGGAATTATATTCCAATATTTTGTTATCTCTCAACTTTCATCACATCTCAATTCAGCAAGAACTTTCAAATTTATAACAAGTTAATAAACTTCTCAAACTCGGTAATAGAATTAAATTTCAAAGAAAAATTTACAATTTATTGAAGTTGTGCGACAAATTTTTAATAAATTTTAACAATTTTTGACAAAAATTTATAGAAACTGTGAGTCCAATGAAATGTTTGATTAAAATTGAAGTTTGACTTGTTGAATAATCGGTAAAATTTCAAAAAGTTTTATCGAACAAGCATGTTAAGTGAAATGTCCTTTAAAAAATCCAAATAAAGAAAAGAAAATTAAAAAAATTTAAGGAGGGCATATTCGTTATTATACATTTTTTTATTGAGAAAATGGAAGAAAATGATGATTTTCATAATGTAATATAAAACTTAGGGTAAAAATGCCAAAAAAATGAAAAATATGGACATTTTGCACAACAATATTGAAAGATAAGGACATTTTGTGCTAATTACTCTTTTAATAATTTATTTGAACTCATTTGTAGTTTTTTTAAGATGTTTGGAAGTATAATTTCAATTTATTTTTTATTTAAATATGAGAGTATATTTGTCATTTTACATTTTTTATTGAGAAATTGGATGAAAATGATATTTTAACAATTAAAGGTGAAAATATCAAAAAATGAAATGTAAGGACGTTTTGTAAAATAGCATTAAAAGAGAGACATTTTATGCTAATTACGAAAATTGAGCTTTGCGAAATATTCTTCAGATGGATTCTCATCTGTCTACATGTTCGTAAGATTAGCTCAAGGATTAAATAAAATGCGCTGGAATTGTCACAAAAATATGATTAAATTAATTTTTATTTTTTTTTTCTAAATTATTGAATCTTTTGTTCTTAAGAACTTTTGTTATTTTCAATTAGCGAATAATAATATTTTAACATATATATGTGTTCGAGAGCTATTTTTATGTAAAAATACATTTTAGAATAGTAATTTGATGGAAAGTGTGTGGTTAAAAAATAAGAAAATATTTTTGATTTATGTGTAATATTATTTTAATAAAAAATTTGTGATTGAAAAGAAAAGAAAGAAAAATACATTTAAAAAAAAAAGAGTACCAAACGGGGCTAAAAAAACTCAAAAGTTGAACATTGAACATATCTATTTGGTAAGCGGTGAGGGAGAAGATCAAATAATATAATTAATAAAATTTTATTATCATGAAAGGGATATTTTCTTCTCTAAAATCTTCACATTTTCATGGTAAGGATTTCCCCCAAAAAAAATTTTAAAAAATTTAAATGACAGGTTACGATGATGGTTGCCAAACAATGCTTAGCTTGCAGGCCCCACATCCTGGCAGTACCAATCAAAGCCCAGTAAGAAGAACAAAAACAACATATAACCCACCCACCCAGCCTTCACACCTTCAATTTGACAAAAACAAAAACTTCGAGCAGTAGAGCTTTCCGACGGCCTCCCTATCTCCCCGCCGTAGGGGTTGGGCGGCCCGCGGTGCTCCACCACTACCTCCATGTCAAACCCCACCACCCCACCTCTACCACCTCAGCCGTCACAGCATCCACCCTCCTCCCCGCCGCCGCCTCATGTAGCTTCCTCTCTTTGCAAACAGAATTCTTGGTCCCCCGACTCCTACCGCGACGAGGCGTGGCTGCGGCGTAAGGACCGACGTAACAGGCGGAGCAAGAGTGTCACCGACGAAGATTTAGATGAACTGAAGGCATGCATAGAGCTGGGATTCGGATTTGACTCTCCCGAAATGGACAAGCGGCTGTCCGATACTTTTCCGGCTTATGGCCTTTACTATTCAGTGAACAAACATTACAACGATACTATTTCAAAGCCTCCGCCGCCACTTTCATACGCCACCTCCGAGTGCGATACGTCATCTCCACTTGGAAGCCCCCACACCATATTCGGCGCCGGTAAATAAAGGACTTCCTTTCTTCTTCTTTATATTTTCACAAATTTTCTCTCTAGGGGTTTATCCTCCTAAATATGATCCATAACCTCGACTTTCGATCTTGTTCTATTAACATAGTACTACAAGAAATCAAGAATGTTTTAAAGAACTGTCAGATCGATCCGATATTCACCCGACCTCCTTTTTCTTTATACGAAAAGTCGATCGGTTCTATATCGATTAAGCTTGGTGTTCTTGAACGAGTTATAATTTAATTATATGACCTTTCTTTCATAGGGGATAATCCACAGACGGTGAAGACAAGGTTGAGGCAATGGGCACAAGTGGTTGCTTGTTCAGTGCGTCAATCTCCAAGTTGAGGAAGCAAAAAAGTGTTTCAAAATTAATCTGTTTAAGCAAAAGCAAAAAATAATAATTAATTATAAGTAAGTAACCGAAGACCGACCAACCATTGATATTATGAAGTGATATAATTTGCAAACCCCACCCCAACAACTGCGTAATTTTTAAACATGACCAAAGTGGGAAAATGACTTGGATTTCTTAGGGTTTGTTGACTTTTTGTCTGATTGTTAACATTGTATGGTGTTTGCTCAAGCTTATGTGAAATTGCTTTTCTATTTTTATTTTTTTTTTCTTTTATTTGCTTTTGCTTTTAGTACTATGGTTAAGGTACTAGATTTCATGTCTGAATGCCGACGTCAATTGGAAAAGTTGATTGAAGATTAAAATGAAAACTTAACATGTGAAACTTGACAGGAAAATGAATACTTTTAGGTCTTCAAATTTAAAGCTTTTCACCAATGCTTTGGATACCAAGTCTGACTACTTTCTGATTTATTATCACCTTGCATACTTCATTGTTGATGGTGCATCGTGTTCTAAAAATCTTCTTGCACTTTAAATTGGACTCTTTTATATCTTCTTCTTAAATCTTCGTAGAATTCTTAATAACTTGCGTGTATCAAAATTTAGCTGGGACTCGAGGAAACTCTCTGGCCATCCTTTGCCGTGTTTTAAGATTGTTGAAACAACCAACATTCATAGTAGTTAAAGTTTGTAAATTCTTATCAGCTTGTTTCTTCATGGGCTCACGATTCCTTTCAAAACTCAATGCAGTCAGCATTTGCGTGATGTTATGAAGGGTTTTGTCGATTTTCTCGATTCGTTATTCGAGTCTGTCGAGCCTACGTTCATCATTGATGATTCAACTATCACCAGGATCATCGTCAACCATCAGATTAAGACAATTTCCTTACTTCGATACCAATTTTGTTGCGAAAATGACAATAAAATTCTTGTAATAAGAATTTTAAAACGTTCACAAATGCGCGATGTTATGAAGGGTTTCGTTGATCCCCTCGATTCATTGTTTGAGTTTGTCGAGCCTCCATTCGTCGTCGACGATTCGACTACCATCAGACCATCGTAACCATCAGATTAAGGCAATTTCCTTGCTTTGATACCAATTTTGGTATGGAAGCGATAATAAAATTCTTGTAATAAGAATTATGTAAGGTGTATTGAAGTGGTTATCTTTTAGTACTACGGTTAAGATGTTAGTCTATATATGGTGATAAGTTTTCATTTTAATCTTGTTCTTATATTTGTTTTTCTGTAATATCACTTCAAAGTTCAAAAGATTATTAAGGGTCCTTTTGATAGGATTTTTGAAAAGTTAAAAATTACTTCTAAAATTAATACGTTATTTTTAAATATGACGAAAACGTCACTTCTTTTAAAAAAGTGGCCATTTTGGTCATTGTTCATCACAAGTCACGAGCTTGCCCACAAGCCTTGTGGGCGAGTCGGCCTGCTCGTCTCGGGCTCAGGCTTGCCCCACGAGTCACCTTTTTACTAGCCGAGCGGTCGAATCGATGCTCGATCGCCACCTCTATTCACAATATTTTAATCAATTTTTATAAAAATCTATTAAAATACTTTATAGATTAGTATTAATATTATTATCTTATTATACTAATTGAAAATTTATTTGTACATATGCTGATGCACGTGATACCCTTATTACAATGGATCACAAAATTTGTTAGTAAGATGTAACTTGAAATCTTTAATATTAGACCTACTAATTTGCTAATATACAAAATGTTCTTCCTTAGTGCGTGTTTTGGTTAATGTAAGAAATGTGAATAAATAAAGACTTCTGTCTCTAACAGTTTGAACTTTTAATAGGCGGTTTAACATGATATTAAAAAGGTTATGGATTTATTTTTAAAATTATCCGATGAAAAATAAAAATAGAATTTCAAAATTTTAGAGTCGATCATTTATATTTGAGCAACATTTAAAAAAAAATACATTCTTAAATAATGATTTGACATTATTTTCACCACACATTTTTCAATAAAATTATATTACACATAAATTCAAAAATTTTTCTTATTTTTTAATTATATATTTTTCATCAACACACTAATAAAAAATTTATTAAAAAAAAATAATGTGACCCAAACAAGGCGTAATAATTACCATCCATATTCTGTCGTGGCCTGCTGTCCCAATTGACATCACCGGCATTTGTGTACAGTAGAGACAACGTTTTCAGAAATTTCCTTGAAATCTCTCATTAGTATTAATGTAGTGCTTGACAAGGACAGGAGCAAGTGCCAACAAAGTAATGATTAAATAAAGCCAACTCTTTGTGGTCCATAAATCAAATATTATTTCCAACGCTCCACTGCTAAATAATTGAATGCATTAATTATTTGTGGGCTATATACATTCGTCCGATAGCTTATTTTATTAGGCTAAATTACTATAGAGGAAACATGGTTATTTATTTTTGTAGTTTGATATATTTGCAAATTGCAAACCGATTTATACATGTTTTAAATTTTCGAGCCAATCAACCAAATCGGTTTAATGTTTAAAATAATGTGTGCAGCAAACTTGAAATGATACAGAATGATCACTATCCAGTCGTAGAACGCATGAATTTGGAAATTGTCAATAATACATCCAAACTTGTATTATTGATAACGGTATTGATAATAATAATCAATACTTTTGTGTTTAGGATTGTCGACAATAATGTTATTGGTGATGTTGTTGGTAACCGTCGACAGTGTTTCGATTGTTGATCGTCGTGGGAAATCTATCAATATCACCAATGAAATTTTATTATTATTTTTGTAAGTTATCGATAGATAATTTCAAAGTCCTTTTTTTTGGTAAATAATATCTTATGTCCCAAACTTTTCATGTCGTTTGTATTCATCCCCGACTTTTTTTTAGGACAACCATGTCCACAACCCATGAAAAATTAGCTTCATTCATCCAAATTATAGTTCTCATCTATTTTTCGGTTAGTCAATCCACTTGACTAGCATATTCAAAAAATAAAATTGGCAAATAACGACTTCATTATTCTTAATGAAATGTTTTTAATGAAGCAAAAAAAAAAAAGAAAAAGAAAATAGTCATCTTCTTTCTCCCCGCAATTATTTTCTTTGTAAATTTAAAGTCCAAACAAAGGATGTATTTGGATCTCCAAAAAAGAAACCTGGAAGTGCCACTTAAATCTAAAAAGGAGGAAGCATTCAACACATGAAGTGATCCGTGAAGTGTAGCTATCAATCCTATCAATTTTCAGAATTTTAACTTTAACCTCTTAGCCTTCTCCTCGATGACTTTAAAAATATGAATTAATATATGTTTCGAAATCCCAAAATAATAACCCAAATTATTTACCCATGGCCAGCGATTAGTTTTGATCAAGTTATATTTGTATCTTTCCATATTTAATGCATACAATTTATAACAATTTGTATGATCATGGAACATTATTATTATTTGCTCAATCAAAACTTGAGAAATACGATAATTTATGACAAAATACTACTTCGATGGTCAAAAACTAACACAGACACTGCCACCACCCCTCCAACATTGACTATCGTGTCCTCACCACCACTATACCTCCATCACGCCATTATCAATTAACCAGACTACCATTTTTGGTAGCAAACTAGGGGAGAGAAACCCCTCTATTTGTTGGGAAACAAAATAGATCGAAGTAATGTATATGACACGATATGAGATATATAGTCGTAAACAAACAACAAGCTAATAGGCAAATAATTAATTGGTAAAGGAATGAAGTATTTCTTCATTTGACTAATATGAAAAAAATAAATACAATAACTGTGTGTACAATTATTTTATATTTTAATAATACAAAATTTGTTAAAAGAGTCTAATATTTATAAGGATGCATGCCAAATCTAGAAATACTAAAAAGATGGAAACAAGATAAAAATCATGTGGAACAAAGGAAAAAAATTTTTCTAAAAAATCCAACCTAATTTGGATTAAAAAATTCAATGATCTCCACCTTGACACAATCTGACTTTGCCAATACAGCTACCCGATAAGGTTCATTGTTATCTATGACAACGACACATTGCATCACCGTTTCATATGTTTCAAACAAATCCAGATTGGAGTGCATATGAAACACAAAAGGGGTATTCGAAATCCACCCATCATCAGGTTTGAATTCCATGTCAGAAATTGTCAAAATATCTTCATCACTCAAATTGTTCTCAACTATATTGGTCTCATCTGAAGCATTTGATTGTTTCCCATGATTTGCAGTCAAATTACCTTTGCTCTGTAATTTGTCGCAATTTCTCTTGCTGTGTCATTTTTTATTGTAGTAATAAAAAATCCGATTACTGAAATTTGATCTCGACTTACCCTTCACTGATTACCAGAAACAACAAGGCATTCTCCATCTTCGGCCTCAGATCAAACTGAATGCTTCATCTTCTCTTTTAAAAACAAGGCGTTACGCATTTTCAATGGTGGGAGCGTTACAACTATACAAGATCGTGTCTTTAAATGAAGTAATAAAAAAAAAAAAAAGGAAGGTAACACAAAGGATTAAGGCCAAAAAATTTTCATCATACTTTATCTCTAAAGTTTTCAAATCAACGATGATCTCCTTGAACATAGCCAAATGATCTTCTAAAGATCCGCCTCTACCATGCGATAAGAATATAACCTCTGTTTCAGATGTAATTTATTTGTCAGACTTTTAGTCATGCACAATTGTTCCAACTTCAACTATAACGCAGGTGCCATTTTCTCTTCTAAAATGTTTTGAAGAATATTGTTAAAGAGATAAAGATGATATGTAAAAGCGTCTTTCGATCCTTCCATTGTTTCCCATTCGTCGTCCAAGTTGTTAGCATATTTTCAATTTCCAACAATGCATCATTCAAATTCATCTGCGTTTGTACAGCTCGCATCTTCACTTGCCGTTGCGAGAATCTTTTATTGCGATTCAAGGACGAAATTTCATACTTCATGGCTGTAATCAATATCAAAAACCTTGAGCAAATCACAACTAGTATTGCTGATACCCCTTGTTGAGAAATAAAACGGATCGAGGTAATATATATGACACGATATGAAGTATATGATAGCAAACAAATAACAAGATAAAAACAAAGAATTAATTGCCAGAGGAAGAAAGTATTTTATACTAAAATGGAAAAAACAAACACAAATACTATGTCTACACAATTATTATATATTTCAGTAATACAAAACTCGTGAAAAAAGCTTAGTATTTATCAGGTTGCATGCCAAAACCTATACATTCCAAAAAGATGGAAACAAGATTAAAAAAAATTATGTGGAATAAAAGAAAAAATATGTTCTAAAAAACCCAACCTAATTTGAATAAAAAAATCCAACACTATTCTGCATAAAAATTGCAGAACCTGCCCTCCGGAGCATAGCCTAGTGGTGCAAAGGATAGGAGTGAGGTTATCTCACGCCTTGCTGGCAGCCACAGTGTGGAGGTTCGATTCCTGAGACATGGAATTGGACTTCTTGTAGGCGCAGTGTACATGCAGCTCTTGTTCCCTAGCCTATTGGGACACATCCCGCAATTTACCTCCCTCACAAAGCTCTAGGGGCGGGGCGGGGCGGTGAGGGCCCTCAAGGTTGGGGTTCAACCTTTTTTTATTAGAATTAAGCAATGAACAGAAAAAGTCAGAAACCAGCCGTATATTTCTCTACTGCGGCTTCATTGTTCTTTACAAATATTGTACGAAACCTCGGAAGAATCTTTCTGCTATTTATAATTTATAATCATCACTAATTATAAACATTGTTGGTCAAATATATATAATTTATAAGTAATTTCTACTTATTCATCCCTCAATTCTATTGAAAAATGAGGAAATTTTGTGAAATGAAGATTCATCACAAATGACTTTTTTCTTGCTAAATAAATGCAATATTTAGCAAAAGCTAAGATTCATTGTATTAAATTGTGACATCATAGAAGTTCTTCAAGCTATTCGTTTGATCATCATCAATAGCAGTTATATACGTAGAAGTTATCTATTATTTTTATGATTCAACACATAAAAATCATGTTCAGAAAAATTAAATTTGTGATTGATGTGGTTTAAGCCAAATTAACGTGTTAAGAAATGCCACCAAAACTCAAATGATATGTACAAAATAGCAGGTATGGTCAAGACTATTTATTGTATTAAAAAATCGTGTATATAGTGATTTATTTTTAAAAAAATGTTGAACCCCAACACTAATGGTCCTCACCGCCCCATTTCTAGAGCTTTATGAGGGAGGTAAATCGCGAGATGTACCCCAACAGGCCAGAGAACATATATAATGATTTATTTTGAACCTATGTAAGCTATCCAATTGCAAGGAAATTTTTACTAACTCGGTAGGTGATCATTCATAAACTCAAATTGTGACAGTGAAAAAGCAATCATGCCCTCACACACAAAATCATGTCGATAATGTTCGCCTTAGAGATAACTCCTATAAGCATAAAATACAATGAATTAGATTTGTTTCTACCACGAGCAAATTCCTAATAGAGTTGCAAAGGTACTCTACTAATTTAAAAACAAAAAGGGATTGCTTAACGGAATTTTCATAAGCAAAAACTCCTCGACTCTTAAGTATTTAGAAAATATTTTTATTCGTTAAATCTCGTACGAACTCAAAAATCAGAGTTATCATAATTGATTAGTTAGTTCATTTAACATCTATACTCAATTATTACAAGACAATTATATTTGCGTGTCGTGAAAATCGACATTCTCATGCACTATAATCTATAACTTTCCTTTTTGATGATATTTTTCACTCTCCTTGTTTCTTTATTTATGTGCACAACAAAATCTTTAGTAAGTTATCTTTAGAAGCCAGCGGTAACACAATAATTAAATGATGACCCACAATTTTAAATTTCACTCCCAACGGATAAATATTTCCTTTTCTCTCATAATTGAAGAAGAAATAATTGATTGTAAATACTAAATACGTTAAAGTCTTTTATTTGTCCAAAATTTATTTATAAATCGAAGGAATTATATTCCAATATTTTGTTATCTCTCAACTTTCATCACATCTCAATTCAGCAAGAACTTTCAAATTTATAACAAGTTAATAAACTTCTCAAACTCGATATTAGAATTAAATTTCAAAGAAAAATTTACAATTTATTGAAGTTGTGAGACAAATTTTTTAATAAAATTTTAACAAATATTGACCAAAATTTATAGAAATTGTGAGTCTAATGAAATGTTTGATTAAAATTGAAGTTTGACCTGTTGAATAATCGGTAAAATTTCAAAAAGTTTTATCAAACAAGCATGTTAAGTGAAATGTCCTTTAAAAAATCCAAATAAAGAAAAGAAAAATAAAAAAAATTAAGGAGGGCATATTCGTTATTATACATATTTTTTATTGAGAAAATGGAAGAAAATAATGATTTTCATAATGTAATATAAAACTAAGGGTAAAAATGCCAAAAAAATGAAACATATGGACATTTTGCACTACAATATTGAAAGATAAGGACATTTTGTGCTAATTATTCTTTTAATAATTTATTTGAACTCATTCGTAGTTTTTTAAGAAGTTTGGGAGTATAATTTCAATTTATTTTTAATTTTTCTTTTATTTTTTTATTTAAATATGATAGTATATTTGTCATTTTACATTTTTTATCGAGAAATTGGATGAAAAATGATATTTTCGTAATGAAAGGTGAAAATACCAAAAAAATGAAATGTAAGAACGTTTTGCACAATAGCATTAAAATGTAAAGACATGTTGTGCTAATGACCTCTTAATTTAATCATACATTTTGTTGGATTTCCTCACACATTCCATCAATTTTTTTTATTTTTTTTGGGTTTAATCAAAATTTATCAAAAATCTATATTTTTTTCTAGATCAAATGGAAGCTTAATTGCCTCTAAATAAAATACTAATAAAAAAGAAATAAAAATACTAAAAATAAATTAAATAAGCAACTAAATTGAATTAAATTTGCGCCTCCATATGCATTTAGATTACATCAATAAGTTACATCAATAAGTTATTGAGCTATACGAAAGATTCTTCAGAAATATGATTATAGTGGATTCTCATCTGTCTACATGTTCGTAAGATTAGCTCAAGGATTAAATAAAATGCGCTGGAATTGTCACAAAAATATGATTAAATTAATTTTTATTTTTTTTTTCTAAATTATTGAATCTTTTGTTCTTAAGAACTTTTGTTATTTTCAATTAGCGAATAATAATATTTTAACATGTATAAATCAAAAGTTGAACATTGAACATATGTATTTGGTAAACGGTGAGGGAGAAGATCAAATAATATAATTAATAAAATTTTATTATCATGAAAGGTATATTTTCTTCTCTAAAATCTTCACATTTTCATGGTAAGGATTTCCCCCCAAAAAAAATTAAAAAGAAATTAAAAATTAAAATAAAATTAAATGACAGGTTACGATGACGGTTGCCAAACAATGCTTAGCTTGCAGGCCCCACATCCTGGCAGTACCAATCAAAGCCCAGTAAGAAGAACAAAAACAACATATAACCCACCCACCCAGCCTTCACACCTTCAATTTGACAAAAACAAAAACTTCGAGCAGTAGAGCTTTCCGACGGCCTCCCTATCTCCCCGCCGTAGGGGTTGGGCGGCCCGCGGTGCTCCACCACTACCTCCATGTCAAACCCCACCACCCCACCTCTACCACCTCAGCCGTCACAGCATCCACCCTCCTCCCCGCCGCCGCCTCATGTAGCTTCCTCTCTTTGCAAACAGAATTCTTGGTCCCCCGACTCCTACCGCGACGAGGCGTGGCTGCGGCGTAAGGACCGACGTAACAGGCGGAGCAAGAGTGTCACCGACGAAGATTTAGATGAACTGAAGGCATGCATAGAGCTGGGATTCGGATTTGACTCTCCCGAAATGGACAAGCGGCTGTCCGATACTTTTCCGGCTTATGGCCTTTACTATTCAGTGAACAAACATTACAACGATACTATTTCAAAGCCTCCGCCGCCACTTTCATCCGCCACCTCCGAGTGCGATACGTCATCTCCACTTGGAAGCCCCCACACCATATTCGGCGCCGGTAAATAAAGGACTTCCTTTCTTCTTCTTTATATTTTCACAAATTTTCTCTCTAGGGGTTTATCCTCCTAAATATGATCCATAACCTCGACTTTCGATCTTGTTCTATTAACATAGTACTACAAGAAATCAAGAATGTTTTAAAGAACTGTCAGATCGATCCGATATTCACCCGACCTCCTTTTTCTTTATACGAAAAGTCGATCGGTTCTATATCGATTAAGCTTGGTGTTCTTGAACGAGTTATAATTTAATTATATGACCTTTCTTTCATAGGGGATAATCCACAGACGGTGAAGACAAGGTTGAGGCAATGGGCACAAGTGGTTGCTTGTTCAGTGCGTCAATCTCCAAGTTGAGGAAGCAAAAAAGTGTTTCAAAATTAATCTGTTTAAGCAAAAGCAAAAAATAATAATTAATTATAAGTAAGTAACCGAAGACCGACCAACCATTGATATTATGAAGTGATATAATTTGCAAACCCCACCCCAACAACTACGTAATTTTTAAACATGACCAAAGTGGGAAAATGACTTGGATTTCTTAGGGTTTGTTGACTTTTTGTCTGATTGTTAACATTGTATGGTGTTTGCTCAAGCTTATGTGAAATTGCTTTTCTATTTTTATTTTTTTTTTCTTTTATTTGCTTTTGCTTTTAGTACTATGGTTAAGGTACTAGATTTCATGTCTGAATGCCGACGTCAATTGGAAAAGTTGATTGAAGATTAAAATGAAAACTTAACATGTGAAACTTGACAGGAAAATGAATACTTTTAGGTCTTCAAATTTAAAGCTTTTCACCAATGCTTTGGATACCAAGTCTGACTACTTTCTGATTTATTATCACCTTGCATACTTCATTGTTGATGGTGCATCGTGTTCTAAAAATCTTCTTGCACTTTAAATTGGACTCTTTTATATCTTCTTCTTAAATCTTCGTAGAATTCTTAATAACTTGCGTGTATCAAAATTTAGCTGGGACTCGAGGAAACTCTCTGGCCATCCTTTGCCGTGTTTTAAGATTGTTGAAACAACCAACATTCATAGTAGTTAAAGTTTGTAAATTCTTATCAGCTTGTTTCTTCATGGGCTCACGATTCCTTTCAAAACTCAATGCAGTCAGCATTTGCGTGATGTTATGAAGGGTTTTGTCGATTTTCTCGATTCGTTATTCGAGTCTGTCGAGCCTACGTTCATCATTGATGATTCAACTATCACCAGGATCATCGTCAACCATCAGATTAAGACAATTTCCTTACTTCGATACCAATTTTGTTGCGAAAATGACAATAAAATTCTTGTAATAAGAATTTTAAAACGTTCACAAATGCGCGATGTTATGAAGGGTTTCGTTGATCCCCTCGATTCATTGTTTGAGTTTGTCGAGCCTCCATTCGTCGTCGACGATTCGACTACCATCAGACCATCGTAACCATCAGATTAAGGCAATTTCCTTGCTTTGATACCAATTTTGGTATGGAAGCGATAATAAAATTCTTGTAATAAGAATTATGTAAGGTGTATTGAAGTGGTTATCTTTTAGTACTACGGTTAAGATGTTAGTCTATATATGGTGATAAGTTTTCATTTTAATCTTGTTCTTATATTTGTTTTTCTGTAATATCACTTCAAAGTTCAAAAGATTATTAAGGGTCCTTTTGATAGGATTTTTGAAAAGTTAAAAATTACTTCTAAAATTAATACGTTATTTTTAAATATGACGAAAACATCACTTCTTTTAAAAAAGTGGCCATTTTGGTCATTGTTCATCACAAGTCACGAGCTTGCCCACAAGCCTTGTGGGCGAGTCGGCCTACTCGTCTCGGGCTCAGGCTTGCCCCACGAGTCACCTTTTTACTAGCCGAGCGGTCGAATCGATGCTCGATCGCCACCTCTATTCACAATATTTTAATCAATTTTTATAAAAATCTATTAAAATACTTTATAGATTAGTATTAATATTATTATCTTATTATACTAATTGAAAATTTATTTGTACATATGCTGATGCACGTGATACCCTTATTACAATGGATCACAAAATTTGTTAGTAAGATGTAACTTGAAATCTTTAATATTAGACCTACTAATTTGCTAATATACAAAATGTTCTTCCTTAGTGCGTGTTTTGGTTAATGTAAGAAATGTGAATAAATAAAGACTTCTGTCTCTAACAGTTTGAACTTTTAATAGGCGGTTTAACATGATATTAAAAAGGTTATGGATTTATTTTTAAAATTATCCGATGAAAAATAAAAATAGAATTTCAAAATTTTAGAGTCGATCATTTATATTTGAGCAACATTTTAAAAAAAAAATACATTCTTAAATAATGATTTGACATTATTTTCACCACACATTTTTCAATAAAATTATATTACACATAAATTCAAAATTTTTTCTTATTTTTTAACTATATATTTTTCATCAACACACTAATAAAAAATTTATTAAAAAAAAATAATGTGAGCCAAACAAGGCTTAATAATTACCATCCATATTCTGTCGTGGCCTGCTGTCCCAATTGACATCACCGGCATTTGTGTACAGTAGAGACAACGTTTTCAGAAATTTCCTTGAAATCTCTCATTAGTATTAATGTAGTGCTTGACGAGGACAGGAGCAAGTGCCAACAAAGTAATGATTAAATAAAGCCAACTCTTTGTGGTCCATAAATCAAATATTATTTCCAACGCTCCACTGCTAAATAATTGAATGCATTAATTATTTGTGGGCTATATACATTCGTCCGATAGCTTATTTTATTAGGCTAAATTACTATAGAGGAAACATGGTTATTTATTTTTGTAGTTTGATATATTTGCAAATTGCAAACCGATTTATACATGTTTTAAATTTTCGAGCCAATCAACCAAATCGGTTTAATGTTTAAAATAATGTGTGCAGCAAACTTGAAATGATACAGAATGATCACTATCCAGTCGTAGAATGCATGAATTTGGAAATTGTCAATAATACATCCAAACTTGTATTATTGATAACGGTATTGATAATAATAATCGATACTTTTGTGTTTAGGGTTGTCGACAATAATGTTATTGGTGATGTTGTTGGTAACCGTCGACTGTGTTTCGATTGTTGATCGTCGTGGGAAATCTATCAATATCACCAATGAAATTTTATTATTATTTTTTTAAGTTATCGATAGGTAATTTCAAAGTCCTTTTTTTTTTGGTAAATAATATCTTATGTCCCAAACTTTTCATGTCGTTTGTATTCATCCCTGACTTTTTTTTAGGACAACCATTTCCACAACCCATGAAAAATTAGCTTCATTCATCCAAATTATAGTTCTCATCTATTTTTCGGTTAGTCAATCCACTTGACTAGCATATTCAAAAAATAAAATTGGCAAATAACGACTTCATTATTCTTAATGAAATGTTTTTAATGAAGCAAAAAAAAAAAAGAAAAAGAAAATAGTCATCTTCTTTCTCCCCGCAATTATTTTCTTTGTAAATTTAAAGTCCAAACAAAGGATGTATTTGGATCTCCAAAAAAGAAACCTGGAAGTGCCACTTAAATCTAAAAAGGAGGAAGCATTCAACACATGAAGTGATCCTTGAAGTGTAGCTATCAATCCTATCAATTTTCAGAATTTTAACTTTAACCTCTTAGCCTTCTCCTTGATGACTTTAAAAATATGAATTAATATATGTTTCGAAATCCCAAAAATAATAACCCAAATTATTTACCCATGGCCAGCGATTAGTTTTGATCAAGTTATATTTGTATCTTTCCATATTTAATGCATACAATTTATAACAATTTGTATGATCATGGAACATTATTATTATTTGCTCAATCAAAACTTGAGAAATACGATAATTTATGACAAAATACTACTTCGATGGTCAAAAACTAACACAGACACTGCCACCACCCCTCCAACATTGACTATCGTGTCCTCACCACCACTATACCTCCATCACGCCATTATCAATTAACCAGACTACCATTTTTGGTAGCAAACTAGGGGAGAGAAACCCCTCTATTTGTTGGGAAACAAAATAGATCGAAGTAATGTATATGACACGATATGAGATATATAGTCGTAAACAAACAACAAGCTAATAGGCAAATAATTAATTGGTAAAGGAATGAAGTATTTCTTCATTTGACTAATATGAAAAAAATAAATACAATAACTGTGTGTACAATTATTTTATATTTTAATAATACAAAATTTGTTAAAAGAGTCTAATATTTATAAGGATGCATGCCAAATCTAGAAATACTAAAAAGATGGAAACAAGATAAAAATCATGTGGAACAAAGGAAAAAATTTTTTCTAAAAAATCCAACCTAATTTGGATTAAAAAATTCAATGATCTCCACCTTGACACAATCTGACTTTGCCAATACAGCTACCCGATAAGGTTCATTGTTATCTATGACAACGACACATTGCGTCACCGTTTCATATGTTTCAAACAAATCCAGATTGGAGTGCATATGAAACACAAAAGGGGTATTCGAAATCCACCCATCATCAGGTTTGAATTCCATGTCAGAAATTGTCAAAATATCTTCATCACTCAAATTGTTCTCAACTATATTGGTCTCATCTGAAGCATTTGATTGTTTCCCATGATTTGCAGTCAAATTACCTTTGCTCTGTAATTTGTCGCAATTTCTCTTGCTGTGTCATTTTTTATTGCAGTAATAAAAAATCCGATTACTGAAATTTGATCTCGACTTACCCTTCACTGATTACCAGAAACAAGAAGACATTCTCCATCTTCGGCCTCAGATCAAACTGAATGCTTCATCTTCTCTTTTAAAAACAAGGCGTTACGCATTTTCAATGGTGGGAGCGTTACAACTATATAAGATCGTGTCTTTAAATGAAGTAATAAAAAAAAAAAAAAGGAAGGTAACACAAAGGATTAAGGCCAAAAAATTTTCATCATACTTTATCTATAAAGTTTTCAAATCAACGATGATCTCCTGGAACATAGCCAAATGATCTTCTAAAGATCCGCCTCTACCATGCGATAAGAATATAACCTCTGTTTCAGATGTAATTTATTTGTCAGACTTTTAGTCATGCACAATTGTTCCAACTTCAACTATAACGCAGGTGCCATTTTCTCTTCTAAAATGTTTTGAAGAATATTGTTAAAGAGATAAAGATGATATGTAAAAGCGTCTTCCGATCCTTCCATTGTTTCCCATTCGTCGTCCAAGTTGTTAGCATATTTTCAATTTCCAACAATGCATCATTCAAATTCATCTGCGTTTGTACAGCTCGCATCTTCACTTGCCGCTGCGAGAATCTTTTATTGCGATTCAAGGACGAAATTTCATACTTCATGGCTGTAATCAATATCAAAAACCTTGAGCAAATCAC
>NC_036243.1:9927320-9952696 GCF_002742605.1 Olea europaea var. sylvestris | reverse complement strand
AGAGAGAGAGATGGGGGGTGAGTGAATTTACTGGAAAATAAAATTCTATTCCCCCTGAATAAAATATTTTTCTTGATTTTGAGGAAAATATGATCATTAGTGACTTGCATGGTACATGATATACCCTTTGATCCAATAGTTGGACCTTTCCTTAGATTTTCTTCTTTTACTTTCTTATCAGCACATTCCACTACCAACGAGATTTTGGGCATCTGTGAGATAATAACCATAAAAAAATAGCTCCTGCACCTACGCTTTCCCATTTCATACCTCTTTGTTTCTATGCATATTGTTTTATGGACCTTTAAGTAAACATTTATCATTTCTTCTTCTTTTTGTTACTTTATTCGATCCATGAAACGTGGGATTTCTCATTTTTCAAATCTTCAGACAACAAAATATTTTACTTTTGTGCTTGGATATTTCTATTTTCCACACGCACAGAGGCATTAGTGGCGGATCCATGAATTGGAGCCAGTTAGGATGGTCATTGACCATTGGCCATCGACTGTCACAATATCGAGGTCGTTTATTAATATTTAATTAAATAATATTAAAAAATCTTTATCTAATATATAAATGTACCTAAAATATAAAATCATATAAAATCCTCAATATTCACAAAATCCTTAATTTTCATAGATTCTATAGTCCACATATGTGATATCACTTATTTTCAAATTTACAAAAATCCCCAATTTTCATAAATACTAACAAATTGCTCATGAGTCACAGACGGACTCACAGACAATGACATACAGTAATATTCATTAAAAATAAAAACATGAATTCATAATTCATAGTGATGGCAATGGGCCGAGCCGGCTTGGTCCTTTAACCCATGAGCTCGGTTCGGGCTCGTGAAAAACGAGCCGAGTTCAAGCTCGGCTTGGCACGTTGCTCGGGGGTGAGCTCAGCTCGGCTCACGAGCCACGAGCTCGTGAACCGAGCCGAACCGAGCCAAGCCGAGCCTTTTTTTAAAACAAAAAAAATTTGCACATTTTTTTTTGTGCACATTTTTGCACCTTTTTTTAAAAAAAAAATTCATATTTTTGGACGAGCTCACGCGTCAAAATGGCTCGTGGGATTGAGCCCTTGCCCGGCTCGGCTCGGGCTCCGGTTCGGGCTCGTCATTTGACGAACCCAAGCCGCCCACGAGCCGCTCGTCCCGTTTGACATCCCTAATAATTCATAGATCATCATAATTTCATAAATAATAAATCAAAAAATGAATTATAATAACAAGCCGCCCACGAGCCGTTCGGCCCGTTTGACATCCCTAATAATTTATAGATCATAATTGATTAACTAATTAATTTAACTGATAACTCATAATTTCATAAATAATAAATCAAAAAATGAATTATAATAACAAAAACCAAAAAATGAAAAAATAAAATGAAGAGAGGTAGGAGGCTTGCTGCTTACTTGACAACTGTTACGAGTGGAAATCAGTTACTGGCGATGCAATTGTAGCGCAGTGCGACTGTGGCTGGTGGCTCAACGTCAATGGTGGCTTAGCATGATGGGCAGCAGGGACGAATAGGGTTTGTAAATTGGAACTCAGGAAGTGAATGGAATTGCTTCTAGCTGCATATGTGCATGAATAAGGCCAGGTGCATCTTCATACTTCAATCCATTGGATTTAGTAATTGGGCCTTTTTTAAAAGAAACGCTTACGGTTTAAAAGAAAAAAATTGGCTCAATTCCCAAATCCAACTTTTGTTCATCTTCCACTCCCATATTTCTCCCGGCCAACTGCACCATTGGACCTACATTCCAACCTTCAAGCTTTGTCCATGGTGGCGGCTCCTGATCACAACAGTAGGTTCCAGTACAGTCAACACAGGCCTCCGCGCCCCGTCGGGTGTTGGCTCCGCCATTGACAGGCATGATACAAGCAAAGTGATTAAGAAAGATTTCTCATTTAAAATTTTATTAACAAAAGAAAGTTTGAAAAAGCCATTAATTTATTTAATTTATTTTTTGTTCCCGACCTAATCTTCAACTTGCAAATGGTCTTTGGTCACAACAGGGCATGAATAAATTGCTCCAATCTCAACCGAACAAGACCTTTCCCAGCAATCATTTGGTCAGATAATAGTGTCTTATAATAATCAATTTTGGTTGATTACTAAAACTTTGGTCGGTGGAGTCCATTTTTCTTTTTGCCGTAACATGAAATGGTCAAATTGGAATGTCAAAGGATAAGGGAGTTTAGTAGTGCACATAAGAAACTACACGACTTTCAACTTGCTAGGATAGTAGCCAAGACACTATTTTTCACTTGAAGCTTTGCTCCTGTACAGCCATTGCAATTTTTTGGTCTTTCGAGCTTTGAGACAGCTTATTGACGCCGGGTAGGATAGTGATTATCCTATTGGCTTGTTGTAGCAGATGATTCGCAAGAAAAGAACGACAGAAAACGCCCAAAAAATCAGAGAAAATACTCTGAATTCAACTCAATATTATTAATAATGCAGAATGATGAAAACTAACCCACAAGTCCGGTTAAATAGCTGGGAAATACGAAATTATGGGAAAATTACCAAAAATGGCAAAATCCCAAAATTATACCAAAATAAAATATTAAGTAAAAGAAGTAAGTTGCCAAAAATTTTGCTCAATTCGAGTTTTCTAACATATGAAAAAAAGGAAACGAAATATTACCATAAATAGTAAAAAAATAACTTAAAATTGAATTTTGAAAATGAAAACGGTGGATTTTGGGCTCGAAATTGATGTCCACCAAGCATAGCTGGGTGGCCACGACGTGCGCGCCGAAAAGAGCTTTCCGGATTGGGGTCATAATAGCGATTCCGATAACCGTAGCCAAAGTTATGGCCAAATTACCAAAGACGCATCAAATTCCCCCAATTAAGGAAATAATGGTGATTCACTTTCCATCTTTGCGCCGATCCGCCATCTCATGGTATCTCAGCGCCATCATCATGCTATCTAACAAATCAGCATCACTCAACTCGAATCCCCCTGCATCACTTATTGAGTGTCAATGGTAAAATTCAAAAGCTACAATTAGGAAAAGATAGAGAGGTGTCGAATTTTTTTAAAATAGAGAGAGAAAAAAGGTAAAACTTAGTTTAGGAGAGACACGAGATAATAAACCAAATGGCCACTGAATTTTGTAAAAGGTTTTTACAGGATCACTAAATTTTAAAAATTACCTCATTCATCATTAAACTTTGCAAAAGGTTTCCCAAGGGTCACTAATTCAGTGATCCCCTAGGAAACCTTTTGCAAAATTTAGGAATTTTTTGGAAACTTTTTTGCAAAGTTTAGTGATGAATTGAGTGATTTTTAAAGTTCGGTGACCTCATGAAAATCTTTTGCAAAGTTCAGTCATGACTTGAGTAATTTTTAAAATTCAATGACCCCTTGAAAACTTTTTCCAAATTCAGTGACCATTTGGATTATCTCGAGACACATGGGTGAAAGTCAGAGAGAGAGTAGAAATTGGTATTTAGATTTTTTATTAAGGGTGATTGAGTCAATTTAAAAATACTTAGCTAACTAATCAAAACTTTTTGAAATACCATGTGTAATTATATTCATACCACAATTTTTATTTCTTGCACCACATTTTAATTACACTTAAGTTTCTCAATATTTAATCACTATAGTGTTTATGTCCCTAATGATTTTTCATGATATTACTTTTCGTTAATTAATACATTTTGTATTTGATAACAATTTAAGTCCAAAATTCCGTTGAAATAACTTATAAAAACTTATTTTTAATCATATTTTAATAAATAAATAAAAAAATATTAAAAATTTTCCTTACTTTAAAGTATGGAAACATAATATTTTAATTTAAATCATCATCAAGGATGATATATAGTAATTAATAAAACATTGAATACAAGAAATCAACGAAAAAAATTAAGAAAATAATTGTTACAACAAGCAAAGATTGATAAATTTAAAATGCAATTAAAATGTAGTGTAACAGATAAAAATTGTGGTGCCAATATAACCATCGGAAAGTGCTATATATACATAATTGTCTATATAATGGTGTCCATAATTACACGTGATATTGAATTCAATATTTAATTCAAATCTCACAATTGCACATTAGCAACTGGATGATTGACACATCACATTATGGACATCATCATGTGCAATAATTATGTACAAGTAGAATTTTCCTATAACCATCCATACCATATTTTAAAATGGTAAGTGAAAACCAATATTTTGTCCAATGTCCTTTATGAATATGACCAATAAGTCAAGTCAAAATTAGGCCTCGTTTGTTTCTCATTCTTTGGCCACAAAAATGAAAAATATGATCGTTATCTGCACACGATTTATGCAACGTGATTTTATACCACAAATGTACGGTGTCAAGTTTTGTAATATAGTATTAGAATAAGAGTGTCGAACCCACATGGACTGATAATTGAATCCTATCGAGTACTATAATTATTTTTTAACTTTCACTTTATTTAGACAATCAATGTTTTGACACGATACTTTATTGCTAAATTAAAATAAATGGGATGAAGATGTAAGGCGAACAAGACCAATTTATAAAGCTTCTTATCAAATTATGAATGCCTTATCAAATTATGAATGCCTAGAGAGTGATTTCACCGTACTATCGACAATGTTTTACAACCGTTATAACCTTTTTTGTCGATCTTTCCAAAATTTATAGGCAAGAACTCTAAATTGATTCCATTTTCCTCTCTCGAGCACCAAATAAAATATATTTCTATATTTTAATTCCAATATCTCTATTCCGAACTAAACGTATAGAAATTATCAAAACACTTAATTCTTTAAATGGAATTAGCTTCAAAGATTCGCACTTTCTCTCGAAATCTACGAAATCTAACTTATGTTATTCTTAGATCATGCCCAAATTTACCTCTCTCAAGCATCGAAATTTAAAGTATCTAATCAATCAATTAGTGTCCAATTAATTGAAAGTATTGCGCAAGAACAACATAAATAAATAACCGGAAAGATTAATTGAAATAATTATATAGAAATTAAAACATGTCTAAGTAGGCTACATCAAATCTCTAAGATTAAAGTCTAGTTCATAATGAAATTGATTGACATAATAAAATATACAATAAAGAACATGGAGAAGAGGTACGGAATCAGAAAAACTAGTGTTATTGCGCGAATTCATCCCTCAATCATCGTCAATTTTCTTGTAATTGGTTTTGTTGATCTTTGCCTCTTGAGATTTTCTCATTGCAATCCTCTTTTTCCACTATAAAAGAAGAAGCGCTGTTCTTTTCGTTCTCCTAAGTTAAGTAGTATGATGGATTTTACTTCCATAAGAGTTTGCGTTAAAAAAGGAATTTGTCCGATTTTTTTCGAAAAATGCCCACGTGCATGCAGTATACTTCCTTAGGCGCGTCGCATATCACTTCTACGTTCTGCATATGAAATTGAAGCCAGTGCGTGCGCGCACCACTATGAAATTTTTTCATATGTTGCACTTTGGTCCCTATAGTTCATTCTTCGTTCCTTTTGGTTCATATTGATATATTCATGATCATTCATCCTCCAATACTATTTAATTGTCTCTAGTTCTTCTTAAATCATCAACATTAGGTCTGAATAAACTCTTGGTACTTTGCGATTTAGTCCCCAAACTTTTGATTAAGCCCAAGTTAGCAAATTTCTCGCTCTTCTGTCCAATTTCATTGTTTTGCCTTAAGTTACACTTAACAAACGAAATATGTATGAAGTTAAGCATCGATTCATTCTAAATAACAAAAATTGCTCTAGTTTAATGAATGAAATAAGTGTATAAAATACTCTTACCATTATTTATCACATCAAGCCATCATATTTAACTTCCTCTCTCTTGTGTGGGTCCCGTAACGACTATATTTTCCATTCTCATTCTTAAAAGAATGAGGATCAAACGAGGGCTAAATAACTGACCACTTACTGGGGTCAATTAAACTTTTATGGAGTCAAATAAATTTGAATTTGAATCAAAATGACCTGAATGAACTCTAATTGTGTGTTTGATAGGTAGGAAATTCCATGAAAAATGGAATTGCAATTCCATTTTTTCATTTTTTTAGTGTTTGATTGCCAAAAATTTCCTTGGAATTTATTTTCCACCTTTTGATGCCACATATACATTTTCCTTCTTTTTGAGAAAAATGAATTCTCACCAAAATTGGTGAGAATTCATTTTCCTGGATTACTGTAGCAATGTTTGTTTTTCATTTTTTTTTGACAATGGAAACAAATTCTAAGAATAATTGTAAAAAAAATTCCTTTAATTGACAATTTTCATGTAAAATAAAATCAAACGAACACCAAAAGATAGATAATTTTCTTGAATTTTTTTGGGTTGGCAATGGAAACAAATTTCATCTCCAATACAGTAAAATCTATTCCTTTAATTGATAATTTTCATATAAAATAAAGTCAAACATACGTCAAAAATACTTTTATTTCAACATTTTCCACTTAAAAAATTATACCAATCAAATACAATAATTTATAATTCTCAAAAAAATAATTTCTAGACAATTCAATTCCCTGGAATTCGTTTTCAATTCAATTAATTTTCGTCTTTGCGATCAAACAGACCCTAATTGACTCGTCCTTGGAGAAAGCTTTTTTGGGTAAGTTATTTAAAACATAAGTCTTTAGTTAGAAAGTAATTAAGAGATTTTTATTTTTTTTAAAGTAAATTTTTGAACTAGAAAAGAAAATTTTAAACATGACATAGAATTTGCATAAATGTAATTTGATTCCTTTTTAGTTTATTAAGATATGCTCTTGATTTACGAATGTATATAGAGCCACGTGCCCACTTTGAGAATAAATAAAGTTGTTTTCTTTATCTTTTCCAATTCAAGAAATAATTTCCATTTTTATTTAATTATAAACCTTTTCAGAAAAAAAAAAGGAAAAAAGAAAGTAAATTGTATATTTAGTCCCAATCTTTCACGGAAACTATGATCCTATCCTAACTAGTTTTGTTTGTTTCTAACCTTTAATAAATTAGCAGACAATTTCTGTCCATTTTAAATTTAGTTAGAAGTTTTTAATGAAGGATAAAATAGTCCATATAACAAATAAAACAAAAAAGAAAAGAAACCTATTCAATCCCAACCCGTCTCTACAAAACTCCACCCAATCTTCTAAATTCATGTACGCTATACACAAGCAATTATGTACCCTCTTGGGCGATTGTTGATTTAAAACAGGATGTTGGAAAAATGAATATTTTTTTTCTTTACTATCTTTTTTTTATTGAATTTTTGTATTTGAACTATTTGTCCTCTATTAAAAGTCTTATGCAGCTATAGTTATTAAATACATATGAAACTGATTGATTCAATATGAAATCTAGTAAATTGATCTAGAGATTAATCTGGGTCTACTTTTAATTCAAAAAAATTACAGTATACGAGAGTTTAATATGTACCTCACCAAGCAACTTAGCTCTATTAATCGTCAAATAAATAATATACTCAAATATTGAATTGATTAATTTTTAATTTGCATCAATGATTCATTGCTTGAATTATTGACTTGATGGTTGAATCAATTACCCATCTTTTTAAGTATGTAATGATCGTATTGGGTTTGATAATTGTACGCAACTCACATGACTAGATTTCACACCTAAAATGGATTAAAACTTGAAATAGGATCCAACTATGCTAATTTATTAAAGTTTGGGGTAATAATGGGATAAAAAATGGTCAGGGACGCGATCGAAATTTTTATGAAAGGTTGGAGACTACATATGAAAACTTTCCAAAAAATTTAATCTAAAAGTACTCCTCCATAGTCGCAGTCCGCTGGCATTTACTTCTTGTAATAATTACTTTATATTTGAAAAATTATCACAGAAATTCATTTGTTCAAATCTTCGACTCATTATTAAAACCCTAATCGTAAGGATTTTCTTTATTAGCTTTTGGCTTTGAAATGCATTTTTCTGGAGGAAGAAGAAGATAGCGTGAAATTTTCTTCAAAAGATAAGATTCCTTCCTATTCTTCAGGTATTTAACACCTCTTCTCCTCTTTTTTCGATAAAATTACTTTATCTTGTTTCAACCAGTATTCATTTCTGTACTGTGTATGTTAGTTCAAGGATGGATATATACAGATAAGAGTTATACGAGTGTGTTTACATGTATCGGGTTTCTTTTCTGTTATGAGAAATCAGAACCCCAGAAGAGCGTTTGGTTCATTTCTAGTTGAGTAGCGACTGGTTATAGTGTTGTTTATTTACTTTCCTTTTGGTTTTATAGTTATTATTGATTTCGAAGTCTTTTCTCATTTTCTTTGTCGCCCAGAATGGCAACTCTTGAAGAACTTGTTGCTGCATCAAAAATCCTAGGTGAGTCTGCTGGAGAAGCGGTTATGGAGCCGGATGCCACGGGCTTTTCGGGTTTGGAACTGGGAGAAAATGGGGTTGAGGTTTCTGAGTTTAATAAAAATGCTGGGAATAATGATCACTCTGTTTTTAAGGCCAATAAGCGAGCTGTTGAGACTGAAAAAACAGTGGAGACTACTTTTGTGGGCAAGGGTCAGCTGCAATCTCACTTGAACGTTAAAGAGAATGAGGAAAAAGGGGCTGAGAATGAAATTTTTGTAGCTGGTAATGATAAGAACGTTTCAGTCAGAGAAGAAGAGTGTAATCAGAATGGAATTAATCTTATAGTGGATGTTCTTGGTTCTTTGGATGGTGTCGATGGGAGTAAGAAGTATTTTGAAACTGATGGCGGTGAAAGCTCTTTTGTAGAGAATGAAGGAGGCTTAAATATTACCTGTGTTCTAGATATCACGGGTCAAGATGATAAAGAAGAGGAGGATGGTCACGTGATGGAAAAACAGGAGCATGGTTTTTGTGTGGGAGATTTTGTTTGGGGTAAAATTAGAGGTCATCCTTGGTGGCCTGGACGGATATATGATCCTCAAGATGCGTCAGATTTTGCTATGAAGCATAGTCAGAGAGGTTGCCTCTTGGTTGCCTTCTTCGGGGATGGTTCCGGTTCTTGGTGCTTGCCAGCGCAGCTTATACCTTTTGCTAGCAATTTTGAGGAAATGTCAAAAGGAAGTAATTCTAAGAGCTTTCTCAATGCTGTGCAGAGGTCTATTGATGAGGTTGGTAGGGTGCTGGAGTTGGAGATGAGTTGCAAGTGTGTAGCAAAGGAGAGAAAAGCTGACCTTGCCAGGCCATTGGTGGTGAATGCTGGGCTGAAACCGGGAGTTCTCATGCCAGAGGTAGATATTAACCGCCTTTCTGTTCCTATATACGAACCTGCTGAAGTACTTGAAAAGGTTAAGAACCTCGCACAGGTTGTTTCTATCGGCAGTATGCTTGAGCTTGCAGTCTTGAAGAGTTGGCTCTCTTCCTTTTATCGTTCAAAGGGAGTTTACCAATTGGCTGTATATTATGAACCCCATCCAATCGAAGGTCTTGAAGACACCAGTGAAATTGGAGATGTGGTTGCAAATGGTTTTAGTCTTCCAATTGAAGGCCCGATTTTAGGTCCAGTTGAAGAAGACTGGCTCTCCTCATCTGGTACAGGTATGCAGCAGTTCCCAGCACCTTCAGGGGATAAGATTTATCGGAGAAGGAAGCAAAAAAGTGTTGCGGAGCTTATGGGAGAGACCCCTGATATTAAGCTCAAAGATAAGAAGAGAACATCAGCAAAAGATGGAACAGATCTTGTGAAGCCTACATCTGCAACAAGGAAGAAGAGCAAGTATTTATCTCCTCCCTACACGGAGAGGATAAATGAAGATTCTTCCGATGAAAATATTGTCAGAGAAGAAGCTAATGAGGCATCCACGCCAAGAGAAAGGAAGAAGAGCAAGTATTTATCTGCCCCCTACACAAATCTTAAACGAAGGGCAGGAAACTCGAGCTCAAACGGAGAGTCAGAAATTGAATCTGAGAAAATTGACAAGATGGTTCCGGTGGGAGAGCGCATGACAAACGCTGATGGAGATCTTTTTCCATCTCCTTCAATTTCCAATCCTGTGACTGTAAATATAATTCCAAGTAGACAGCAAAAGGGTATTGACTCGTCTACTCATGCAAGTTCTCAACAGGATGAGAATGATCTGAAGAAGATTTTTGACACAGTAGATGTTGATGCATCAGGTAATGGAGTGTTATCAAAGGTTCAATCTGCTGCGGTTGATCCTCTTTACTTGAGCAAGGAGGGTTCCCTTAATATGATTCGGGGATTTTTTTCAGCATTCAGGAGCTCAATCTATTTGGATGGATCAAACTATAAAGAATTTCATGGCCATCGACGAGGTAAGAAGAGAAAGTTATTGCATTTTGATCCGAAGAATCAAGGAAATGGCACAAGTAAAACAAAATCCAAGACTTCCGAGCCCAAAATTCCTGAAGCAGGTACCAGTAAGATTGACAGAAGTGCTTCATCAGCATCTCTCGTTATTACATTTTCCCCTGGATCTACTTTGCCATCAAAAGATGATGTTATTGGAATGTTCAGTAAGTTTGGGAGTCTGAACGAGAAAGACACAAATTTGGTGATGGATTCAAATGCTGTTCAGGTCGAGTACGTTAAGAATTCTGATGTAGAAAAAGCCTTCAGATCATCAGTAAACAAAGATTTATTTGGGTCTGCGATTCTCAACGGTAGTATACAGCATTCTTCCGTGACCCCTGAGAAGCCCGACTCTTTACAACTAGCAGGTGACGTAATTTCAGATATAGGTTTCATCAACCAAAAACTCGAAATGATGTCAAGCGTGATGGAAAATTGTAACTGTAAAATTTCACCTGAGAAATCGAGGCTCAAGGATGCGATGAAACATCTCTTGGAGAAGGTTGGAAGCACGGCGGAAAAGGTGAGAACCATGGTTGATACTACCTCAACTTAGAAGGAAAAAATGCTGCTCAGTGAAAGTTCAGGTTTGGGTTTTTAGTTGATAATTCCCTTTTGTCCATGTAGGAATTAGTTTGTGGTAGTTCGCTTATGACGTTGCTCTTCCAGATTCCTGTATGAAATTAGGAGAGAATAAATATATACGAGAAACTGCTAGTAATATTTAAAAGGATGATCTAAATCTCTGTTAAATCTGAAACTTTATGATTCTGCTAATATTTGTCCATTGTGCTTCTGCCTTGTTTCGATTCAGCCAGTTTCTGGGAAACATTTTTCTCCTCTTTCTGAGTTCATCTTGCGTTAGTTTACCCTTCACTTATTCTCTTAGCACATTACAATTTGGTCAAGTTAATCTAAAATTTATGGGGAAAGATAAAGAGCGTCCACAACATAAAACAAGCAATATTTACAAACCTGTTCCAAGTTATCACCCACAAAAGTTTCCATAAAACCATAGTAATATAGGAGAAATCATTTTCAACCTGTCCGGATGTGGTGTTACAACAGTTTTAAGAATATCAGAAATTTAATTAGAAGAGTAACGAAGCAATATCAAGAGACATAGACACCAAGTGGATATTAACATGGAGAATGATATGACGGGTATAATGGATCAATCATCAACAGGGTCTTGAGGAGTCTCGGATGCACTCCTCTTGATTGTAATGACTGGGCATTCGGCGTGCTTTACGCAAAATTCACTCACAGTTCCCACAAATACCCTGCAAATAATTTGCAATTTCATCATCTTAATCGAAAACATTAAAATCCATCAAGTGAAGGATTAAATAATTGAGGGGCCAAGGGGATATGTTTACTTCTTTTTCGAATTTTATTCCCTATTTGAGCTCCATTATTTTCTCATTAAAATGAAAAATATGATCGTTATCCATCATATCAAGTCACCATACTTGATTTTTTATCTCTTGTGTGGGGCCATAAATGTTATATTTTTCATTCTCATTTTTACAATAATGTGGCTCAAACGAGGGCTTAGTAACTTTGACGAAATTATTTGCAAAGTCAACATCTAAACCTATGACGGAAAGTTAAGTTTTCAATAAAAACGAGGTATACCTTTGGAAAGGACCAAGGCCCCTATTTCCAACAACAAGAAAATCCGGACGGACACGGTTTACCTCATGACAGATGACTTCTTTTGGATCACCTTTCTTAATCCATGCTTCACAGGCAACCTACAAACACAGCACAGGAGTGGGTACTGTAATGTTTTTATTTATTTATTTATTATTTTTTTGAGAACAAGTGATTGGTACTCCTATATCATGGCAGTGCTTGACAAAGTATTCCAACAGGTGAAGTCCCCTGATCTTGTTCCGGTGCTTCATGCTAGCAAAATCTTCAGGAGACGCGAAAATACTATCCATATCATCAAAACCTAGGTGGAATATATTGGAATAGAAGATCAATGTTATTTTTCCTTCACAGAAACATGTACATCGTGCAGATCAAGAGCGGGCAGAAAAGGGAAAACAACTTATTTCTGCCTTTCGGGAAGTATGACAGAATAAGTGGTGCTTATAAATTTAATCGAACAGATATTTGGAGACATGAGCATCCTATCCATATTACTTTACACAAAGGGACATCATTATCATTAAAATAAGTTAAGATTTCCACATTGTTTTGGATTCCAGCTGAGCAGAGATTCACAAGTCTAACAAGCTCGGGTTATATCAAGCACCCATCAGTTTTTGTGATATCAGAAAATTTATCAATTATCAAAGAGGATGATCCTATCAATACAGCAAGCAATTTTCCTGGTGCAATTGGGTGGCCCTGTGATTTGATTTAGAAATAATTTAAGAAGTGTAGCTCCAGTTGACTGTTCAGGTCATGGGCACGAGATGAATGCAATATAACAATTCAACATTTCTACCACACACTGAACACAAGTTGTGCCTGAATCTAAAAGAAAAAAAGAGTAATTTGGAAGATGAACTAACTTCCACCAATAGTTTGGCGTTACTAAAATGATATTAATATGCATTATTCCATGAATGACTTAAGAATACAGTTGCCCATTGTTCTAATTAAAAATGAAGGATGCAAGGAACACTTCCTACTTTGTATGTTACTTTGACCAAAGCACTTCTTGACTGAATTAACTACTACGATGTCAAACATATGATCAAGAACTTCTATACGCTCGATATATTTCTTCTTCATTCACTTCTACACAGAAGAAGAGGAACACATAACATCTTCCAAGGTACCAATAAGTGCATCCGTCTAAGTGGTCATCTTAGTATAGTGAAAGTATTCGCAAATATTCAGCATATTTGATTGGCTATTGAAAACATAAACATAGTACATGACAATCCTTGGAGGAAGTTTACCCTTGATGTCCTTAATCTCACAAATGTCGAATGCAACACAAATTACGTAAAAACCCAAGATACTGTAAATTGGAAATTCAAGGCTCCTCTAAATCTAATCAAAATAAATCATCAGTCACAGGAAACTATGCAGAAGATCAAAATTATGAGATCTCCTGGTCCCTGCGGGAACAAAAAAGAATTTCACGCTCTTATTTTCCGGAAGGGATGACAAGGCAAATCCTCTTGATTGCGGCTTTCTCTAGACCTCCAGGAAAAGCATGAACAATAATAGAAGTTACTAGTTTTAGGATTAAAAAAAAAAAAAAATTAATTTTTTCTAGAATATATGCAACTAACCAAGCCACTGAAAAACTCAAGTTAACTAACCTATAGCTCCAACAAGAAGTGGATTTATTCTTTTTTCCAACTGCAAATCACTCAATTCATTACGCAGTTTATCCTAAACACTTATTGCTCAAGTTTCCATGAAGTACAAAACTCAAACCAGAATGTCTATATTTTTTGAAAATAATAATAAGAAAACAGTTAAATAAAGGGAAAAAAATCCAAACAAAAAGATCTAAAACACCAGATGCAAGAACAACCGCACAAAAAAAAAAAAGGAAAAAAAACTCTCACCATATCTATATATGTAATCTATACATTGATAGTTACTAGCAAAGATATATACACGAATATTACAGAGAGAGAGCAGAGGAAGAACCGTCTTCATCGGGCACTTGGACATGGAGAAAGAGGAGCTTGAAACCAGAGGTATTGGAGCGAACGATTTTCTTCAGAGTCCACTCGAATGCTCCTCTACTGCTTATCGACGGGTGTGGATACCCCTTTATTGTGGACTCGTTCACCGCCACCATTACCCGTGTCGGTTCACCTTCTACTGCCATCTCACTCACTGAGTTAGACTCGGAATTCAGAAATCGCTGTTCCCACCTCCCTCTGCGAAGCGTCTAGCGACTCCGGGGTCTACAGCTGAATCAGCGTTTTTTTAAAAGGAAAATAATTCCTCCAACTTCCATTTAGTGTGCCTTTAAGTCCCTAACTTTCAAAGTCGAAGTTTTGGATCTCCAACCTCTCTTCAACCCATTGAACTCTTTGCAAAATTGAATTTTTATTTGAAGAAAATCGACAACTTGAATATTAAAATTATATAAAAGTACTATGTAATTTATAGTTGGACATAATATAGCTCCTATTTGATGATCATTATTTGACAAAAACAAAGTTTTAAATAATGATTTTTCGGAAAATATATGATTAAAAAATATAAAAAAATTTGAATTTATGTTCAGAATGTTTAGACCCTGTTTGATTCACATTCTTTCAAAAAAAAAAAAAAGCTAAATGTATAGCACTAAAAAGGTGATATGCACTTACAGCCTCCTCTAATGTGAGAGAGCTGTCATAGTTGCTATCAAAGCAACTGTACCTGCTGCATTTTTGTTCCAAAAAATATATTTTTAAACAATGATTTTACAACATTTTAATCACACATTTTTTAATAAAATAACAATACACGTAAATTCAAAACTTTTCATCATTTTTTAACCATATATTTTCTATCAATACACTATTCAAAAATGCAATCTTATAGAAATAATGTGGTTCAAATAAGGGTATAAAGAGTTTTGAATGTGTAATTAAAAATAAATATGTAGAATAAAGAGTTCTAAAATAATGATTATCAAACAAATGACATAGTTTGATGAATTTGCTTTTTAACTTATGGTCATGTACAATTTGACCGTCAATGTGTACAATTTCGTTTACGTGAACTTAAATTCACAATTTTATATAGATTAGAGGCTTAAAATCTTACTTTTAAAAGTCAGTGACTCAGAATCACTAAGGCCATGTTTGATTGCACCCCCAATTCCATGGAAAATGGAAATCAAATTTCATTTTCCACTTTTTTTCATGTTTAATAGGCAAAATTTGGCATGGAATTGGTTTTATATCTTTTCTTCACACGGTCACATTTTCATGGTTTTTGGGGGAATTTCTTTTCCCACCACTTCGGTGGGAAATGGTTTTCTAACTTTTTTTTCCCTTTCAAATTTTTGACAATAGGAACAAATTTTAAGAACAATTGTAAAAGAAAATATTTCTTAAATGACAACTTTCATGTAAAATAAAGTCAAACGAACAACAAAAGATAAATGATTTTCTTGGCTTTTTTTTTTGCAATAGAAACAAATTTCATCTCCAATACCAGTAAATTCTATCACTTTAATTGACAATTTTCATATAAAATAAAATCAAACAAACACCAAAAAAATACTTTTATTTCAACATTTTCCACGTGAAAAATTATACTAATCAAATATAATAATTTATAATTTTCAAAAAAATAATTTATAGGCAATTCAATTTCCTGAAATTCGTTTTGTTTCCACCCAAATTTCATCTTCACAATCAAACGGACCCTAAATTAAAAATTAAGGGAATTTAATTTTTCTTTTCCAAAAGCACATAATTATTGGCAAAATTGTTAATGGTTTATATTGAATTTCTGAAATATATGAATAACAAGTGTTATAAATATATAATTAAAATTAATACTATTTTTAACTTTGAACCAGACGGAAGCATAAGGTGGCACGCGGTTGTCCATAACACATGGTATTTTGCATTGATGGGGACGTTAGAATTCGCTTCGTGGTTAACGCGTCGTGTGGATATAAATGCATATATAAAATGGGTGAATGTACGTGCACAAGTAATTTATTTTAAATGCAAAAATCAACATCAACATGGTCAACAATAAATTGAATAACCTAACAATGTACGCCACAAGGGCTTCTTTCTGTTACGACGAACTCTAAGCTCATCAGAGAGATCCCGTGCCGAAAGGTAGACACATGTCTATCACGGCCTTTTACTCATATTTATACTTGTACAATTTTAATATTGAATGAAGAAAAAATTATTATAATTAGGTAAATTAAATAAAGGTATATTTGTAAACGAATAAAATCAAATATTCCCAATAAATAAATATGATTATATAATTTAAACAAAAAAATAAGAAAAATTAGTTTATGCCTCTGTTTGTTTTTCATTCTTTTCTTATTAAAATAAAAAATATGACCATTATCTATCACATCAAGACACAAAATTTGAATTTTATCTCTTGTGAGGGGCCCATAACGGCTATATTTTTTATTCTCATTTTTAAAAAAATGGGAGACAAACGCCCCCATATAAATGGGACGTATGAAGTAATAAGTCTAAAAACATCTCTAACTACAAAAGTTATCAAAATATACTTTCAAAATTAATAAACTTGTGAAATTTAAAATCAAGTGATTACATTTTGTGATCCGATAAAATTCTATGACCTACACAAAATTTTTTGTCACAATAGCATGTTAATCACAAATTACATAATATTATAATCACATAGATACTTTTATGAATTTTATATATTTAGCCCCCCTTTAGCCCCCATTTTTTGGAATTGAAATAGGTGGAATATTTTATTTTTTTTTTTGAAAAATAAGTGGTTAAAAAAGAAGAAAAATTTTTCGATTTACGCGTAATATTATTTCATGAAAGATTGTTTGATTGAAAATATGAGAGAGAAAAATGAAATGAAATATAATGGAATGAAAATTAATGGAACCAAACGAGGACTTTATCGTAAACAACACATTTTAATAAGTCACAAATTATGTAATTAATTGATCACAATTAGTTTTTAACTCATCACACTCCATCAACACGGGCAACATCTCCACCAAGTCAAATCCACCCCCTCCTCCACCAGGACTCCAAAATTACTGAAGAAGATATGAGTTGGGTCGGAACTCGTAGCCGGTCCGAGATGGAATGGCGGTTCAAGCGGAAAGCTATGAAAACCTTCTGGATTTTCAACGAAAAAGATGAACTGGTCGAATCTGATCCATTGAAGCGGGATATGGAGAGAGATTCTGCATATTTTCTATGAAAAAAACTGGAGAGAAGTTGATTAACAATGATCGGAGGGACTACCCACATAAACTAGATGAACTCGAAAAAATCTTAAAAGCCATAAATGAAGCTACTTCAATTCATGATCAGAAATGCTCTTTCAACAAATTTTTGTAGATTTGATAGTTAAGAAACATGGGAGAAGTGCACTGACAGGGGAGAGTGGAAGAGGGAAAGCTTAGCCCGATTTGTCCCCATTCTTTTAAAAATCATGCAACTTTGCCAAAATGATTTGACAAAGAGCTTGATATAATTGCATATAATAGCAAATAATTAATTAAGAGGAAATTACAAAATCTCGAATATTTCAAGATCACAGTGCAAAAGTAAGGTGTACAAATTTTTCATTCATAATTAAGGTATTGATTTAACTATTAGTTTTAATAATATCAATATAAAATATATTAATCCTATTTCATTCCAATCCAATTATAAACCCTAAAATTCAAATTCATTTCTCTCTATTTCTCTTTGCTCACTCTCCCCACTTAACCCACTCCTCAGGTGGTATTGCCCACTCCGGGAGACCATCGCCGCCCATTGTCGGAGGTCGCCGCCGCAGCACGGTGATAGAGAAGAGAATTTCTATTATTTGATCTGTCGATTTGTGAAGAAGAGGATAAACAACATAAAGGAGAAGAACTGAAACCGTCAATGCTTCACTCCTAGAGATTGCCGCCTATTGCCGGAGACCACCGCCACAACACGACGATGAGAAGAGGATTCTGTAATTTGATCTGTTGAATTACTCATTTGGATTTGCGAAGAGAATTTTTGTAATTCGATTTGCCGAATTAGTCAATTGGATCTGCCAAATTTCTATAATATTTTTCTTTTCACCAGTAAATATGTTGTAGTGGTGATGGTGCTTTTGTGGTCAATGGTGATGGTGTTTCTGTAGTGGGGATTTGAGGGTGGTGGATCTAGTAGTTGGGTGGGTTTTATTGAATTAAGCAGTGGTTTGGGGATCTTTTGGTGGTTTTGGGGGGTTTTAGGTGTTTTTGTTGGTTGTTCAAGAAGAGGTATTGGTGATGATTGTGGATATAGCTACTATTTTGTTGGCAATGTAGATGGAGGTGTTCACAGGGCTGGTGGTTGTGCTGTGGTGCTGGCAAGGGTGGTCATAAGTGGAGGGAGTGTTGGCGGCGGTGGTGCCCAACTATTGTTGTGTTGTTGTTGTTGTTGATGATGGTGGTAGTGGTTATTGTGGTAGCAATGACGGTGACATGTGGGGGTGTGTGTGACCAAATATTTAGACGTGTGTGACCAACCATTTGTCTGATTTACGACTAAATAATGGGTGTCTGTGACTCAAAAATAATTTGTGACCAATAAACTGTAACTTATGTGACTTAGAGATAAAATGTGACCTGTAATTTGAATAATTTGTGATCTCGAAATAATATGTGACTTACAAAATTTTTGATTTGTGACCACGAAAAAAAATTAATTGGACGATATGTGACCAGTAAATAAATTTGTGACCTATAATTATGAACTTGTGACCATTAATCATGTAACTGTGACTTAATTATCTTTATTTAATAAATATTATTAATTAATAAAATAAATATCTGATTTTTGAATTGGGGTAAACATAACACCTGAAATTTGATTTTTTCTCAATAATTAAATGAAAAAAATTGACTATATTTTACACTATCCAATGATATAATGCCACGTTAAATTATGTCAAATTTTATGTCAACCTAACATGATTGATTTGTACAAATTAGATTGACAAATTTGGTTTACAAACTATGTATTTGCAACATTTAGGATAATCATTTCAAAAACAATTTTGGATCAATAGAATTCAATGGCCTAAATTTTGCCAATAATTAGTTTATAAACAAATTTTGTTTATGTACAACTAGATTAAGCCCTTGTTTGATCTCTATTTTGGGAGCAATAATGCATTTTGAATAATAGATTGATGAAGAATATGTTGTTAAAAATTAAAGAAATTTTTTTTATCTTCGTGTGATATTATTTTATTGAAAAATGTGCGATTGAAATGAATTTTGAAAAAAATGAATTTTTAGAACAATGAGAGTCAAGCAAGGACTAATTTTTCTTTCAAAACTAATCTTCTATGTACTCATTTTTAATTAGACGTAAACTCCAAAAAAATAATAATAATAATAATAACCACATATTCTTTAAAAACTCACTATTAAAAACAATATTTTAAAAATAAAAAAATAAAAAAAAATTGCCTATCAAAGAGGACTTTAGTGGTCAATCTAATAAATGCTCATCATTTGTGATTTTTAATTGGCAATTAACTGTACCTGAATTTTTAAAAAATATATAACTTGATTAATGTAATTAAAACTTAAAATGTCGGTTTTGAAGTAAATTCAATTTTTTTTCCTTTGTATCAATCCAGTAAAAAGAATGTTCTTTCTAGCTTCGCCTCTATATGTAATATGTTTATTCCAATAATAACAGAATGAATGCGAACAAAAAAATATCACAAGATGACTAGTAATTTCTAGTTTTTACAGATTTGGATATTGATTGATTGGTAGAACTATGCAAGTATAAGTCTTATGAGTCAAGTAATTGTGTATAAGATATTATTTTTACGAGTGTCAAATACTTAGCCCTTGTTTGAACCACATTAATTTCATAAAAATATATTTTTAAATAGTGTATTGGCGAAAAATGTGGGGTTAAAAAATAAGGAAGAGCTTCGAATTTGCGTCTAATATTATTTTATTGAATAATGTATAGTTGAAATGATGTCAAATCACTGTTTAAGAATGTATTATTTTTTAAAATAATATGGGTCAAATAGGGCCTTAATCCTATTATAATTAGATTAAAGCCACTTAACCAAACTTAAAAACAAAGAGTGAAGGTTCGGGTTGATGTGTTAGAAAATGATTGAGTATTTTTTTTTTTAATATTTTCAAACTGTTCAATCATGTATCGACATATGTCTCATCTGAATTTGAACCTGGATTTAAGCTTGTATATATAGCATGATTGTTATAATTAACACTAATTCTAATCGAATAGCAAATTATGATTGGTTGATTTTGCAACTAATTATCTAAATTTAATCTAATGTGCAACTAAGAAACGCTTATAAAGTTAAATAAAGACAAGCACTAAGACTACATATCTCCCGTTATTACTCCATTTTAACACAATTCAAGATAATGACAATACTTATTTAATCTAGACTATTAATGTTCCTATTTCGTAACATAATATTTCTCGAGTCAAATTAAATATATCTTTACATATGACATTCTTACATCTTTATGAAATTTGCAAATATAAAAAGATACATTAAAATATTAGAACATCTAATATAATTAAAATAACGATATCTTTATTCTCTATTGGACATTACAACAATTATTATTACATGCTATATTCCTAATAATTTCTCTCGAATAAATAAAAATCATACATTAATTCAACTATTAATTACGTAATTGAAACTACTATAACAATCATTTCTAGATAAACAAGTAAGAGGAAAACCCACGTATTCTTGAATCTCTTCAATTCTTATTCAACAATATCATTTTGAACCTTTTTCTTCTCCGCTCAAAATCTAAGAAATAATCATTAATAGTGAAATCTTGTTTCTTTCCTCTTGATCTCTCCAATGCTTGGTGTCCTGATATTGGAACTCTAAATTGGGCTAAAAATGTGGTAGAATTACGTTGCATAAATGAGTTAAGAGTCGAAAATGGAGAAAAAAAAATTCATGTCGTTTTGTAATGCGTATGATTATACCTAGTTGCTCTACGAAATTCAACAATCAGGTCTTGAGATCTTAAGTAGTACTTTTCTTGTTTTAACTATGATCTCTAATTTTTTCTTCTTTTATCTTGAGCCCCTTTTTATGTTTTTAATTTGGAAAAAATTCATAATTAAGAGGTTAAGTATCACTCATTTCAAAATTAAGAACAAAAGTTTCAAATTTCAAAAATCAGATATTTATTAAAATTTATTTATGATCTAATTAATTAATTATATATTTTATAATTAAATATATTAAGGTCACGAATCTATACAATATGATTACAAATTAATGATTTAGTTAATCACATATTATTTTTAGGTCACAAATCAAAATTTTTATATATCACAAATTATTTTACGATCACAATTCAAAAATTTTATAGATCACAATTTGTTCATCGACCACAAATCAAAAATTTATAAATCATAATTTATTTATTGATCACAAATATTATAAGTCACAGCTTAGTATACAATCACAAATTATCAAATTATATGTCACATATGAACAATTTTGAAGGTCACACATTATTTCTTAGTCACAATTCTTCTTTCCATCGGTCACAGATTAACCAATTTAATGGTCACAATCAACTAAATAATTTGTAACCATCACCAACACCTACAACCACTATCTCACCACTATTTCCAGCAGTAGGACCACCACTTGCAACCACTATAATCACAGCTTATTTATAGGTACATATTATCAAATTAATTGGTCATAAATTATCATCCATTTGTCTCACCTTACCACACCCTATTCCACTGCTGTCGAGCACCACCCAAAACATCACAACCCTAATTCCAGCACCACCATCAAAGTAGAATAAAGCTACTTTACCCGAATGTTGACATTCTCTCACATGCCGTAGGTCCCACGCGAATAAAAAAGTCTAAAAAAGTGGGGCCCCACCATTGCGAGAGTCGATCACCTCCTTTGTAAAAAAAAATCGAGCACTGTAGCGGGATTGATCAAAGTATTACTACCATCATCACTTGCACCAACAACGACTACTGCTTTCTTTTTCTCTACCTTCAATTAACCACACAAACATACTTAAACTATAGATTCAACGTCGCTACCACAACCACCATTGCACCTCCACTGCTCGCACCAATAGCCAAATAGCGCCACCACCACCACACCAATACCACCAATACTGCCTATATCAACAATCTAACACACAGTCTACACATATGCATAGATCACATCACACAGAAATATTGCACCACATCTTTACCACCACGATAATACCACCGCCACTTGCATCAAAACCCAACCGCAATCCTTGTGCCCACACACAGACACACAGGGATTGTAGATTGCACACACAACCACACAGATTTAAATCCTAATTTTGACATTGATCATTGACGTGCCTCCATCGCTCGAAGATGTTGTAGATCGCTTTCCACCACAGATCACACACAAACACAGATTGCACACAAATAGAGAAAAGTATAGCTGAGAGAACCGCCTGTGCTACCCACACAAGAAGCAGCACTATCCCATTGTGTGGTCTCCCAAGACTGTAGTCGTCATTGCGTGCTACCATGCTGCCTGGCCTCTCGAGAGTGGCGCCATTGTCATTGCTACATGCTACTAACAAGAACGCCATCGGCCCTTTGTGCTACCAACGTTGCGGGGCCTCTCGCCCCGTAATTGTGGTCGATGTGCGACACTGGAAGAGAGAGAAAAGAGAAAGAGAGAGAGAGAATGTTATAGAAATATTTAGGCTGCGGTTGGTTTAGTTTTCTATTTTCCATTTTCGATTTCAAAAAGGTTTTTAGTTTTCTCAGAAAATGCCACGTTTTGGGTATTTTCCAGTTTTTGGACATTTATAACTGAAGACGCTCAAAACGATAAAAAAAACTATTTTGCGTTTTCAGTTATAAATTTTACCAACAAGGAAAACACATTTTTTATTCACTTGGGACCCATTTTCAAAAACGAGAAACTAAACGCATTTTCTGCATTTTGAAAACAGAAAACGAAAAATAGCCCGAAAACGCCAAACCAACCGCAGCCTTAGGGTTTGGAAGTGAAACGGGTTGGATGGGGTATTATAATTAATTAATTTAATTTTATAATATTATTATTAATATTTAGAATTTTAATTATGTCTAATTTTTGAAAGAAAAATATGTAACTCTTAATTATGAATTGAGATTTTAAAAACACATAGTTCTTGTAATTTCTACTTTCAATTTTCACGAGTCTTTTAACTTCTAATCCATGCAAATACCTCCTAGTGCTTGTTTATAAAACTTTACTAAAAATATGTAAAGTTTTTAACGAGTCAAACATCAATTTTAACATGCATTTTATATAATTCATAACTTAGTCCCCATTTGGTTCTGATTTTTCACCTCAAAGAAATTCAAATTTTTTATTGTTAATTTCAATAGTCAGCCATTATTTTTTACTTCTTCACTCACAAGTGAAACCCACATTTCTTTCTAACGGTAAAAAATTGATGAGAAAATTAGGCCCAATACTCTAAAAAATTAACTAAATTGATAAATACCCTAATAACTAATTAAATCAATTGAGAACGTATTAAATATGTTATAAAATCCCCAAAACACCCATATATCTATCATCAAATTTCTACTACAAAGAATTAATAGCCACCACATAGTAATCAAATTCTGCCTACTCTCGACCTCATTTCTCCCCATTAATGGCCAGAGTAGTATGCTCAAATCTTATTTCTTCAGTTTCATCATTTTAACTGACACCTTCACTACGGTTCTAATAACCAAATCTTTCAAATTTTTCGAAGATATTTAAAGCGGTGGATGATTTTCATGCTAATATGGTTTTCAGCAGTGGCGAAGTGGGAGTGTTGATGCTGTTTATGGTGGTTTGGGGCCTCAACGATTTTCAGTAGGGGCGACGTCGAGGTGTGGTCGTGGTATTGCGTCGGGGTGTGGTGGTGTTGATACTACTTGTGGTGGTGGTAGTGACGGTTTAAGACTACCGTGGTTTTCAACAGTGGTGGCATCGAGGTGTGGTGGTGGTGTTGATGCTCCTTGTGATGGTGGTAGTGGTGGTTTTGGTGTTGGGGGTTTTAAATTATTTTTGTTGGTTGTGCAGTAGATGTGCTGGCATGAGTATAACTGAAGAAGAAAAGACCCAATATTTTTAAAGGTTTCGATGAGCATATAATTCATTTCAGTAGAGAAAGTGGGGTCAATGAGGGGTAAGGAACAGTGAAAAACAGCTAACGTGTGTTGGGGGAAGTCGTGGTTGGACTAAACCAGCAAATTAAAGTGTTATTTCTTTCCTAGTATTAGATATACCTAAGTGTGCATGGATATGAGTATTAGTTGTGAAGTGTGTGTAAGGATGGTGGCTTGGCCTTTTAACCCACGAGCTCAGCTCGGCTCGGGCTCGAGGCGAGCCGAGCTCATGGCTCATGAAAAATGATGCTCGGAACTCGAGGGCGAGCTTAGATCGGCCCACGAGCTTGCGAGCCTAGCCAAGACCATGAGCTCGTGAACTTTGTGTACCCATGAGCCACTTGCGGGCTTGACGAGCCGAGTAGGCTCGACTCCTGGAATTGAGGTGACGAGCCCGAGCTACCCATGAGTCGAGCGGCCTAGTCGACGAGTCGCTCGATTCGTTTGACATCCCTAAGTGTGTGTGACTAGAGTAAATGCATGAATCTTGACATGGATAAATTAGATTCCAAAACGTGTTGATTGACTTCATATATCAAAAATATAGTTTTAAGGATTTGTTTGATTTTGAGAACTCAAAAATTATCTTTAAAATTAGAATATTAGTGTTAGAATTACTTTTTTTTTTTTATTAATTGTGTCACTTTTTTATCTTCTTAAAGAAGTGAAATGATTGTCTTGGACATGATGATTATATTAAGAATCGGCACTACACTCACGCGTATTGTCTTGAACGTACTGAATATATTAAGAACATGATTATCGTTTTTTCTATACAAATGAATTGTGCTATTTTGGCGTGTCATTTTTTTTTTTTTTGAATTTTGTCAATTTTTGAGTATTTTTATCACTTTTTTTGAATTGTGAAAAGTGACATCTGTCACTTTTTAATTTTACATAGTATTCTTTACTTTCAAAAATTTCTTCCTATGATTTTCCAAAATGCCCTGCCAAAATTTGATTCCCATAATGGCCCTTGTATAAACTTTTCAAATCAACGTTCCTTCGACTTTTATCTTTTCGTGCACTCCATTTCTCGGAAGAACATTGCTGCAAGGCTGCAATTGAAGAAATATATATATTTCACCCGACAAAACACAGTTTTTTCAAAAGAAAAGAAAAGAAAAGAAAAGAAAATTCCCAAAGCTTCCCTTGTTGACTTCTTCCACTCTCTTCCGATATATTCCTT
>NC_036243.1:9845512-9922663 GCF_002742605.1 Olea europaea var. sylvestris | reverse complement strand
GTGGGTTATTTTTTGCAATATTTTAATTCACATGGGGTCGACCCCATGTAAGTGCCTGTAAGATTTATGTGGATTATTTTTCTGTACAACCGGATTTTTCCTTTTTTCAAACTCTTTAAAAAATATGCCTTATAATTACAATTTTTTATTTTATTTTATTTAAGAAACTTGATAAAATATTTCTACAACTTGATTAAATCATAATGATCAAGACCGAATATCTATTTTATAGTAGAATCATGGTAATATTCCAAACGTAGCTCTTGTATGACAATTTTTATTAGATTATAAGTTGGCTAAACTTTATTTTTGACCACATATTTCATTGGATCTAGAATTTTTAATCATATTTAACGAGATCCACCAGCAAATAATTTCAAAGAGTTTTGTTAAACAAGGACTTAATAAATGACTTGAACATGTTTTTAATGTTTGATATAGTAATAAAAAATAGCTTATCTATTTCATTGGAAATGTTTTGCCGTTTCACTTAGTCATCACGTTTGTGTCTGCATTTGACATGTTTTAATGTTTGATATGGCTAATCTTCGTTTCACATGTTTAGCTTAATTAGATTATTTCAAGGGTATAATAGTTAAATAGTTTGCACAACAACCCAATGCAGTGCATCGTATTGGGTCTTTTACTCAGTAAAGAAATGAATTATCACATATAGGAGGTAGCGTTATTCTAAAAGTCATTTTTAATGGGTTCGTAAAGTCAACTTACGAGTTTGAGAATGAGTTTGATTATGTTTTCAAAACAACTTTATCTAAATACTAAGATGTATGAGAGTGATAAATCGATATATACTTTTAAGCAAAAAGTTGTTAAAAAGGAATATTTTAGCAAAGTCGACTATGAAAACTTCAACTACGTCATGCAAAATCGTTCTATTATACATAGTATATATTTCATTTACTAGAAAATTTCATATCTAAGAGGTTAAGTATCACCAATTTCAAAATTAAGAACAAAGATTTCAAATTTCGAAAATCAGATATTTATTAAAATTTGTTTATTATTTAATTAATTAATTATATATTAAGATCACAGATCTATACAATTTGTTAACAAATTGGTGATTTAACTAGTCATGTATTATTTTTTCGATCACAAATACGAATTTTTATACGTCATAAATTATTTTACAGTTACAATTTAAAAAATTTATAGGTCACAATTTATTTATCGATCACAAATAAAAAATTTATAAGTCACAATTTATTTATCTGTCACAAATATCGTAAGTCACAACTTATTATACAATCACAAATTATCAAATTATATGTCACATATGAACAATTTTGAAGGTCACACATTATTTCTTAGTCACAATTCTTCTTTCCATCGGTCACAGATTAACCAATTTAATGGTCACAATCAACTAAATAATTTGTAACCATCACCAACACCTACAACCACTATCTCACCACTATTTCCAGCAGTAGGACCACCACTTGCAACCACTATAATCACAGCTTATTTATAGGTACATATTATCAAATTAATTGGTCATAAATTATCATCCATTTGTCTCACCTTACCACACCCTATTCCACTGCTGTCGAGCACCACCCAAAACATCACAACCCTAATTCCAGCACCACCATCAAAGTAGAATAAAGCTACTTTACCCGAATGTTGACATTCTCTCACATGCCGTAGGTCCCACGCGAATAAAAAAGTCTAAAAAAGTGGGCCCCCACCATTGCGAGAGTCGATCACCTCCTTTGTCAAAAAAAATCGAGCACTGTAGCGGGATTGATCAAAGTATTACTACCATCATCACTTGCACCAACAACGACTACTACTTTCTTTTTCTCTACCTTCAATTAACCACACAAACATACTTAAACTATAGATTCAACGTCGCTACCACAACCACCATTGCACCTCCACTGCTCGCACCAATAGCCAAATAGCGCCACCACCACCACACCAATACCACCAATACTGCCTATATCAACAATCTAACACACAGTCTACACATATGCATAGATCACATCACACAGAAATATTGCACCACATCTTTACCACCACGATAATACCACCGCCACTTGCATCAAAACCCAACCGCAATCCTTGTGCCCACACACAGACACACAGGGATTGTAGATTGCACACACAACCACACAGATTTAAATCCTAATTTTGACATTGATCATTGACGTGCCTCCATCGCTCGAAGATGTTGTAGATCGCTTTCCACCACAGATCACACACAAACACAGATTGCACACAAATAGAGAAAAGTATAGCTGAGAGAACCGCCTGTGCTACCCACACAAGAAGCAGCACTATCCCATTGTGTGGTCTCCCAAGACTGTAGTCGTCGTTGCGTGCTACCATGCTGCCTGGCCTCTCGAGAGTGGCGCCATTGTCATTGCTACATGCTACTAACAAGAACGCCATCGTCCCTTTGTGCTACCAACGTTGCGGGGCCTCTCGCCCCGTAATTGTGGTCGATGTGCGACACTGGAAGAGAGAGAAAAGACAAAGAGAGAGAGAGAATGTTATAGAAATATTTAGGCTGCGGTTGGTTTAGTTTTCTATTTTCCATTTTCGATTTCAAAAAGGTTTTTAGTTTTCTCAGAAAATGCCACGTTTTGGGTATTTTCCATTTTTTGGACATTTATAACTGAAGACGCTCAAAACGATAAAAAAACCATTTTGCGTTTTCAGTTATAAATTTTACCAACAAGGAAAACACATTTTTTATTCACTCGGGACCCATTTTCAAAAACGAGAAATGATAAGTGTGTTTTTACACACTTATTTGGATCATAAACATGACTTAAACATGGATAAAATGGTGGAATTGTGACTTAATCCAGTTAAATTTATGTATTGTAGGTAATTCAATGGAAATTGTGAAATTCAGGAGAAAAGAGCCGAAGAAGGACCAAAACGCAACAATTTGATAGTTCGAGGACCAAAGGTGCAAATATTGAAAAGTTGAGCTAAATGAAAAAAGAGAGGGAAGACATGCCAAGTATGAGCTCAATGACAAAGCAAAACAATTGGAAGAAGAAAATATTGAATAGGGACTGAAATGAAGACAATTGAAAGTTGGAGGACTAAAGCGCAAATACTCAAAAGATATGCCGAATGAGGGGCATAAGAATTGATGGTATCAATCATCAATTGGAAGATAAAATTTGTTGAAAAGATGAAGAAATCGAAGAAAGAAGTCAAGAGAAGCAACAAAGAAGTTCGGGGACCAAATTGAACAAACCACATAGATGTTACATCTATGCGACCGCATAGTGTAACCTTCTATGCGGTCGCATAGAGTTATTTTCAACTCTCGGGCGCAGTTTTTCGTTTTGGTTGAAACTCTTTTCCTACCTAATTTGGACGCGATATAAATACCAAAATTCATCATATGAAGAAAAAAGAACGACCAGGGAGAAGGAAGAGACCAAAATTGGAGGCAAGAAACTTGATTTTGGATTCAATTTCACACGGGCTCGAGACGGGATTGAAGATTATACACACGGATTGAAGAACTTCTATACGGGTGTATTCTTATTATCTTTTAATTTCGTTTTTCAATTTCTTGATTTTTAAATTATTTTTGTTGGTTGTGCAGTAGATGTGCTGGCATGAGTATAACTGAAGAAGAAAAGACCCAATATTTTTAAAGGTTTCGATGAGCATATAATTCATTTCAGTAGAGAAAGTGGGGTCAATGAGGGGTAAGGAACAGTGAAAAACAGCTAACGTGTGTTGGGGGAAGTCGTGGTTGGACTAAACCAGCAAATTAAAGTGTTATTTCTTTCCTAGTATTAGATATACCTAAGTGTGCATGGATATGAGTATTAGTTGTGAAGTGTGTGTAAGGATGGTGGCTTGGCCTTTTAACCCACGAGCTCAGCTCGGCTCGGGCTCGAGGCGAGCCGAGCTCATGGCTCATGAAAAATGATGCTCGGAACTCGAGGGCGAGCTTAGATCGGCCCACGAGCTTGCGAGCCTAGCCAAGACCATGAGCTCGTGAACTTTGTGTACCCATGAGCCACTTGCGGGCTTGACGAGCCGAGTAGGCTCGACTCCTGGAATTGAGGTGACGAGCCCGAGCTACCCATGAGTCGAGCGGCCTAGTCGACGAGTCGCTCGATTCGTTTGACATCCCTAAGTGTGTGTGACTAGAGTAAATGCATGAATCTTGACATGGATAAATTAGATTCCAAAACGTGTTGATTGACTTCATATATCAAAAATATAGTTTTAAGGATTTTGTTTGATTTGAGAACTCAAAAATTATCTTTAAAAATTAGAATATTAGTGTTAGAATTACTTTTTTTTTTTATTAATTGTGTCACTTTTTTATCTTCTTAAAGAAGTGAAATGATTGTCTTGGACATGATGATTATATTAAGAATCGGCACTACACTCACGCGTATTGTCTTGAACGTACTGAATATATTAAGAACATGATTATCGTTTTTTCTATACAAATGAATTGTGCTATTTTGGCGTGTCATTTTTTTTTTTTTTGAATTTTGTCAATTTTTGAGTATTTTTATCACTTTTTTTGAATTGTGAAAAAGTGACATCTGTCACTTTTTAATTTTACATAGTATTCTTTACTTTCAAAAATTTCTTCCTATGATTTTCCAAAATGCCCTGCCAAAATTTGATTCCCATAATGGCCCTTGTATAAACTTTTCAAATCAACGTTCCTTCGACTTTTATCTTTTCGTGCACTCCATTTCTCGGAAGAACATTGCTGCAAGGCTGCAATTGAAGAAATATATATATTTCACCCGACAAAACACAGTTTTTTCAAAAGAAAAGAAAAGAAAAGAAAATTCCCAAAGCTTCCCTTGTTGACTTCTTCCACTCTCTTCCGATATATTCCTTGAAACCCTAATTAGAGAGCGATGGATATTTCAACTCCTACATTCCCCGTACACCACTCCACTCTATCTCTCGATATTGAGGCAAGTTAATTTTCTACTTATTAAATCCCAAAATACTCGTATGAATTTAATTTGGAGTGAATTTTTGTTCTACTGTTCTGAGTAAGATTGAATATAGAATAATCAGATGTTCCCACTGTCTGTCTGCTTGTTTTTATTTTATTTTTTTATCTGAAATAATTCAAAGTAATGTGCCTTAAGCTGAAGCTGAAGCTGAAGCTGAAGCTGAAGTAATTTTGATTTATTATTATTATTATTTTTTTTTAATTTTAATTTTATTATTATTATTTTTTTTTACCGAATTGGTTACAATTTCCCAATTTTGATTTTGGTTTGAATTCGAACTCCTGGGTTTTCCAATTTTGCCTGTTAGGTTAATTATTTTGCTCGTGTTATGGTGGCAGGGGCATAAAACAGAGATAATCATTAGCAGTTATGAGGATCATTTCCTTGTGAGTTTCTGATCCTGGTTTGTATTTGAAGTATATCTATGTTTACGAGAAAATCTGAAATCTTAAAAATCTTCTAGGTTATTGTGACCCAAATTGGAAGCATGGGGACGATATTGCATGCCAGGTGAACAGACTTGTAATTCATTAGACTAGATGGTATTATGTTGGAAATCAATGATTTTATATGTTTGATTTTATTTGGCATAGAAGGAGAAAATAACATTTGTAAAATTGGTTGAGGTGGCAAATTTGGCTGTTGACATAGTTCTAATTTGGCAACAATGAGGATTAAGTTTTCAATTACAAGTCTGTCTGTCCCAATTCCGTGGTGTTCTGTCCTTCTACCTTGATTTTGTACAGATATAAGTGAAAGAATATGGAGTTCCTGTATGAAACAAAACTAAGTAGCTATGATGCACGGACACGGACACGGACACGTGTGTCCGACACGATACGTTTCGGATACGTCGACTCGTAATTTTTCAAAAAAGTACCGACACAACACATCGTTGACATGTTCATTAAATTTTTCATTTATATAGTTTAAATTTAGTTTTATACTTATTATTGATTTTTCTTGTTGAAATTTTTTAAATATGAGTAGTTATTTGTTATTTATTAATAACTTAATAGCTCTAGTAAAAAAGAAAAATGATTATTGTAAAGTGTCCATGCTACAGAGCTAAGTAGTAAGTACTGTTATGGGACTTATCTCAAAGGAAAGCAAGATAGATAAAGAACAATAGAAAGTGCAAAAGTCTAGGTTTCATTCTTATATCAAGATAAGAGACTAAATAATGAATAAATTCTAGAGCAAGACTTGAAAACCCATATTTATGGATCAAGAGAGGCCATAGTCAGGTGACCTGGACTGAATAGGATAAGTTCCATGGCTCAGCACACTTAAATTAAATTGTTTATAAATTCTTCCCCAAAGAAGGCTAAATCTCTGCCTTGAAGACCTATTAAGGAGACCAAGGTTCCCTACAGAATTTTCAATTAGTGCATTGGCCCATAAGGCTTTTGTTGTTTGTATAAAGAAAGAGAACGTTTATTTGCATATAGAACATGTATCTTCTATGTCCCTCAATTTTTTTTTTAATTTGTTTCTTACAACTTTTGAGATTCCTCTCTATTAGTACTTAGGAGGAGAGGAAAATGATTGAGGTCACCTTGTGCACCACGTACTCTAACTTGGCAAAAAAGTGAATGAGGATGTTATCTAATTTGGGAGAAGAAATTTCAACCATTATTTTAAATCTAGTACTGACTTCTATTTAACCATTTTTTGATCGATTGGGTGGGTGACAGAAACTGAGCAGATGCCCTCAGAAAATACAAGGGTTAGCTAGTAATTTTGGGATACTCCCAATATGTGATTAGCGGAGAATGCCAAACTTAAAAAAATATATTGTTAACGGTTTCTTCAATTAGGTAATAATGTATCGGTGGCTTAAGATTGTACCATAATAGCTTTTTCATGGTCTATTAGATGCTTAGTTTGACCTTCCATTTTTTCAAATTTTCTGAGTCACCTTTTACTGTCAGGGAGTTGCACAGTCCAGTGCTTCTGAGTTCTGATGAAGTAATACTGTTAGAAGATCGTGTTTGTTTCCCTGAAGCCATATTCAAAATCATTAATCTTTAACTTCCTTCAGGTCTGATTATGATCTAAATGACCAAACAAGTAAACTTATCTATTGTGTGTTTATGTTGTGAGTTCAATATTTTACATCAGTCTAACGGGTGATCAATTATTTGCTTATAATCCAACTTATGTGGCGATCGTCTGTATGTAAGGAACGCAAACATAGATGCAAATGTTTTAATCCACTGTAGGGTGTGAGCCCAAGAGCATGTGGTCTAGACCTATTTCCAATCTTTATAGGTATCTAAATATATGAGTTTTTGCATTAGTCATTGTATGTTAAATGTTTTTCATGACAAATCACTAGTGAATTAAGAAACGAGGCATGACTCATATTTTACGATTTGACTGAGTATGTTCTTATGATGTTTGCTATCTTAAAAAAATTTATTTGAGAACGTTTGTCTTGGAAATTTATGTTGCATTTGAGGAGTGGTAAATTTTGAAATGTTTAGAGTTGTAAATGAGTCCCACGTTTTTATTATTAATATATGTGCCTGATACTACTTTTATAGTATGTTTACTAGAGGTGGATCAGTCGGTGTTCAATAATATTAAGAAACAAAAAGAAATTAGAATCTTGACTATGTATAAGTCCAACGCAGTATTGTGTACCAAACATGACATTAAGAGTTGTATATTTTATTCCCAGGAAAGAGGAAGGGGTGTCAATTAATCCAACTTTCAATGTTTCTGTAACATTTGGTAAACGTGATGAGGTAAGCTCTCTGAGTTGTCACTTGTCAGTCAGTCGAGTCTTTGCTATTCCATTAGCTTAAAGGACTCGTCAATAGAAAAACATGAACTGATTTGCTAGATGACCATGTGCAGCCAATGCTAGTTGCATGTGCTCGACAGTTGATCGAATTCATAAGGTATAAATCAATTTGATTTCACAAATGGTTTCCTAATGTTTGTCAGACGACTGCTATCTACCATGCAACATTCTAATGTTCTCTGTTGCATTCATAGTGCCTCTGGATATTCTAAAGGATTAGTACTCTCCCTTGGCCTCAAGGACCACTCCGTGGTACGACATATTTTCCTTTATTTTCTCGAATACTGCAGTGTGGTCCTCAACTTATTGCCCAAGTAGCAAGTTGATTTCCAACAATTTACTATAGTTGCACAATTAGTCCCTAATGACACGTATCTGATAAATCTTATAGAAACATTTTTCCGCTTCAAATCCCTTTACATCAGAGCAAAATATAGTTTCCTAATATTGGAGTTGGAGAATGAGGGCCATGTAACGATTTAACTGATATTTGTACCATCTCCCCCACGGAGGACTGATTGTGCAAGTATAATGAAAGGTCATAGCATATCCTTTTCTTTTTTAATATTGTCGACCATCGTACTAATACCCTTTCCATCTATGCAGGGAACGCTGAAACACATCGTTTCTGCTGTAATTGAGAAATTGCCTGTGGTAACTTAGTATTATGATCTCAACAATTTGCGTTTGGTGGCTTGTTTGCCCTGCAAGGAGTAAAATTGCGAAAAATAGTTAGAACTTTGTTTCTTTTCTTGTAGCTCGTCAGTTTCAGTGGCTTGGCATTGAATATGCATTCGTCTTGACGTGACATTGAAAAGTTTTGGCCCTTCTATAACATGATATAACTGTCTGTAAGATGAAACGGAACATATCAATAACATATAGATTGGTATTTCAGCCATCCATCCTCGAGTATTTGTTCCATTTCGACATCATCTGTAAATTGGAAAACCATTCCATGGTAACTGGCGACCTGGTGGAAATTAGATATAAAATTAAATTAACAGAAAATAGATATTTTCTCTAGTTCGTGCTTTACTGCTATCTGTGACAAATATCAAGGTTTTTGTGCCTATTATCTTTTTATATTTGAAAAGTTGGTCAATTAATATTATTTTGAAAAGTCAGGTATTAGTAAAAGGTGGAAAATAGTATACCTCAAGGTTTTAATGCATAATGCGTGACAATGCGTTTCGATCGAGCATCAAACATTACAAGTATATGCATGCTTTTGCAAAGGATATATGGAATTGTGCGTTTTCTGATTTTTAATATTCTGAATTAATAAATAATAAAATAATGGATTAATCGTCTTCTTGATCGGAGGATCGTCTTTTCTTATGCAATATCTCAACATTCTAAATTCCATGGCTAACTACTTTATGAGAGATACACCTAATAAAGTTTATTCCTATTCTTCCCCTTTCTGTCAATGTTGCTTGTGTGTGTGTGTCTATATATATATATATATATACACACGCGCACGCGCGGTTTTTGGTTTTCATTATAATACAAATAAGTCTATTGATTTTTATTTTCTCTTCTCTCTTTTTTAATAATATATTATCAGCATGATAGTTTAATTTTTTAAACTTTAGTGATGGTAATAATTTTTTTTAAGCATAATTATTTATCATATGTACCAAAGTTAATTTGATGACGTGAAATTTTTTTCGTCAATTCACGTGTCGAATTCATGTATGCTGGCTTTATTCATAAATTCATAAGCTCAAATCATGCAAACAATGATACATGTTTGTTTGTTTTTTGTTGACAGAAAAGTTGCCCAGCCTTTATAATTAAATGGTCAATCGATTTGACTAATTTTACAACCGTATTCGATTAGTTCAATTCAGGTTTACTAATAGGCTAAATATTTCGTTAATTCATGGATTTTTGTAGGCATAATGTAATCATCATATCCATGATGGTTACTTTATCTTATTTGCATGTTTATATATGAAATCAATTCACTAGAAGATTTTTTACTTACATATTTTCAATTTTTCTATATAAATTCATATCATGTCTATATAGTAATTAATTTTTTAAAATATTTTTTTTATAAATTTTAAATTAACAATTTATCATATTGTTGCTTCTGATATATCACAACATTATAATCAATATTCTAGAAAAATATAAATCATAGATTCATCTATTATAAATAATTTGTTTTTGTTCTTGAAGTAGCACAATATTATAATTAATATTCTTGAAAGATAATATTTGCTCCTAAAGAGCATAAATTATAATTTTCAATATTTTTCTGAAATATTGACATATTGCTTTTTAAAAAGTAATATTAAAATATAACGTGCTCTTGAAGTAGCATATGTTTAAAAAAAACATATTGTTTTAAATTAGCGTTTGTCATTGAAGGAAAACAAGTAACTTATTCATGTTGATATTAACTATTTTGTGACTTTTAATCATATTTTGCGAAACTAATTGTATTTTCCTTATTGTGTAGTTAATCAAATTGTAAAAATCACACAATTTGAATTTGTTGCACTTGACATATCTATCAAAAATTATTTATTATGGATACTCAATGTTAATATCCATCTTATCTCAAACGATTTGTGAGTGACAATAATAAAAGACGGAAACAAAGAATCCCTATAGGATCATGCAAAGCACTCATCTTCCTTCGTTATAATCCTCACGATGGATCGAAAATTGAATGTCTCTCTAAAAACGATCCACAGGTTCTTTATAAAAATTAACTGAAAGATTTGATTTTCAAATGAGCTCGTTATAAGTGGATGCTCATTCATTTGCAAGATTTCAAAATTGTCATATTCTCACCCATTTCTCTTTAATTTCTTTCTTCTTTTTTTTTTTTAAATTTTTTTTCAGTTGAGTTGTACATTATTTCTTCCATGAGTGTACTTACATATGATACTATTGCAGGGTTTTGGTTGGTGTTGAAGTTTTGTATAAAAGGACGATTTTGTTGGGAAAAATGTTTTGTATTATATATAAATGGGGTTTAGGGATTTGGGGCTTGACCGCCTCACCACTTGTGGCAAGTAATTATCATGTTATTGTACGTTTTAATTTTTTTTTTAATTTTTTAATTTTTAATTTTTTTTAAAATTTTCGTTTTCCACTTTGTACATGAATTGCTATGATGAGAGTCTTGAAGTTTTCCCTTTTTTCGATTTTACCATAACTCAAGAAATATTGCTATATAAGAGAACTTCTTCTTTCCTTTTGAATATGTTATGTAGCTTTCTCTTGTTGATTTTGTTAGCTTCTCTTTGTCTTACATTGGTATGAACGATACAATCTTTGTTTGTTATTGGATAAGTAGTAAATTTAGAGGAAATTTGTATCTTTATTTTGTGGTGCTACTACTTTTCAATGTACATGGAATTTCTTTTTAGCTTGGTTTTCCATGTGGTGATCTTTTTGGTCAAGCAAAAAAACGACACTTAACATAGAATTGAGAACTTGGATGGGAAATTGGATGGGCAAGTAGAGATTTTGAAATTATTTAGGAATGAGATAATTCAAAATAGAATAATAATAATTATTATTATTTTCATAAGTTGATTTTCTATTGTGTACATTGGAATATTCCATACTATTGGTTACCTATACAGTTTGGCTTTAAGTTAGCTTCTTTAGCTAGGTGAATGGAAGAATCAGATTGTTCCAAGAGCTGCCATATTGCGCAATATAATTTGTTGCAATACTCAAAAAAATTGGACTTCGCTAACTCCCAAGTCTTTCGTGTCTTTTTTGTTTGAAAAGCTCGCTTGTCGTAGTTTATGTCGACGTTTTGTGATGAAGTGAACTAGTTAAACTTTTGGCTCATGCTACAAAACCCAGGGTAAAATCCCGGGTTCTGCTCGAGGCTGAGGTGGCAATCACCTCGACCCTTGATCATTTTCATGTGGGCCCCCCCCACACATCCAGGGGCCGAGATTTGGCCACCTCGGACCCTGGATCGGAGCTCGGGACTGCAGCTTTATTCTAAACTTTTAGCCTTTCTGCTTGACTGTTGATGAGTCAGTTTTTTGTACCTTGGCCGTCACATTTGTTCTAACATCGCGTTTATTGCTTTCTCATTTTGGCGTGTAAACTCTATTTATTTAATATTTGGAATTACAAGCTACACAAGCTACTCTCACTGGAAGGCAAATATGTAAAACATATTGCATTGTCTTAACTGAAACTATTTTGTACTTCACATAAACTATAATTCTCTTATTCTTTCAATTTGTGGTGTTGAGGAGGGGAATTCCTTTTTGAGGTTTTTTACCTTCCTGATAACAAATTACTATTTAATTGAATTATTTATTTTTGATGCATCGTTGAATTGGTTAATCTTTGTTGTCTCATTGATGATTTATTTGTATAGGAGTTTGTAAATATTGGGGTTATGTATCTATTTAGCATTGTCAATGGATGGAGGCAAAAAATGCCTGTGTTGACACACTAAAAGTGCAGCCCAAATGGAATGGCCCAAGGAATGAAGTCCAATTAGGGAATTCCCAAATCAAATAGCCCAAAGAATGAAGCCCAACTTAACAATTCAGGATAAAGGCCCAGATAGGGTTATTAATGAATGCAGTGGAAGCCCACGAACACGGTAACATCATCACCCAAGCTTACAAGACGCCCAAGATCTGAGCGAATGAAGTGCCTTACAGTCGCCCAGAGCATGACCCTGTTTTCGCCAAAACCTTCGAATCGCCCAGGATATTAGCAAACATAAGATGTTATGGTTATCCAAAAGTGCAGTTATTGAAGCAGTTATTGAGTAACATTATCACGTTCCACGATTTAAGGAGTTCAGTTGAAGACGGTTAAACGACAAAGAGTAGTGGCAGCAATTAGAGACAGCAGTTCCACGACAAATTAGCTACCATAAAGAAAGTTGGTGGTTATGAAGCAATCAAACAGTTTCCAAACGGTTTGTCACAAAGGAATCATCGAGAGAATATAAAAGGAAGAGAAGACATAGAGAGAAAGGACCCCGAATCAAACACTCTCAAACAGAGAATATGTAATTTCAATTTCTTATTTTAGACATAAACATTTGTTTTCAGTACTCGTGTGCTTGTGCCCCTTAGAGGCATTCTGTTTAAACTCCAATTGTAAAGTCATCGCCAATAAAACACCCCCTTTTGGGACTTTGTCTCAAGAGGTTTGTTCCTTACACAATCGTCTGATTTTCTTTTTAATTGTTAGCGACTACCCGCGCGAAACAATTTGACACGCCCAGTGGAACCTTGGTGTTTGGTGTTGAAGATACAAAAGGTGAAACAATATACCTCAGAAATCTGATAAGGAAGTAAGTCAGGGAGGAGTCCAGTCTGTGATCGAGCGATATGAGGAGCATCATAGCTCTCCACGAACAGAGGGACAGAGTCAGAGCAGTCACAATCATTACGAACCAATGACAGAGTTGAGTTCTCGAACCATGCGTGCATTACTTGGAGAACTCACACAGGATATCATTGAACAGGTAAATCTACGAAATATTCATAATATGGAAAGATTTACCAAAATGGAAATGCACATTATGACAACATGGCCAAATAACTGAATACTCTGAATGAAATAATGAATAAGTTAGTAGGTCAAATTTATCAGCCAGTTGTGCCTCTTGCAAATCATTTTCAAGCTAGGACAATTGTGGGATATAATCCCCCAGTCCTAAGTCCAAATCAAGGGATAGAATCACCTTTTCGTCCCTCTACTTCAAACCAAGGGATGGTATAATGCCAAATCAGAATAGTGGCAATGGTACATCTAACTTGGGGGGTAACCTAAACGTAAGAGACAATTTCCTAAATAATGGACAGAATGCCCCACGTGTTAATGATGAAATAAATATTCAGGCTAATGGTAACAATGGCCCAAATCATGGCAACTTTGTTGCCAACCAAGGACCAAATATCAGGCCTCAAGTAAATCAACCGGTCAACCAACCTGTAGAAATTCCATATGACCACAACGTCATTTTGAGGAATCAAATTTATGAAAATAGGACAAGATCAGATGGCTTTTGAGGTATGTCCTGTCATTAGGCCGACTTACATAAAGTCATATCCTGATTGGGTAGACCAAGCATATCCATGGCCTAGAGGGTATAAAGTGCTAGAATTCTCACTATTTACCGATTTAGGAGAGGTGTCTACTCTAGAACACATAGGGCGATTCACACTGCAAAGTGGTGACGTGACTGATTACCATAAAATGAGGCTATTCCCTAGTTCATTAACAGGAGTAGCTTTTTCCTGGTTCATCAATTTGCCAGCGAACTCTGTTCAAATATGGCAACAATTGGAGCAATTGTTCCACGCTCAGTTTTATAAGACTGAGTCCGAAATTATTTTGGCCGATTTGGCGAATCTACGTCAAATGTCAAACGAATGGACAGAAGGTTTCCTTTAAAGGTTCAAAACAGCAAGAAGTAAATATTTTGTACCTTTGCCCGAAAAGGAGTTTGTCAAAATCGCTCAAGGTTGTCTAAGCTTTGATTTGAAAAAGAAGTTCCAAGACAAGGAATTTCCTGATCTTTTCCAATTGAGCACGAACGTGATTAGGTATGAACGATTAATAAGAGAAGAAGATCAAATGAAAAATTCTAGTAAGGGGACTTATTATAGAGACCCAACTTTTGATGTTCATACATTAATGATGAGTATTACGGTCAAATCGAAATGTGTTTGACCGAATTAATCAAAGGAGACGCGTATACTTGTCTTAAAATGGCTAAGCCTAGACCGTCGGGCAAAGATGAGCCTATAAAAGATGAAAACAAAAAGGCTAGAACGTTCTCGTTCGATGTAACCAAAACTGACCTTATATTTTATAAACTATATAAGGATAAGCAAATAAAATTGAGCGATAAACATAAATTGTCAAACCCTGAACAAGTTGAGGGTAAAAAAATATTGTAAATGGCATAATGCATGGTCACATTCGACTAATAACTGTTTGGTTTTTCGCCATGTGTTATAGGATGTCATTGAATCAGGACGAATTACGTTCGAGGATAAGAGGAAGATGGCAGTGGATGAAAACCATTTTTCATAGCCACTTGGGGTGAACATGGTGACGACTGGTTTAAAAAAAAGTTGCCAAAATTCAAGTTGGCTATCGATGATGGAGAAGAAGACCCTGGACCACATCCCAGTATTTTTGAACGTATTAAAGGGAAGGAGTCCAAAGAGGATGAAGACGTCATATGTGCAAAATGTAAAAGAGAAGTGAGTGGGAACGCAGAGAAACCAGGGATATGGCAGCATCACCATCGCCCTAGTTTTTTCTCAAACACTCAGCCTGGTAGAGGGCGAGGTACATCGTTCTATAGGGGACCGCCTTTTGAGAGGCAGTTCAGGCCAGTGAATAATGGGAGAACATTCAGGCCGTAGCCTCGCCAATCAAATGTATGGTATTCGTTCCAGTATAATGCAGGAAGGGCGACACCCTTCAACGAGATGACTAGAACTCAACAAAGGCGTTTTTAATGGAACTATGAACGAATGATGAGGCAACAACATAGAATGCCACGTCCTAAGTCGCCTAAGCTACTCGAGGTGGCCAATCAAAATATTCTTGAAGACAGTGAGAAGACAGGTACAGGTGAATCGATGAAAGAATTGCCAGAAAGTTTTTCTGGGAAGTCGAAGTTTGAGCGAGATAGAAGAGATGGAGAAGATCCAGATCAGTTCCTTACTATTCAGTTCGGTACGTTACCTCCTGTCATGGCTAATAACTATTTACTAGCCAATGAGTTCAAGAATAAAGAGAAAGAAGATAAAGAGAGGGAGGATAACGAAGAAGAAGCATGCGTGCTAGAATATGAAGAAGGCCAAACTTTTAGAGGGGCCTACGATGATGAAGGAGATGATGGTATGACGAATATCGAAGAGGAAATTGATTTGGAAGCATAAAGAAGAAAAAGAGGAGTATCGTACAATACTCTGTTGAAGCAACTACATCGAGAGGGAGTTCGTGAAGTGGACTTGTTGGGAGAACCGTCTGAGCTTTCTTTTGATTATTACGTGCTGTATGGGATGCCCAAAAGGAAAAAGAGAGTTCCTCACTCTGAAAAGTATGGATCACCTCCAAAAATAATGCCTCCTCCCACAGGTTGAGTAACTGAAGAAGAAGCATTAGAAAACAATAAAAAGGAAATTTAGGAAACGGAAGCTCAGTATGACATGCTGCACGTTGACTTATCACAAAAGGATAACTCGATATAGGACAAGCAGGAAGTGGAAATAGATGCTGCCGAAAATGTTATTTTCAAGCGACCAGCCATGAAGTTAACTAAACACTTGAGGCTATTGTACATTAAACCTCTAGTTAACAGCATACCTGTCACAAAAGTGCTTGTCGATAATGGAGCAGCTATAAACACCATTCCATCTAGGATGATGAGGAAATTTGGAAAGATAGAAAGTGATATGATCCCAACAGAAGTCGTCCTCATAAGTTTCAATGGAGGAACAACTTCAGTTAAAGGGGTTATGCCATTGGACATAACTATAGTGACAACTACTAGGACCACAGTCTTCTTTATAATAGATGGTCCTACTAGTTACAATGTGTTATTAGGAAGGGATTGGATACACGGAAGTCGCTGTATACCTTCATCGCTCCATCAATGCCTGATTTTTTGGAATGACAAAGGCGAAGCAGAAGTGGTGCAGGCCGATCATAGACCTTTTGTTGTAGAAGTAAACTCAGTAAAAAGGTTCATGTACGAAGGAAATTATGGACCTGTCAAAGTAGTCCAAGATGGAGAAGAAACTCAAATTGTCGCACAGAGTGAAGAGCCGTTTTCGGTGGATGCACTCACTGAAATGTTCAGTCAGATGAGGCCAAACATAGTGGCCCTAGAAGAGCCAGTAATTGGAAAAAGAGTATTCAAGAAGTTTTAAATGAGTTGTAAGCAAACAAGACAAATGACCGATATTCAGGCCTTCAAAGCCAAATTAATGGCTTTCAATAAAGAATGCAAGGACAAGACGAAAGAAGAAGCAGCTTTGAAAGCATTGAGAGACAAATTGACAGTGTTCAAGTTGGAACAAAATATTGGCCAAGAAGTCAATAAGGTGGATTGTTTAGAAGAAGAAGTGCCTATAACAGAACTGGACGATGAAGTAATGGGGATCACCAAGCCTGGATACGCTCAAGCACAAGACCCTTTGATTAAAGTGAATATTGGCAATGAAGGGGAAGATCGTCCAACCTTCGTCAGCCAGATGCTCGATCAAAAGGGTGAACTAAAGCTTTTTCGCCACTTTTAAAGTTGAAAAATCAGGACGAATTCGTCTGGAAAGAAGAGCATCAAAAGGCTTTTGAAAGCCTAAAGACATATTTATCAAGTCCACCAGTGTTGGTGTCACCAATCCAAGGACGACCAATGAAAGTATATATATCGGCTGAACAAGAATCAATAGTTAGAATGATCGCGCAAGAAGACCAATTTGATGAAGAAAGGGTTAACAAAATGTGAATGTAATTACTCTGCCATTGAAAAATTATGTCTTGCATTGTATTTCACGTGTACGAAATTAAGGGCTTATTTACAGCCCGTAACCGTTTATTTGATTTCTAGTGTAAATTTGGTTAAGTATATGTTCTCTCGCCCTATTTTACACCAAAGGGTAGGCCTTTGGACGTTAACATTATCAGAATTTGAAATACAATACATACCCCAAAAGGCAATAAAAAATCAGGCTTTGACCAACTTTCTGGCTGATCATCCATGCCTTGACATGCCTGAAGAAATTGAATTAGAAATCAATTCGTTGGAATTAAAACCTTAGGTTTTGTATTTCGATGGGTCAAAAACTTCTAAAGGTGCAGGAGTAGGAGTAGTATTAATAAATCCTTTAGGGATTTGTTACAAGTTCCCATTCACTTTAGATAGGATGTATACCAACAATCAAGTCGAATATAAAGCCTTAATCGTGGGCCTAGAATTAATGATAGATATGGAAGTAAAGAATGTGATCGTTAGAGACGATTCTTAATTGGTAATTCACCAATTGATTGGTGATTTTAAACGCCAAAGTGATTCCATTATAAGTCAATATGAAATCACCCAAGAGTTGTTGGAAGAATTCAACCAAGTAGAGTTTCAATGCGTTAATAGGATATATAATGGCCTGGCAAATGAGTTGGCCCAGATGGCCTCAGGGTACTCGAAGGTTTTAAATTGGAAATCTACTTATGAATATGGAGTAATATTGCCCGTAGTCCAAAGAAGGACGAGAAGGATTGAAATTCATTGCGTACAAGATGGAGATGCAATAGATTGGAGGGCAGAGATTAAAAGGTTCCTTAAAGAAACTAATAAAGGAGATAGTAGAAAAATGAAGTTGCGTTTGCTAAACTATACACTGATAGATGAAGAGTTGTTTAAGAAACGCTCTGATGGTATATTGCTAAAATGTGTAAGCTTGCAAGAAGCCAGGAGAATTATGGCTGAGGTGCACGAAAGGATATGTGGAGTTCATCAAGCTGGCCAAAGGATGAAATGGTTAATTATTAGGAATGAGTATTTTTGGCCCAAGATGGGAGAATCATGCGTTCAATATGCAAAGAGTTGTCTAGCATGCCAAAAGCATGGTCCAATACAAAGGGCGCCAGCAAGAGAGATGACACCTATTATCAAACCTTGGCCGTTCAAAGGTTGGGCGATAGACCTAATAGGAAAGATTTATCATCCATCGTCCAAGCAACATATCTTTGTTATAGTTGCAACTGATTTTTTCACTAAATGGGTAGAAGCGATACTTTTAAAGGAGATCACCCAAAAGAGTGTCATAGAATTTATCCGTGATCATATTATTTATAGATTTGGAATTCCACAAACTTTGATGGTAGATCACGGAACTTATTTAAATGGAGATCAAGTGAATAAATTCTTGAGCGAATTTGGAGTTAAATTAGTGAACTACACACCATATTACGCTCAATCCAACGGACAAGCAGAATCTTCTAATAAGATTCTAAAAAATATCATAAGGAAAATGATAGATGAAAATGCCAGAAATTGGCACGAATGTCTAAACAAGGCCTTATGGGCTTATAGGACGTCACCTCAGTCAAGCACCAAAATTACTCCTTTCCAACTTACTTATGGATAGGGGGTCGTTTTGCCTATGGAAATTAACGTGCAATCGATCAGAGAATGTTTGTAACATAAGTTAAGTGATGATGAGTATACCGAATCACTAGTTCAGAACTTATTGGAGTTGGACGAATTAAAGTTGGACGTTTTAGATAGATTGCAAGTTCAAAAATAAAGGATGGCTAAGTTTTATAATAAAAAAGTTATAGCCAAGTCATTTAGTCTGGGCGAATTGGTTTGGAAAACAATACTCCCTTTGGATAGCAAAGATAAAAAATATGGCAAGTGGTCGCCAAATTGGTAAGGGCCATATAAAGTAAATAGTGTGTTGCCTAATAGAGTCAATCATTTGGAAGATTTAGATGGCACCAAGCACATGAGGTTCATTAATAGCAGATATTTAAAAAAATATGTTCCTTCTTTATGGGAAAGTGAACAAATAAAAGCGTAACCAAATCGAGTTGAACGATCGTATATAAAAAGGGTTAGCATGAAATATGTTCAAATAAATTCCTTTATTATCAAACATTCATTAAAAATTGCGAGATGGAAAATACTAAATGCTCTATAAGCTACAATTGAGAGCAAAATAATCTCTCGGTCGATCGCCAAGTAAGGGGGGTGAACTGGCCTTGATTACCATCCTGATCGCACTACTGCAAAGGTAGAGAGGCCGAGAAGCACTCTTAGCAAACAGAAGGGAAGAGAAGCACCCTCACATCGCCTACCTAAATGCATCGCTGCAACAACGGGCAAGGAGACTGAGAAGCACTCTCAGTAAGCAAAGTGGCTTGACAGACATCCTCAAAAATTGTCTTCCATCATTGAACTCCTTGTAAAGAACATGAAGACGATGGGAAGAACTTTGCTGGCCAAAAAATATTTCCTATATCTCCCATACCAAAGGTGACATCAAAACATGCAGCAAAATGGGTGGATCAAATGATCAATTTCTATGGAAGACGAAAATTTTGGATCGATCGTTGAGATGCCAAACGATGGCAGCAAATTAGTTTTTGAAAAAAAGAATGGAAATGAAAATGAAAAGTGCGGAATAATACGTGCATTTATAGGGGTGTGAAGGTGAAGAAATAGAATATGAACATCCACATTCGTGCCTAGTAATTGGAGTCAAGTGGCCTAAAGTCTTGGGAAACAAGATAGAAATACCAAGAGAAGATGTACATGAATCTTAGCATAAAGCAGTTAAATACTTGGGGGGTTGACGATTAAGGACAAACGTCAATAAATACACAAGAAGATAAATTAGTTGTTCATTAATGACAATGGCTGCTGTTACATTCAAAAATGGCAATGGCTATCAGTACGAGGTTACAAGAGGAAAGTTAATACGAAGTTACAAAAAGAAAAGTTAAGGCCTTAGATGTCTTAATTACAATTCGCCCCCAGACCGAACGAATTCTTTCCCTAAGTCTCCCCCAATCCTCGCTCTGTTGAGAAGAAGTGACATTCAATGCAGCTACAAAATCATCATCAACCTCCAGCTTCTTGTACTGCTCGACCAAAGACTTGGTTCGCTCAATTCCTTGGAAAGTATTACGCTATTTAGTAGCCATTCTCGCCTTACAGTCATCCATCCTTGCTTGAAGCTCCTTCATCTGTGCAGCCAAACTGGTCATCAAAGAGTCTTCTATCATAACTTCGGAAGAGATTTCTTTCAATTCGTCCTCAACTTTGTTGATCTCCAGAAGCAAAGACTCTCTTTCAGATGCAGCACGAAGATATTGAGTACTCTTGGCCTTCAGTTCAACATTTTTGGCCAGCAAAGAGAGGATGTCAAAGTGAACAACATTCAATGTCACTTTAAAATCAGTAGAAATATTGAGCGATGGAAGTGTCAGTGCTTGCGCCAACTTCGCACTCAAATGCTCAAGCTTATTCTTATGTTTGGCAGCACTAGCCTAACCGATGTCCATGTCCATAAAAGATACATACTCAAATATCGACTGCTTGAGGAACTTCATATCTTCCTCTAAAGAAGCAGAAGGACGACCAGTTGAAGTAGGACGAGATGTCTTGACTTGCCCCCAAGAAGTGAACAAGTCCCGGATGGAACGCACAATCTCATCAGCATCCTGCAAAGAAAAATGCCAACATTGAAGGTTTTCACTACAATAAACAAAGTGAAAATAAAAGTGAAGCAAAAGGTTACCTCATCATCAATTTTGGGAGGTGGCATATCACCAGTTGGCTCCACCACCTGTGGCCCTACCACCTGTGGAGTTTTCTCCTTATCTGGGCGAGAAGACTCTGCTACAACAGGCAGACCCATAGGAGCCTCTGCATGATTAAAGAAGCAACAAATCAGAAACCAATAGCACAAGCAAAGGTAAAATATCAAAAAATGTATTACCTTCTGGTTTGACGTTTGGGGGGTCGGCGCCCTGGAAAGAAGGTGGCTCGTTCATTGGTTGTGATGAAGGTTTCGGGACTGAAGGCCTCTCTTTAAGCGTAGTCTCTTCATCAGCTGGTTTGGACGAAACAGCTCCAACAGAGGATGATGGAGCAGGAGCTGCCAACACCAAAGCCTTCAAAGGAGAGGCTGAACTTTTCTGAGAAATTCAAGAAGACCATTAGCACATAGACATGTATGCTTGTGAGTAAACAGAATTCAATTACCTTTCTCCTGACGATGAGAGGAGTGTCATCATCATCATCATCATCCTCCAAAATGGGAGATGCTGAAGCTGGTCATTTGTAGCTTGGGGCACTCTTAGCAGCAGTAGGTTTGGCAGGTAGAGAAGTAGAGGGACGAACAGATTGTTTAGCACGAGTAGGGGAGGAAGGATTCCTAATGGACACAGGGGTGACCAAAATAGGAGAAGTGGAAGGAATGTTTGACTGATCCAGTGAATGGAAAGCACGATTGGCATCAGTGGCAAATAATCTGCGCTTCACTGATGACCAGAGTTGTTCAAAAAGGGGGTGAACGACACGACTAGGATTGAAGGGGGCTAATGAAAAGTTACTCGTCAAAAGAATATTGGGGGTATCTATAGCTTGTGCCTCTGCCTTATTAATGGTGTGAAAGTGGTCTATCAAATTTTTTGAATAACAAGGGGGAACAGGCCAAGTTTGGCCAAAACCAAATTGGAGAGCAAAAAATTGGGGAGCATATATTTCAACCCCAGCTTTGGCATTGGTTCCAGTTAAAATATCATGAAACAACTCCCTCCTAGTCAAAAACTGAACCCAAACGAGCAGAAAGGCGCTTGCACTGTCCAGGGTGGATGGAGGATGCACATAATCTGGAGTTAAATGAGCAGGAAAAGGAAAGAAGGAAGGAATTGAATTTAAAGTATAAAAGAATGAAAAAATGTCCCTTCTAGACATATTTACAGGGCTCAATGGGTCAATGGCTAGCCCATAACAGCTAGCAGATTGAAGGGACATGGATAGAGCACCAAGTGATGGAAAACAGGCTCTCAACCACAGTTGAGTGAACCAAAGAGGTCCATTGCCAGTGGGAGATGCACCATTCTTCAATTGAAATTGAAGAGAAGCCATGCCTCTATAGAGGGCAGCCAAAAAGAAGGAACACAAATTCAAAGGCCTACCACGTGCTAATTTGTGCGCTATGGATAAATAGCTCGGCTTTATACTGGGTACACATAGAATATATTTACAAAGCCAAATCGGAAGAAAAGCCACACTCTCAGTGTGGGAAGGCTCAACGCTTAAGTGATTATAACAGCCTTACAGGCTTGAATAAGATTCGGTGAGTTTTTTGTCAAATTTTGGGGCAACACCGAAAATCAAAATACCAGGGAAAATGGTGTCGCCCAAAGGTGGAAGATTTATCAGGGTCCCAACATCCCTTAGAGTAACAGACATGGGACCAAGAGGGAAAACAAAATTATTATATTCAGAAGACCAAAAATTTAAAGCAATAGGAAAAAGTGCTGAGTCAAAAATTGGGGGTTGAAGAGAGATTTCTAATAAATCAGAAATCCTAGCGTGATAAAAAATTGTCTTGGTAGGACCATGACCCACAATGCGAGCATGCCATCTACGGAAAACAACACCCGATTTAGGCCAAGAGCGAATACATTTTTCGCAAATCGGCCTCAGCGTCAAATAGTTCAGGAATAGAGGGCCTTGAGTATAGGGGAACAGCTGGCCCACTGCCACTTGTTCGACGGCTTCGGCGTTGTTGAATAAAGGGCCCAGATAGAACTCATTAAGTTCGGCATTGGCTGGTGCAAGGAAGTTCGGATTTACATATGGCCGAGTGAGGATTTTCTGGAAATCTTCGAAGCTAAAAGAGTCGTCAGATTGGGTTTGTGGAGCAACCATTGTGGATGAAATACAGTTTTGTTAAAATTTGCTTGAGAAACGTAGCAGAGAAGCATGAAGATGAATAGTGGTATGACGAGAAAGAAGCGCGAAATAATGAGGCGTGATTTAGTGGTACAACGAAATGGCGTATCTTTGGGGTTTATAAGGGTTTGTAGCGTCGCACTTTTTCAGGCTATGGAAGGAAATAATGATTGAAATTCTTTTAAATTTCAAATGTTGCTGGGAAACACAAAAGCAAATATGGCAAAGATTAATAATTGGTATTAATTCTGTCATATTGGGGGGTAATTGTTGACACACTAAAAGTACAGCCCAAATCGAATAGCCTAAGGAATGAAGCCCAATAGGGGAATTCCCAAATCAAATAGCCCAAAGAATGAAGCCCAACTAGGCAATTTAGGATAAAGGCCCAGATAGGGTTATTAATGAATGCAGTGGTAGCCCACGAACACGGTAACATTATCGCCCAAGTTTGCAAGACGCCCAAGATTTGAGCGAATGAAGTGCCTTACAGTCGCCCAGAGCATGACCCTGTTCTCGCCCAAACCTTCGAATCGCTCAGGATATTAGCAAACATAAGATGTTATGGTTATCCAGAAGTGCAGTTATTGAAGCAGTTATTGAGTAACCTTATCACGTTCCACGATTCAAGGAGTTCAGTTGAAGACGGTTGAACGACAAAGAGTAGTGACAGCAGTTAGAGACGGCAGTTCCACGATAAATTAGCTACCATAAAGAAAGTGGGCGGTTATGAAGCAATCAAGTAGTTTCCAAGCGGTTTGTCACAAATGAATCATCAAGGGAATATAAAAGGAAGAGAAGATATAGAGAGAAAGGACCCCGAATAAAACACTCTTATACAGAGAATATGTAATTTCAATTTCTTAGTTTGGACTTAAACATTTCTTTTCAGTACTCGTGTGCTTGCACTCCTTGAAGGCATTCTGTTTAAGCTTCAATTGTAAAGTCATCGCCAATAAAACATCCATTTTTGGGACTTTGTTTCAAGAGGTTTGTTCCTTACACAATCATCTGATTTTCTTTTTAATTGTTAGCGACTACCCGCGCGAAACAACTTGAAATGCTACTGAACTCTTGTTTCTTTAGTTTGCCCATGCTAATAATATATGTAAGATAATTTGCAAGATGCTAAGTTTAGATTATGCTATATTCTTAGTTTGGCTTAAAATGCTGGTGAAAGTGGGAAAGAGGCACCACACATTGCAACACTAGTTCATGTATCCATTGATAATCCACTGGATGATGATGCCCATTATAGATCCTCCGAAGTTGATGCTCTACCTCCATGCAGACCTCGCTCCTTGAGGCTTAAGATGCTCCGTGCAAACACAAAGACGCTATACCTATGCTCGAAAATGTTGTTGGAGTAGATCCTCGCTTGAATGTTTAGAAAAATATTTACAATGTCATTTTGTGTACCATTCTTAATGTTTTTGATTGGTGATACAGTTCTTTGATTGGATATAAACTTGAAATCTATACGAATGTTTGGTTGTTTTATTATTGGCATATTATGCAATTAAGGTATGTTATTATTGATAAGAGTTGGTATATGGTGTCATGTTATTTTAGTAGTTTCTGTATTTTATATTTCATCATTGATGAGCTATCGTTCTTAACAAATGAAATGTCAAGAGTCGAGATTCATAGGTAAGAAATGTCTAGAAATATGTTTCAAATGTCAAGAATGTCGTGAAATGTAGAGAACATTCATGTTCGGAGTGAAACCTTGTTCTAAACAGATGAAATGTCAAGTGTGGAGATAAATAGGGACCAAATGTCGATTAACAACTTTTAAAATGTCAAGAACATCGTGAAATATCAAGAACAAGTGAAAATCAATTAACCAAATGTTAAAATAATGATGATATTAACCAAAGAGTTAGATGAAAGCAAGTGGAGATTGTGAGATCATCCCAATTGAAATTCGACTGGAGGAACAACATCTTTAGTTCAACATTCAATACGTTGATGAGTTGGTCGATAATGGACCGGGTTTGGATGTCATGGGAGATGTCATTATCATAAACTTCGACGACGACGACGATGGTAGTGAGATATCTTCTCTGTCCGTTGTTGAAGACATGTAGATGTCTTTATACATCGTCATATTTTAACCACTTCAAATAAGAAACTCATTGTCATTGTTATGATTTATTTTGATGAAGAGGTGAAGTTAATGTAGTTTGACATTTTACGAACTCATCGATTTGATTTCAAATTGTCTTAGTTTGAAATTTAGTACGTGATTGTACAATGATGTTGAAATCATAGTACTAAATTTATGTTTTGTATCGTTGTTCGAATAATTACTAAGTGTTGAAATGAACTGAGAAAATAACGTAAAAATGCAAAAGTATATTATTCACGAATGACAAATTCGATGTTAACATGAATACAAAAAACATTCAAGTGCCAGGGTTAGTCAATGGTCCTGGGTTCCTACATGTTTAGTCCGTAATCATTGCACCATCCACATTTTCGTGTGCTCATCAACCTTTCTTTCTGTAAAGATTAGGTTTTTCGAATAACTTATTGACAAGCTCTTTATATCTAATATCACTTCGAATAATAATTGATGTTGTTTGGTTCGCAAACCACTTCTACCTGTCTTCTATGTTGACGAATGTACCAACATGTGAGACAATGAATATCAAAACATCTCACATATCTTCATGTCATCAACGCAAATAGCTAACACGAATACTTAAAAAAATGCTACCTGTAAGAAATATGTTCAATGGTAAACGAAAAAATGTTCCGAATCTTCGAAAAGTTTGTAACATAATTCTTGACATTTGCAACAATATCAAGAATTACACTTGAAGTATCATTCTTGACATTTATAAAATGTTGAGAACAATATGCGGGCCTGACACTTTTCCATATGCAGTTATCATCTTCTTCAATTTCAACAATCATGTTTGCAAAGAATTTATTCCACCATAATGGCATTGTCAATACATGATAACCATTGCAAATCCATTCATCAAAGTTATTTAACTAGGTTGTGACACCATGTTTGAGAAACACAAAACAATAAATATGAATTTGATTTTAAAATAATCAAATAATCTTACAACAAATATCTACTAATTGTTCGAAAAAACTAATCATCCATTTACATCATATATATCATAACAACTATTAAACACAAATTATCAACAAAAATAAGATTTCGAATAAAATTTACCTTCTATCAAGAATTGTTGATGAGATTATATTTCTCAAAATGAAATTATATCATTTTGTTACGAATTAGAAGTATGTAATTTTTTTTAAATTAATTGTTTTTTTTTATTTCACCACCTTCATTTCTACCCAAAATCATTGGTCATTACCTAATAGATAAAGAAATGAAATTAACCAATTAGGTATTACCTTGCATAAATGTAGTTTCTCATAGAAGCTACTTCTTTTTGTAGAAATTTGTGACAAATTGAAAAGAAAAATAATTGCTACATTTTTCATTAGTACACAAGACATTTTGAAGCCAAATTTGGCAATTTTTGCAATAGTTATCAAAATTAGACACTTTTCAATTGAGAAGCATGTAATTTGCGATTTTTGAAAATTACCCTTAAATTTATTATGTTTCGTTGCAAAATTCAAATATTAATTTAATTTTAACAATGAAACACACAATAAATTTGAATTTTTCAAACAATGAAAATGGATTAAAATCCTATAAAATATATTAAAATTAAATTTAACTAATATGTAATTGAGTAATAATTTCTTGCGGAATCAACAATTCAAATTCGTTTGTCCACTTTACTACTTTTATGCCACTCGTACGATTGTGCAACATATTTTTTGATGAGCAACAGGTCATGTCATTTTTATAAGTTTAGTGGCCAAAATTTGACCACCACAAAGTTCAATGAGCAATCAAAAACGTTTTTCGGATTTTAGTGAGCAATTAAAGACACTTTTCAAAGTTTGGTAAGCAATCGAAGATGTAACAATTTGTTAATGATGTAACGGGGTGTCGCTTGTATATTCTATTAGCACATCACTTATTTCGTTAAAGAATCAGAAAGGATGTCAAGGTAGTGAATAACATCCAATCTTTTGATAAGTTTAGTGGCCAAAATCAGACGTTTTAAAACTTCAATGAGTAATCGAAAATAGAGACATAAGTTTAGCGATAATTGGGACAATCAACTCTTTTGTATTTCTTATTATGCCGATGGGAACGTCATGACTAATGTAATAGAAAATAAAGGTATCGATTAAGGTTCATTCAAAGAATGGGAACGAATTAGATGAATAAATCACTAATTCCGTTGAAGAATTGGAAAGGATGTTAAAGTAGTGAGCAATGTCCAATGTTTTGATAAGTTTAGTGGCCAAAACAAGACATTTTAAACTTCAACGAGTAATCAAAGACAGAGACTTAAGTTCGTTGATCATTGGGATAATTAATTCTTCTGTATTCTTTATTATGCCGGCTGGAATATCATGACTAATCAAATAGAAAATAAAGGTTCAAATTTCTACTTTTATGGTGATTCAATTATATCATTATTGAACTATGGAAATTTTGATCAAAGCTCCATGATACAAAATTTCCATAGTTCAATCATGGAGCTTTGATCAAAATTTTCGTGTCATTAGATAAGAGTGCGAGATTAAAAAATTAATTAAATTTGCATCACAATATGCATTGATGGATTTATGTCCATGCACTAAAAACAAGTCGACTAGGAGTCAATAATGTCGAAATTCTCATTTTCTTTAAGTATTTATGTAATAGACTATTACGACAATTGTCTCCTAGCTAGAATTTTGAAGTGGTCCAAGGTATTAGAATACTATAATGGAAAGTGAACTAATAGTAATATATATTAAAATCGATTTCACAATATGAATTAAAATGAAAGCAAAAGAAAAAAAAATCTCAAAACAGCTTATGAGAATTGAGTAATATTAATTAGATGAATAAATCTTGCTCATTGAACAAGTATGGGTAGAGGTTCGTTCCGAGAATTGGAACGAATTAGGTGAATAGAACACTAATTCCGTTAAAGAATTCGAATGGATTTTAAAGTAGTATGTAATGTCCAATGGTTTGAAAGTTTAGTGGTCAAAATTGGACATTTTAAACTTCAATGAGTAATCGAAGACAGATACATAAGTTCAGTGACCATTGGGACAATTAATTCTTCTGTATTCCTTATTATGCCGGCTAGAATATCATGGCAATCAAATAGAAAATAAAGATTCAAATTTCTTCTTTTATGTTGATACATTTATATCTTTATTGAACTACAGAAATTTTGTATCATGGGGCTTTAATGAAAATTTTCGTGTGATGAGATAAGAGTGCAAGATTAAAAAATTAATTAAATTTGCATATGCGTTGTTGGATTTATGTCCATACACTAAAACAAGTTGACTAGGAGTCAATAACTTAGAAATTCTTGTTTTCTTTAAGTATTTATGTAATAAACTATTAAGACAATTGTCTCCTAGCTAGTATTTTGAAGAAGTCCAAGGTCTCAGAATAATGGAAAGTGAACCAATAGTAATCCATATTAATATCGATTTCACTACATGAATTAAAATGAAAGCAAAAGAAAAAACCTCAAAATAGCCAATGAGAATTGAGTAATATTAATTAGATGAACAAATCTTGCTCATTGAACAAGTATGGGTTAAGGTTCGTTCAACGAATTGGAACAAATTAGATGAATAAATCACTAATTCCATTGAAGAATTGGAAAGGATGTTAAGGTAGTGAGCAATGTCCAATATTTTGATAATTTTAGTAGCCAAAATAGGACATTTTAAACTTCAATGAGTAATCAAAGACAGAGACTTAAGTTCATTGACCTTTGGGATAATTAATTCTTCTGTATTTTTTATTATGCCGGCTGGAATATCATGACTAATCGAATAGAAAATAAAGGTTCAAATTTCTACTTTTATGGTGATTCAATTATATCGTTATTGAACTACGAAAATTTTGTATCATGGAGCTTTGATAAAAAATTTCGTGTCATAAGATAAGAGTGCGAGATTAAAAATTAATTAAATTTGCGTCACAATGTGCATTGATGGATTTATGCCCATACACTAAAAACAAGTTGACTAGGAGTCAGTAACGTCGAAATTCTCGTTTTCTTTAAGTATTTATGTAATAAACTATTACGACAATTGTCTCCTAGCTAGAATTTTGAGGTGGTCCAAGGTATTAGAATACTATAATGGAAAGTGAACAAATTGTGACATATATTAAAATTGATTTCACAATATGAATTAAAATGAAAGCAAAAGAAAAAAAATCTCAAAACAGCTTATGAGAATTGAGTAATATTAGTTAGATGAATAAATCTTGCTCATTGATCAAGTATGGGTAGAGGATCGTTCCAACTTATTGTTCTTGTGTTCCTATTTGAGTTTTTACATTTTGAAATAACTAATCTCGTGTACTAGAAAGTCTTCACTCTATTTGTTGGAAAAATGAGAAGAAAGCGCTTATCACCTTCAAAGAAGCGCTTAAATCTTAAGAAAAATTATAATATTTCCCAAAAAGAGCTAATGCCTTATTATGCCAGTGGGAATTGCATGACTTATCAAAACTAGTATTATTAGATTTGATAGAGGGTTAAATTAAATAAATAAACAATGTTTATTTCTTTTTAATTAGTTTAAGTTTTCAGATTATATTGCATGATAATATAAAACACATAGAGGTTAAGATTTTTAAGAATTTTAATTTCATTGTGCTTCAATGAAATTAGAGTAGATAAATATCTCGAGCTCAAATCTTATTGGTATTCATCTACACGAATAGGGCTTTGATAAAATTTACTCTCATTTTTTTTTTAAATCAAAAATTATATTGAAACACTAAAAAACAAATTGACTTGGTGTCAACAAATTACTGTCCAAATTCAAACCATTTAAAATGTCATTTTCATTTATTATTTATGTAATAAACTATGACAATTTTCTCCTACCAGGAATCTTCACTCAATATGCAGGGAGAATGAGAAGAAAGTGCTCATCACATTCAAAGAAGCCCTTACAGATCCTTCAGGGAGACTCGCTTCTTGGCACGGAGAAGATTGCTGTAGATGGAATGGTGTGAGCTGTGATAACAGAACTGGATATGTAATAGAGATCAAACTCCAAAATCCATATCCAAATAGTTTTAATGGCGATGGATTCATCTATGAGTTGGGTGGTGAGGTTAGTCCTTCTTTGCTTGATTTGAAATATTTGAATCATTTGGACCTCAGTATGAATAATTTTGGTGGGGCTCGAATTCCAGACTTTCTTGGGTCAATGTCCAAGTTGAGATACCTGAATCTTTCCAGTGCATCGTTTGGAGGTCAAATTCCTCCTAACCTCGGAAAGCTTTCTGAGTTGGAGTATCTTGATCTCAGTTATTACTATAACGAGACGGTAGAAATGGTCTTAAGTGGATATCAGGTCTTTCTTCATTGAAATACCTAAATTTGGGGGGTATAGGCCTTAGTCGAGCAGCGTCTTACTGGCTTCAAATCCTCAATTCCCTTCCCGCTATTTCAGAATTGCATTTATTCCAGTGTCAGCTGGTGAATCTTCCAACTTCATTTTCGTCTGTTAATTTTACTTCTCTTTCAGTACTTGATCTTTCGAACAATGATTTTAACTCCACAATTCCTGAGTGGCTATTCAATTTAAATAGCCTGAAACACCTTGATCTCAAATCAAACAATCTTTATGGTGTTTTACCAAATGCCTTAGCAAATTTGACTTCCCTCGAGGAACTCGACCTGTCTCATAATTTTAATATTGAAGGAAAGTTACCAAGAAAGCTAGGAAAACTCTGTAACTTGCAGAAACTCGTACTCGCTAACAACAGAGTTGATGGTGACATAATGGAGTTCATGGATGGCTTGTCTGAATGTTCGAACAACAGGCTGGAGACACTGGATTTGGGATTCAATGAACTGACTGGAAACCTTCCCAATTCACTTGGCCGCCTCAAGAATCTGCTATATCTTCGTCTCTGGCACAACTCTTTCCAAGGTTCAATTCCAGAAACAATAGGGAACTTGTCATCGTTGAGGGAACTATACCTCTCATGCAACCAAATGAGTGGAAAAATCCCAGTGAGTTTTGGAGAACTTGTTTCCTTGTATGCAGTCAACATGTCTGAAAACATGTGGGAAGGTGTCATAACAGAAGCCCATCTTAAAAATCTCTCCAGCTTGCGTATACTATCAATTGGTCAGTTGCGGCCAAATGTTTCCGTGGTATTCAACATCAGTTCTGACTGGATGCCTTCGTTTAAACGCGTTTATATCAAAATTCAGGCATGCCAACTCGGCCCCAACTTCCCAAGATGGTTCAGGAATCAAACCAAGCTTAAGACCATCATACTCAATTATGCGAGGATTACAGATGTTATACCGGATTGGTTCTTGAATATGGGTTTGGAACTTGAAGAACTGGATGTCGCGCACAATCAGTTAAGTGGTAAGATACCAAACTCACTCCGTTTCTCCTTTGGATCGAACGTTGATTTGAGTTCAAACTTCTTTGAAGGACCCCTCCCACTTTGGTCTACTAATGTAACGAGCTTGTATCTACGGGACAACCTATTTTCAGGGCCAATTTCTTCAAACATTGGGATAGCAATGCCTTCTCTGAGTGAATTAGACATCACAAGAAACAACCTAAATGGAACAAGTCCATTGTCTATAGGAAATCTGATAGGATTGACAACCCTAGTCATTTCAAACAATCATTTATCTGGAAGTATTCCTCAATTTTGGGAAAAAACTCCCGCTCTTTACATACTTGATATGTCAAATAACAGTCTTTCTGGCACGATACCAGACTCCATAGGGTCCTTAAATTTTCTCAAATTTTTAAGCCTCTCTAATAACAATCTTTCAGGAGAAGTGCCTTCCAGTTTAGGAAATTGTACCCAACTACGTAGACTTGATATAGGCGACAATCAATTCTCTGGAAAAATACCAGTTTGGATTGGAGAAAACATGCCATCGTTGTTAATTATATGCTTACGGAACAATTCTTTTACGGGAAATATTCCTTCCGAAATCTGTAGACTCTCTATACTCCACATATTGGACATCTCGAAAAATAATCTGTCCGGGTTTATTCCCCATTGTGTTGGAAATCTGAGTGGCTTTCAGAAAGTGTTTACATTTCGAATGGCTGAATATGGAGAGGGATTGCGGCTTATTACAAAAGGAGGAACATTTCGGTACTTGTCCGTGCAGCAGAACCTTGTCAATAGTATGGAACTCTCAGGCAACAATTTATCTGGAGAAATCCCATCAGAATTCGCGAACCTCTTCAGACTGGAAACATTAAACTTGTCGATGAATCATTTGAGTGGACAGATTCCGCCAGCTTTTGGGAAGTTAACGTGGTTAGAAACATTGGATCTATCAAAAAATCAACTGTCAGGGCCTATTCCAACAACCTTGGTTTCCCTAACTTTTCTGAATCACCTGAATTTGTCATACAATAAATTGTCAGGTAAGATTCCTTGACATAGAATTGGGAACTTGGATGGGAAATTGGATGGGCAAGTAGAGATTTTGAAATTATTTAGGAACGAGATAATTCAAAATAGAATAATAATAATTATTATTTTTATAAGTTGATTTTCTATTGTGTACATTAGAATATTCCATACTAGTGGTTATCTATACAGTTTGGCTTTAAGTTAGTTTCTTTAGCTAGGTGAATAGAAGAATCAGATTGTTCCAAGAGCTGCCATATTGAGCAACATATTTTGTTGCAATACCTAAAAAAATTGGACTTCGCTATCTCCCAAGTCTCTTTGGTTTGAAAAGCTCGCCTGTCGTAGTTTATGTTGACATTTTGTGATGAAGTGAACTAGTTAAACTTTTGGCTCATGCTACAGAACCCAGGATAAAATTTCAGGTTCTGCTCCAGGCCGAGATGGCAATCACCTCGACCCTTGATCATTTTCATATGGAGCCCTCCACACACACATCCAGGGGCCGAGATTTGGCCACCTCGGCCCCTGGATCGGAGCCTGGGATCTGCAGCTTTATTCTAAACTTTTAGCCTTTCTGCTTTGACTGTTGATGAGTCAGTTTTTTGTACCTTGGCCGTCACATTTGTTCTAACATCGGGTTTATTGCTTCCTCATTTTGGCGTGTAAACTCTATTTATTTAATATTTGGAATTACAAGCTACACAAGCTACTCTCACTGGAAGGCAAAAATGTAAAACATATTGCATTGTCTTAACTGAAACAATTTTGTACTTCACATAAACTATAATTCTCTTAATTCTGTCAATATGTGGTGTTGAGGAGGGGAATTCCTTTTGGGGTTTTTTACCGCCCTGATAACAAATTACAATTTAATCGAATTATTTATTTCTGATGTATCGTTGAGTTGGTTAATCTTTGTTGTCTCATTGATGATTTATTTCTATAGGAGTTTGTAAATACTGGGGTTATGTATCTATTTAGCATTGTCAGTGGATGGAGGCCAAAAATGCTACTGAACTCTTGTTTCTTCAGTTTGTGCATGCTAATATTATATGTAAGATAATTTGCAAGATGCAGAGTTTAGATTATGCTATATTCTTAGTTTGGCTTAAAATGCTGGTGAAAGTGGGAGAGAGGCACCATACATTGCAACACTAGTTCATGTATCCATTGATAATCCACTGGATGATGATGCCCATTATAGATCCTTCGAAGCTGATGCTCTACCTCCATGCAGATCTTGCTCCTCGAGGCTTAAAATGCTCCGTGCAAACACAAAGACACTATACCCATGCTCGAAAATGTTGCTGGAGTAGATTCTCATTTGAATGTTTAGAAAAATATTTACAATGTCATTTTGTGTACCATTCTTAATGTTTTTGATTGATGATACAGTTCTTTGATTGGATATAAACTTGAAATCTATATGAATGTTTGGTTGTTTTATTATTGGCATATTATGCAATTAAGTTATGTTATTATTGATAAGAGTTGGCATATGGTGTCATGTTATTTTAGTAGTTTTTGTATTTTATATTTCATCATTGATGAGCTGTTGTTCTTAACAAATGAAATGTCAAGAGTCGAGATTCATAGGTAAGAAATGTCTAGAACTACATTTCAAATGTCAAGAATGTCATGAAATGTAGAGAACATTCATGTTCGGAGTGAAACCTTGTTCTAAACAGATGAACTGTCAAGTGTGGAGATAAATAGGGACCAAATGTTGATTAACAACTTTTAAAATATCAAGAACATCGTGAAATATCAATAACAAATGAAAATCAATTAATCAAATGTTAAAATAATGATGAGATTAACTGAGGAGTTAAGTGAAAGCAAGTGGAGATTGTGAGATCATTGCAGTTGAAATTCGACCAGACGAACACCATCTTTAGTTCAGCATTCAGTACGTTGATGAGTTGGTCGATAATGTCGGACTGGGTCCGGATGTCATAGGAGCTGTCATCATCATAAACTCCGACGACGACGACGATGGTAGCGAGATATATTCTCTATCCGTTGTTGAGGACATGTAGATGTCTTTATACATCGTCATATTTTGACCACTTCAAATAAGAAACTCATTGTCATTGTTGTGATTTATTTTGACGAAGAGGTGAAGTTAATGTAGTTTGACATTTTACGAACTCCTCGATTTGATTTCAAATTGTCTTAGTTTGAAATTTAGTATGTGATTGTACAATGATGTTGAAATCATAGTACTGAATTTATGTTTTGTATCGTTGTTCGAATAATTACTAAGTGTTGAAATGAACTGAGAAAATAACGTAAAATGCAAGAGTATAATATTCATGAATGACAAATTGGATGTTAACATGAATACAAAAAAAACATTCAAGTGCCGGGTTTAGTAAATGGTCCTGGGTTCCTACATTTTGCATGTTGAGTCCGTAATCATTGCACCATCCACATTTTTGCGTGCTCATCAACCTTTCTTTCTATCAAGATTAGGCTTTTTGAATAATTTATTGGCAAGCTCTTCATATCTAATATCACTTCGAATAATAATTGATGTTGTTTGGTTCCCAAACCACTCTACTTGTCCTCCATGTTGACGAATATACCAACATGTGAGACAATAAATATCAAAACATCTCCCATATCTTCATGTCATCAACGAAAATAACATTAGCTAACACGAATACTTTAAAAAAACATGCTACCTGTAATCAATATGGTCAATGGTAAACAAAAAATGTTTCGAAAAGATTGTAACATAATTCTCGACATTTGAAACAATATAAAGAATTACACCTGAAGTATCATTCTTGACGCTTATAAAATATCGAGAACGATATGCCGGCCTGACACTTCACCATATGCATTTATCATCTTCTTCAACTTCAACAATCATTTTTGTAAATAATTTATTCTACCATAATGGCATTGTCAATACATGATAACCATTGCAAATCCATTCATCAAAGTTATTTAAGTAGGTTGTGAGACCATGTTTGAGAAACACAAAACAATAAATATGAATTTGATTTTAAAATGCTCAAATAATCTTACAACAAATATCTACTAATTGTTCAAAAAAACTAATCATCCATTTACATCATATATACCACAACAACTATTAAACAAAATTTATCAACAAAAATAAGATTTCGAATAAAATTTACTTTCTATCAAGAATTGTTTATGAGATTATAATTCTCAAAATGAAATTATATGATTTTCTTATGAATTAGAAGTATGTAAATTTTTTTAAGTTAATTTTTTTTTATTTCACCATCTTAATTTCTACCCAAAATCATTGGTCATTACCTAATAGATAAAGAAATGAAATTAACCCATTAGGTATTACCTTGCATAAATGTAGCTTCTCATAGAAGCTACTTCTTTTTGTAGAAATTTGTGACAAATTGAAAAGAAAAATAATTGCTACATTTTTCATTAAGGGTACACAAGACATTTTGAAGCCAAATTTGGCCATTTTTTTGCAATAGTTATCAAAATTAGACATTTTTCAATTGAGAAGCATGTAATTTGCATTTTTGAAAATTACCCTTAAATTTATTATGTTTCATTGCAAAATTCAAATATTAATTTAATTTTAACAATGAAACACACAATAAATTTGAATTTTTCAAATGATGAAAATAGATTAAAATCCTATAAAATATATTAAAATTAAATTTAACTACTATGTAATTGAGTAATAATTTCTCGTGGAATCAACAATTCGAATTTGTTTGTCCACTTTATTACTTTTATGCCACTCGTACGATTGCGTAACATATTTTTTTACGAGCAATAGGTCATGTCATTTTTATAAGTTTAGTGGCCAAAATTTGACCACCGCAAAGTTCAGTGAGCAATTGAAAACATTTTTTAGAATTTAGTGAGCAATTAAAGACACTTTTCAAAGTTTGGTGAGCAATCGAAGACGTAACAATTTGTTAATAAAGTAACGGCGCGTCACGTGTATATTCTGTTAGCCACATTACTAATTTCGTTAAAGAATTGGAAAGGATGTCAAGGTAGTGAATAACGTCCAATCTTTTGATAAGTTTATAGGTCAAAATTAGACATTTTAAACTTCAATGAGTAATTGAAGATAGAGACATAAGTTCAGCGACAATTGGGACAATGAACTCTTGTGTATTCCTTATTATGCCGACGGGAATGTCATGACTAATGGAATAGAAAATAAAGGTTCAAATATACTATTATGGTTATTCAATTATATTTATTGAACTACAAAAATTTTGTATCATGGGGCTTTGATGAAAATTTTGGTGTCATAAAATAAGAGAGAAAGATTAAAAAATTAATTAAATTTGCATCACAATATGCACTGATGGATTTATGTCCATACACTAAAAATAAGTTGACTAGGAGTCAATAACATCGGGATTCTCATTTTCTTTAAGTATTTATGTAATAAACTATTTCGATAATTGTCTCCTAGCTAGAATTTTGAAGTGGTCCAAGGTATTAGAATACAATAATGGAAAATGAACTAATAGTAAATATATTAAAATCGATTTCACAATATGAATTAAAATGAAAGCAAAAGAAAAAAAAAATCTCAAAACAGCTTATGAGAATTGAGTATTATTAATTAGATGAATAAATCTTGATCATTGAACAAGTATGGGTAGAGGATCTTTCCCAGAATTGGAACAAATTAGATGAATAAATCACTACTTCCGTTAGAGAATTGGAAAGGATGTTAAGGTAGTGAGTAATGTCCAATATTTTGATAAGTTTAGTGGCCAAAATTGGATATTTTAAACTTCAATGAGTAATCGAAGACAGAGACTTAAGTTCAGTAACCATTCGGACAATTAACTCTTCTGTATTCCTTATTATGCAGGCTGGAATATCATGACTAATCGAATAGAAAATAAAGGTTTAAATAGCTACTTTTATGGTGATTCAATTATATCGTTATTGAACTTCGGAAATTTTTTATCGTGGGGTTGTGACGAAAATTTTCGTGAGAAAGATGAGAGTGCAAGATTAAATAATTAATTAAATTTGCATCACAATATGCATCGACGATTTTAAGTTCATACATTGAAAACAAGTTGACTAGGAGTCAATAACGTCGAAATTCACATTTTGTTTAAGTATTTATGTAATAAACTATTACGACAATTGTCTCCTACTTAGAATTTTGAAGAGGTCCAAGGTCTTAGAATACGATAATGGAAAGTGAACCAATAGTAATCCATGTTAAAATCGATTTCACAACATGAATTAAAATGTAAGCAAAAGAAAAAACCTCAAAACAGCTTATGAGAATTGAGTAATATTAATTAGATAAAGAAATCTTGCTCATTGAACAAGTATTGGTTAAAGTTCGTTCAAAGAATGGGAACGAATTAGATGAATAAATCACTAATTCCATTGAAGAATTGGAAAGGATGTTAAGGTAGTGAGCAATGTCCAATATTTTTATAAGTTTAGTGGCTAAAACAAGACATTTTAAACTTCAACGAGTAATAAAAGACAGAGACTTAAGTTGTTGACCATTGGAATAATTAATTCTTCTATGTTCTTTATTATGCCGGCTGGAATATCATGACTAATCGAATAAAAATAAAGGTTCAAACTTCTACTTTTATGGTGATTCAATTATATCGTTATTGAACTATGGAAATTTTGTATCATGGAGCTTTGATCAAAATTTTCGTGTCATAAGATCAGAGTGCGAGATTAAAAAATTAATTAAACTTGCATCACAATATGCATTGATGGATTTAAGTCTATTCACTAAAAACAAGTTGACTAGGAGTCAATACCGTCGAAATTCTCATTTTCTTTAAGTATTTATGTAATAGAATATTACGACAATTGTCTCCTAGCTAGAATTTTGAAGTGGTCCAAGGTATTAGAATACTCTAATGGAAACTGAACTAATAGTAATATATATTAAAATAGATTTCACGATATAAATTAAAATGAAAGCAAAAGAAAAAACCTCAAAACGGCTTATGAGAATTGAGATTGAGTAATATTAATTAGATGAATAAATCTTGCTCATTGAACAAGTATGGGCAGAGGTTCGTTCGGAGAATTGAAGCGAATTAGATGAATAAATCACTAATTCCGTTAAAAAATTCGAATAAATTTTAAAGTAGTATGTAATGTCCAATGTTTTGAAAAATTTAGTTGTCAAAATTGAATATTTTAAACTTCAATGAATAATCGAAGGCAGATAAATGAGTTTAGTGACCATTGAGACAATTAACTCTTCTGTATTCCTTATTATGCCGACTGGAATATAATGACTAATCAAATAGAAAATAAAGATTCAAATTTCTTCTTTTATGTTGATACAATTATATCGTTATTGAATTACAGAAATTTTGTGTCATGGGGCTTTAATGAAAATTTTCGTGTCATAAGATAAGAGTGCAAGATTTAAAAATTAATTAAATTTGCATCACAATATGCATTGTTGGATTTTTGTCCATACACTAAAACAAGTTGACTAGGAGTCAATTACGTAGAAAGTCCCGTTTTCTTTAGGTATTTATGTAATAAGCTATTAAGACAATTGTCTCCTAGCTAGAATTTTGAAGAGGTCCAAGGTCTTAGAATACTATAATGGAAAGTGAACCAATAGTAATCCATATTAAAATGGATTTCACAACATGAATTAAAATGAAAGCAAAAGAAAAAAACTCAAAACAGCTTATGAGATTTGAATAATATTAATTAGATGAATAAATCTTGCTCATTGAACAAGTATTGGTTAAGGTTCGTTCAAAGAATTGGAACGAATTAGATGAATAAATAACTAATTCCGTTGAAGAATTGTTAAGGATGTTAAGGTAGTGAGCAATGTCCAATATTTTGATAAGTTTAGTGGCCAAAACATGACATTTTAAACTTCAACGAGTAATCAAAAACAGAGACTTAAGTTCGTTGACCATTGGGATAATTAATTCTTCTGTACTTTTTATTATGCTGGCTGGAATATCATGACTAATTGAAGAGAAAATAAATGTTCAAATTTCTACTTTTATGGTGATTCAATTATATCGTTATTGAACTATGAAATTTTTTTTATCATGGGGTTGTGATGAAAATTTTCGTGTCATAAGATGAGAGTGCAAGATTAAATAATTAATTAAATTTGCATCACAATATGCATTGATGGATTTATGCCCATACACTAAAGACAAGTTGACTAGGAGTCAATAGTCGAAATTCTCGTTTTCTTTAAGTATTTATGTAATAGACTATTACGACAATTGTCTCCTAGCTAGAATTTTGAAGTGGTCCAAGGTATTATAATACTATAATGGAAAGTGAACTAATAGTAATATATATTAAAATCGATTTCTCAATATGAATTAAAATGAAAGAAAAATAAAAAACCTCAAAGTAGCTTATGAGAATTGAGTAATATTAATTAGATGAATAAATCTTGCTCATTGAACAGGTATGGGTAGAGGTTCGTTCCGAGAATTGAAATGAATTAGATGAATAAACCACTAATTCCGTTAAAGAATTCAATCGAATTTTAAAGTAGTATGTAATGTCCAATGTTTAGAAAAATTTAGTGGTCAAAATTGGACATTTTATATTCAATGTAATCGAAGACAGATAAATAAGTTCAGTGACCATTGGGATAATTAACTCTTCTGTATTTCTTATTATGCCAGCTAGAATATCATGACTAATCAAATAGAAAATAAAGATTCAAATTTCTTCTTTTATGTTGACACAATTATATCGTTATTGAACAACTGAAATTTTGTGTCATGGGGCTTTAATGAAAATTTTCATGTCATAAGAGTGCAAGATTTAAAAATTAATTAAATTTGCATCATAATATGCATCGTTGGATTTATGTCCATATATTAAAACAAGTTGACTAGGAGTCAATAATGTAAAAATTCTCGTTTTCTTTAAGTACTTATGTAATAGGCTATTAACACAATTGTCTCCTAGCTATAATTTTGAAGAGGTCCAAGGTCTTAGAATACTATAATGGAAACTGAACTGATAGTAATATATGTTAAAATCGATTTCACAATATGAATTGAAATGAAAGCAAAATAAAAAACCTCAAAATAGCTTATGAGAATTGAGTAATATTAGCTAGATGAATAAATCTTGCTCATTGAAGACGTATGGGCAGAGGTTCGTTCTGAGAATTGAAAGGATTTAGATGAATAAATCACTAATTCCGTTAAAGAATTCGAACAGATTTTAAAGTAGTATGTAATGTCCAATATTTTGAAAAATTTAGTGGTCAAAATTGGACATTTTAAATTTCAATGAGTAATCGAAAACAGATAACCATTGGGACAATTAACTCTTCTGTATTCCTTATTATGCCGGCTAGAATATCATGACTACTCAAATGGAAAATAAAGATTCAAATTTCTTCTTTTATGTTGATACAATTATATCATTATTGAACTACAGAAATTTTGTGTTATGGGGCTTTAATGAAAATTTTCGTGTCATAAGATAAGAGTGCAAGATTTAAAAATTAATTAAACTTGCATCAAAATATGCATTGTTGGATTTTTATGTCCATACACTAAAACAAGTTGACTAGGAGTCAATAACGTAGAAATTCTCGTTTTCTTTAAGTATTTATGTAATAAGCTATTAAGACAATTGTCTCCTAGCTAGAATTTTGAAGAGGTCCAAGGTCTTATAATACTATAATGGAAAGTGAACCAATAATAATCCATATTAAAATGGATTTCACAACATGAATTAAAATGAAAGCAAAAGAAAAAAACCTCAAAACAGTTTATGAGAATTGAGTAATATTAATTAGATAAATAAATCCTGCTCATTGAAAAAGTATGGGTTAAGGTTCGTTCAAAGAATCGGAATGAATTAGATGAGTAAATCACTAGTTTCGTTGAAGAATTGGAAAGGATTTTAAGGCAGTGAACAATGTCCAATATTTTGATAAGTTTAGTGGTCAAAACAAGACATTTTAAACTTCAACGAGTAATCAAAGACAGAGACTTAAATTCATTGACCATTGGGATAATTAATTCTTCTGTATTCTTTATTATGCCGGCTGGAATATCATGACTAATCGAATAGAAAATAAAGGTTCAAATTTCTACTTTTATGGCGATTCAATTATATCGTTATTGAACTACGAAATTTTTTTATCATGGGTTTGTGATGAAAATTTCCGTGTCATAAGATGAGAGTGCAAGATTAAATAATTAATTAAATTTGTATCACAATATGCATTGATGGATTTATGCACATACACTAAAAACAAGTTGACTAGGAGTCAATAACGTCCAAATTCTCGTTTTCTTTAAGTATTTGTGTAATTGGCTATTACGACAATTGTCTCCTAGCTAGAATTTTGAAGTGGTCCAAGGTATTAGAATACTATAATGGAAACTGAGCTAATAGTAATATATATTAAAATCGATTTCACAATATGAATTAAAATGAAAGCAAAATAAAAAACCTCAAAAAGCTTATGAGAATTGAGTATTATTAGCTTGATGAATAAATCTTGCTCATTGAACAAGTATGGGCAAAGGTTCGTTCCGAGAATTGAAATGATTTAGGTGAATAAATCACAAATTTCGTTGAAGAATTCGAACGGATTTTAAAGTAGTATGTAATGTCCAATGTTTTGAAAAATTTAGTGATCAAAATTGGACATTTTAAATTTCAATGAGTTATCGAAGACAAATAAATAAGTTCAGTGACCATTGGGACAATTAACTCTTCTGTTTTCCTTATTATGCTGGCTAGAATATCATGACTAATCAAATAGAAAATAAAGATTCAAATTTCTTCTTTTATGTTGGTATAATTATATCGTTATTGAAATACAAAAATTTTGGGTCATGGGGCTTTAATGAAAATTTTCGTGTCATAAGATAAGAGTGCAAGATTTAAAAATTAATTAAATTTGCATCACAATATGCATTGTTGGATTTCTGTCCATACACTAAAACAAGTTGACAAGGAGTCAATAACGTAGAAATTCTCGTTTTCTTTAAGTATTTATGTAATAAGCTATTAACACAATTGTCTCCTAGCTAGAATTTTGAAGAGGTCCAAGGTCTTAGAATACTATAATGGAAAGTGAACCAATAGTAATCCATATTAAAATGGATTTCACAACATGAATTAAAATGAAAGCAAAAGAGAAAAAAAACCTCAAAACAGCTTATGAGAATTGAGTAATATTAATTAGATGAATAAATCTTGCTCATTGAAAAAGTATGAGTTAAGGTTCGTTCAAAGAATTGGAACGAATTAGATGAATAAATCACTAATTTCATTGAAGAATTGGAAAGGATGTTAAGATAGTGAGCAATGTCCAATATTTTGATAAGTTTAGTGGCCAAAACAGGACATTTTAAACTTCAACGATTAATCAAAGACAGAGACTTAAGTTCATTGACCATTGGGATAATTAATTCTTCTGTATTCTTTATTATGCCAGCTGGAATATCATGACTAATCGAATATAAAATAAAGGTTTAAATTTCTACTTTTATGGTGATTCAATTATATTGTTATTGAACTACGGAAATTTTTTATCATGGGGTTGTGATGAAAATTTTCGTGTCATAAGATGAGAGTGCAAGATTAAATAATTAATTAAATTTGAATCACAATATGCATTTATGGATTTATACCCATATACTAAAAACAAGTTGACTAGGAGTCAATAACGTCGAAATTCTCGTTTTCTTTAAGTATTTGTGTAATAGGCTATTACGTCCTAGCTAGAATTTTAAAGTGGTCCAAGGTATTGGAATACAATAATGGAAAGTGAACTAATAGTAATATATATTAAAATCGATTTCACAATATGAATTAAAATGAAAGCAAAATAAAAAAACTCAAAACAACTTATGAGAATTGAGTAATATTAGCTAGATGAATAAATCTTGCTCATTGAACACGTATGGGCAGAGGTTCGTTCCGAGAATTGAAACGATTTAGATGAATAAATTACTAATTCCATCAAAGAATTCGAACGGATTTTAAAGTAGTATGTAATGTCCAATGTTTTGAAAAATTTAGTGTTCAAAATTGGACATTTTAAACTTCAATGAGTTATCCAAGACAGATAAATAAGTTCAGTGACCATTGGGACAATTAACTCTTATGTATTACTTATTATGCCGGCTAGAATATCATGACTAATCAAATAGAAAATAAAGATTCAAATTTCTTCTTTTGTGTTAATACAATTATATCGTTATTGAACTACAGAAATTTTGGGTCATGGGGCTTTGATGAAAATTTTCGTCTCATAAGATAAGAGTGCAAGACTTAAAAATTAATTAAATTTGCATCACAATATGCATTGTTGGATTTATGTCCATACACTAAAACAAGTTGACAAGGAGTCAATAACGTAGAGATTCTCGTTTTCTTTAAGTATTTATGTAATAAGCTATTAAGACAATTGTCTCCTAGCTAGAATTTTGAAGAGGTCCAAGGTCTTAGAATATTATAATGGAAAGTGAACCAATAGTAATCCATATTAAAATGGATTTCACAACATGAATTAAAATGAAAGCAAAAGAGAAAAAACCTCAAAACAGCTTATGAGAATTGAATAATATTAATTAGATGAATAAATTTTGCTCATTGAACAGGTATGGGCAGAGTTTCATTTCGAGAATTGAAACGATTTAGATGAATAAATCACTAATTCCGTTAAAGAATTCGAACGAATTTTAAAGTAGTATGTAATGTCCAATGTTTTGAAAATTTTAGTGGTTAAAATTGGACATTTTAAACTTCAATGAGTTATCGAAGACGGATAAATAAGTTCAGTGACCATTGGGATAATTAACTCTTCTGTATTCCCTATTATGCCGGCTAGAATATCATGACTAATCAAATAGAAAATAAAGATTCAAATTTCTTCTTTTATGTTGGTACAATTATATCATTATTGAACTACAGAAATTTTGTGTCATGGGGCTTTAATGAAAATTTTCGTGTCATAAGATAAGAGTGCAAGATTTAAAAATTAATTAAATTTGCATCACAATATGCATCGTTGGATTTATGTCCATACACTAAAACAAGTTGACTAGGAGTCAATAACGTAGAAATTCTCGTTTTCTTTAAGTATTTATGTAATACGCTATTAACACAGTTGTCTCCTAGCTAGAATTTTGAAGAGGTCCAAGGTCTTAGAATACTATAATGGAAAGTGAACCAATAGTAATCCATATTAAAATGGATTTCACAACATGAATTAAAATGAAAGCAAAAGAAAAAAAAACCTAAAAACAACTTATGAGAATTGAGTAATATTAATTAGATGAATAAATCTTGCTCATTGAACAAGTATGGGTTAAGGTTCGTTCAAAGAATTGAAACGAATTAGATGAATAAATCACTAATTCCGTTGAAGAATTGGAAAGGATGTTAAGGTAATAAGCAATGTCCAATATTTTGACAAGTTTATTGGCCAAAACATGTCATTTTAAATTTCAACGAGCAATCAAAAACAGAGACTTAAGTTCATTGACCATTGGGACAATTAATTCTTATGTGTTATTTGTTATGCCGGCTGGAATATCATGACTAATCGAATAGAAAATAAAGGTTCAAATTTCTACTTTTATGGTGATTCAATTATATCGTTATTGAACTACGGAAATTTTTTTATCATGGGGTTGTGATGAAAATTTCCGTGTCATAAGATGAGAGTGCAAGATTAAATAATTAATTAAATTTGCATCACAATATGCATTGATGGATTTATGCCCATACACTAAGGACAAGTTGACTAGAAGTCAATAACGTCGAAATTCTCGTTTCCTTTAAGTATTTGTGTAATTTGCTATTACGACAATTTTCTCCGAGCTAGAATTTTGAGGTGGTCCAAGGTATTAGGATACTATTATGGAAAGTGAACTAATAGTAATATTTGTTAAAATCGATTTCACAATATGAATTAAAGTGAAAGCAAAATAAAAAACCTCAAAACAGCTTATGAGAATTGAGTAATATTAATTAGATGAATAAATATTGCTCATTGAACAGGTATGGGCAGAGGTTCATTCCGAGAATTGAAATGATTTAGATGAATAAATCACTAATTCTGTTAAAGAATTCGAACGGATTTTAAAGTAGCATGTGATGTCCAATGTTTTGAAAAATTTAGTGGTCAAAATTGGACATTTTAAATTTTAATGAGTAATCGAAGACAGATAAATAAGTTTCTTTGACCATTGGGACAATTAACTCTACTGTATTCCGTATTATGCAGGCTAGAATATCATGACTAATCGAATAGAAAATAAAGGTTCAAATTTCTGCCTTTATGTTGATACAATTATATCGTTATTGAACTACGGAATTTGTTTATCATGGGGTTGTGATGAAAATTTTCGTGTCATAAGATGAGAGTGCAATATTAAATAATTAATTAAATTTGCATCACAATATGCATTGATGGATTTATGCCCATACACTAAACACAAGTTGACTAGGAGTCAATAGTCGAAATTCTCATTTTCTTTAAGTATTTATGTAATAGACTATTATCACAATTGTCTCCTAGCTAGAATCTTGAAGTGGTCCAAGGTATTAGAATACTATAATGGAAAGTGAACTAATAGTAATATGTATTAAAATCGATTTCACAATATGAATTAAAATGAACACAAAAGAAAAAAAATTTCAAAACAGCTTATGAGAATTGAGTAATATTAATTAGATGAATAAATCTTGCTCATTGAACAAGTATGGGTGGAGGCTCGTTCCCAGAATTGGAACGAATTAGATGATAAATGACTACTTTTGTTAAAGAATTGGAAAGGATGTTAAGGTAGTGAGTAATGTCCAATATTTTGATAAGTTTAGTGGTGAAAACAGGACATTTTAAATTTCAATGAGTAATCGAAGACAGAGACTTAAGTTCAGTGACCATTGGGACAATTAACTCTTCTGTATTCCATATTATGCATGCTAGAATATCATGACTAATCGAATAGAAAATATAGGTTCAAATATCTACTTTTATGGTGATTCAATTATATCGTTATTGAACTACGGAAATTTGTTATCATGGGGTTGTGATGACAATTTCCGTGTCATAAGATGAGAGTGCAAGATTAAATAATTAATTAAATTTGCATCACAATATGCATTGATGGATTTATGCCCATACACTAAAAACAAGTTGACTAGGAGTCAATAACGTCAAAATTTTCGTTTTCTTTAAGTATTTATGTAATAGGCTATTACGACAATTGTCTCCTAGCTAGAATTTTGAAGTGGTCCTAGGTATTGGAATACTATAAATGAAAAAATATATATATATATAGAATTGAGTAATATTAATTAGATGAATAAATCTTGCTCATTGAACAAGTATGGGTAGAGGATCGTTCCCATAATTGGAACGAATTAGATGAATGTATCACTACTTCATTTAAAGAATGGGAAAGGATATTAAGGTAGTGAATAATGTCCAATATTTTGATATGTTTAGTGGTCAAAACAGGATATTTTAAACTTCAAAGAGTAGTGAAAGACAGAGACTTAAGTTCAGTGACCATTGGGACATTAACTCTTCTGTATTCCTTATTATGCAGGCTGGAATATCATGACTAATCTAATAGAAAATAAAGGTTCAAATATCTACTTTTATTGTGATTCAATTATATCATTATTGAACTACGGAAATTTTTTATCCTAGGGTTGTGATGAAAATTTTCGTGTCATAAGATGCGAGTGCAAGATTAAATAATTATTTAAATTTGCATCACAATATGCATGAATGGATTTATGCCCATACACTAAAAACAAGTTGACTAGGAGTCAGTAACGTTGAAATTCTCGTTTTCTTTAAGTATTTATGTAATAAACTACTACGACAATTGTCTCCTAGCTAGAATTTTGATGTGGTCCAAGGTATTAGAATACTATAATGGAAAGTGAACGAATTGTAACATATATTAAAATTGATTTCACAATATGAATTAAAATGAAAGCAAAAGAAAAAAAAAATCTCAAAACAGCTTATGAGAATTGAGTAATATTAATTAGATGAATAAATCTTGCTCATTAAACAAGTATGGGCAGAGGTTCGTTCCAACTTATTGTTCTTGTGTTCCTATTTGAGTTTTTTCATTTTGAAATAACTAATCTCGTGTACTAGAAAGTCTTCACTCTTTGTTGGAAAAATGAGAAGAAAGCGCTTATCACCTTCAAAGAAGCGCTTAAATCTTAAGAAAAATTATAATATTTCCCAAAACGAGCTAATGCCTTATTATGCCATTGGGAATTGCATGACTTAGCAAAATTAGTATTATTAGATTTGATAGAGGGTTAAATTAAATAAATAAACAATGTTTATTTCTTTTTAATTAGTTTAAGTTTTCAGATTATATTGCATGATAATATAAAACATATAGAGGTTAAGATTTTTAAGAATTTTAATTTCATTGTGCTTCAATGAAATTAGAGTAGATAAATATCTCGAGCTCAAATCTTATTGGAATTCATCTACACGAATAGGGCTTTGATAAAATTTACTCTCATTTTTTTTTTAAATCAAAAATTATATTGAAACACTAAAAAACAAATTGACTTGGTGTCAACAAATTACTGTCCAAATTCAAACCATTTAAAATGTCATTTTCATTTATTATTTATGTAATAAACTATGACAATTTTCTCCTACCAGGAAATTTGAGGAGGTACAAGGTATTAAAATGAATCATGCTTAGTGTACATCATCTTTGCCACTTTGCCACATGATAATATACAATTGGACAATTTAAAATTTGGAAAAAAAAATAAAAATTACCCGATCAGTTGTTGACTTGACGACACTGAAGCAAGTCTTGGTCATTGAGTTCTTCTTCCAAATTTAAGCCCCTGCATTCACGCCACAATTCCATGAATCTGGAAAAAAAAAAAAATTACCCGATCAGTTGTTGACTTGACGACACTGAAACAAGTCTTGGTCATTGAGGTCTTCTTCCAAATTTAATCCCCTGCATTCACGCCACAATTCCATGAATTGATACTATAAATATCAAATGTTACTGACAGTTTACAAAATAAAAATTTGCAAGAAAACTAGGATTGATATAAGTTGTCACTACATATATAGCTAGCTGCTTTTAGCATTATATTTTCTTGAGCATGGGTAGAGGCTCGTTTCAACTTATTATTCTTGTGTTCCTTTTCCAGCTTTTGGATTTCAAGATTTTTAAAATCGCATACTGCAAACAAAATCTTCACTCAATATGTAGGGAGAATGAGAAGAAAGTGCTCATCACGTTCAAAGAAGCCCTTACAGATCCTTCAGGGAGACTCGCTTCTTGGCACGGAGACGATTGCTGTAGATGGAATGGTGTGAGCTGTGATAACAGAATTGGATATGTAATAGAGATCAAACTCCAAAATCCATATCCAAATAGTTTTAATGGCGATGGATTCATCTATGAGTTGGGTGGTGAGGTTAGTCCTTCTTTGCTTGATTTGAAATACTTGAATCATTTGGACCTCAGTATGAATAATTTTGGTGGGGCTCGAATTCCAGACTTTCTTGGGTCAATGTCCAAGTTGAGATACCTGAATCTTTCTAGTGCATCATTTGGAGGTCAAATTCCTCCTAACCTCGGAAAACTTTCTGAGTTGGAGTATCTTGATCTCAGTTATTACTATAACGAGACGGTAGAAAATGGTCTTAAGTGGATATCAGGTCTTTCTTCATTGAAATACCTAAATTTGGGGGGTATAGACCTTAGTCGAGCAGCGTCTTATTGGCTTCAAAATCTCAATTCCCTTCCCGTTATTTCAGAATTGCATTTATTCCAGTGTCAGCTTGTGAATCTTCCAACTTCATTTTCGTCTGTTAATTTTACTTCTCTTTCAGTACTTGATCTTTCGTACAATGATTTTAACTCCACAATTCCTGAGTGGCTATTCAATTTAAATAGCCTGAAACACCTTGATCTCAAATCAAACAATCTTTATGGTGTTTTACCAGATGTCTTAGCAAATTTGACTTCCCTCGAGGAACTCGACCTGTCTCATAATTTTAATATTGAAGGAAAGTTACCAAGAAAGCTAGGAAAACTCTGTAACTTGCAGAAACTCGTACTCGCTAACAACAGAGTTGATGGTGACATAATGGAGTTCATGGATGGCTTGTCTAAATGTTCGAACAACAGGCTGGAGACACTGGATTTGGGATTCAATGAACTGACTGGAAACCTTCCCAATTCACTTGGCTGCCTCAAGAATCTGCTATATCTTCGTCTCTGGCACAACTCTTTCCAAGGTTCAATTCCAGAAACAATAGGGAAGTTGTCATCGTTGAGGGAACTATACCTCTCATGCAACCAAATGAGTGGAAAAATCCCAGTGAGTTTTGGAGAACTTGTTTCCTTGTATGCAGTCAACATGTCTGAAAACATGTGGGAAGGTGTCATAACAGAAGCCCATCTTAAAAATCTCTCCAGCTTGCGTATACTATCAATTGGTCAGTTGCGGCCAAATGTTTCCGTGGTATTCAACATCAGTTCTGACTGGATGCCTTCGTTTAAACTCGTTTATATCAAAATTCAGGCATGCCAACTCGGCCCCAACTTCCCAAGATGGTTCAGGAATCAAACCAAGCTTAAGACCATCATACTCAATTATGCTAGGATTACAGATGTTATACCGGATTGGTTCTTGAATATGGGTTTGGAACTTGAAGAACTGGATGTCGCGCACAATCAGTTAAGTGGTAAGATACCAAACTCACTCCGTTTCTCCCTTGGATCGAGCGTTGATTTGAGTTCAAACTTCTTTGAAGGACCCCTCCCACTTTGGTCTACTAATGTAACGAGCTTGTATCTGCGGGACAACCTATTTTCAGGGCCAATTTCTTCAAACATTGGGATAGCAATGCCTTCTCTGATTGAATTAGACATCACAAGAAACAACCTAAATGGAACAATTCCATTGTCTATAGGAAATCTGATAGGATTGACAACCCTAGTCATTTCAAACAATCATTTATCTGGAAGTATTCCTCAAATTTGGGAAAAAACTCCCGCTCTTTACATACTTGATATGTCAAATAACAGTCTTTCTGGCACGATACCAGACTCCATAGGGTCCTTAAATTTTCTCAAATTTTTAAGCCTCTCTAATAACAATCTTTCAGGAGAAGTGCCTTCCAGTTTAGGAAATTGTACCCAACTACGTAGACTTGATATAGGCGACAATCAATTCTCTGGAAAAATACCAGTTTGGATTGGAGAAAACATGCCATCGTTGTTAATTATATGCTTACGGAACAATTCTTTTACGGGAAATATTCCTTCCGAAATCTGTAGACTCTCTATACTCCACATATTGGACATCTCGAAAAATAATCTGTCCGGGTTTATTCCCCATTGTGTTGGAAATCTGAGTGGCTTTCAGAAAGTGTTTACATTTCGAATGGCTGAATATGGAGAGGGATTGCGGCTTATTACAAAAGGAGGAATATTTCGGTACTTGTCCGTGCAGCAGAACCTTGTCAACAGTATGGACCTCTCAGGCAACAATTTATCTGGAGAAATCCCATCAGAATTCGCGAACCTCTTCAGACTGGAAACATTAAACTTGTCGATGAATCATTTGAGTGGACAGATTCCGCCAGCTTTTGGGAAGTTAACGTGGTTAGAAACATTGGATCTATCAAAAAATCAACTGTCAGGGCCTATTCCAACAACCTTGGTTTCCCTAACTTTTCTGAATCACCTGAATTTGTCATACAATAAATTGTCAGGTAAGATTCCTTCTGGAAACCAGTTCCAGACACTAATAGATCCGTCAATATATATGGGAAATGATGCACTCTGTGGATTTCCCTTATCTGTCGAATGTGATGGCGAGATTTCTCCACTTCCTGGGCAAAACAACTGGGACATTGATGATAAAAACGATCTCGAAAAGGTTTGGTTATTCTCTTTTGTTGGATTGGGATTTTTAACAGGATTTTGGGCAATTTGTGGATCTTTGATCCTCAAAAAACAGTGGAGGGATGCATATTTTAAGTTTGTGGAGAGGGTGGCGGCACGAAATTGTGTATATTTTGCATAGAAAATTTTCAAGAATGGGTCTCAAATAAAAGAAAAGTATAGGTAACTTCTTCGTGCTCGTTCCAAGTTCGTTGTACCAATTATGAAAGGTGAGAGTGAAACACGAAACAAACTGAGGTAGATAAATTATGTGCTGTTGGCAACAAAGGACAGAAAATGCTTTTCTTCCTTAATTGTGTCAAAACTTAATTATGTCAAGTCTAGCATAGTGTCTTTGTACAAACAATTTACAAGTACTAAGAGAGCGATTGTGAAAAAAAAAAAAAAAGTTGAATTCCAACCTTGAGGCCCCCACCGTCCCGCCCCTAGAGCTTTGATAGGAAGGTAAATAGAGGAATGTGCCAGACTAGAAAACAAGAGCTGTCTGTACACTGCCTGTACACTCTGCCTATTAAGAGAGCGATTATGTCTTGTTTTGCCTGTGGTCTCTTTAATCTCCTTGTACAACCTAAATAACTCTCGCAAAAGAAAAAAAAAATAGCTCATAAATGTACCAAAAATAAAATATATAAATAAATAAATAAATAACTAAGAAAGAAAGCATCCTTACCGATTGTTTGGAAGGGAACTTGTAAAATATGTCAATAACTTCTTTTTCTAGCGCAATCAGTGATAGATTCAAGATTTAACAAAATTACTCAATCTGATTATTGCGGATATGAATGATTCAATTTGTATTATATTGATGTGGTTTAGTCTCGATACTTCAAAAATTAGATTCATTATCTTATACTTAGTCTCGATATTTCAAAAATTAAAAATCAATATGTTAAAAAAGTTTGCTTTGTTAAACTAAAATATTTTAAACTTATAAAAATGATATCTAGCATCTGTTTGAGCCAAATTATTTGGCCAAAAAAATGAAAAATTGTACCGTTATCAATCATTTCAAACCGCAATTGTTGACCTCTTCTTTCACATGTGGGACCCGACAGAGTTTGTAAGGATCACTTTTTTCATTTTAGTGGAATGAAAAATGTGGCTCAAACAGGGCCTAACATTATTATGTTAATACAAGTACAATGTAAGTTAATTTGAAAATTAAATAAATGAAAAGATGGAGGTGGATATTACAATGTAGTTGGGATTCAAAATCAAATTAGTCAATTAGACATACACTTGGAAAATGGTTTGGATGGGTATTTTAACATTTTTTTGTTATGTCATTATCCTATATTGAAAGTTCATGAACCGTTTGAGAAAAATGTATCTATAAAAGGCACTATCCCACATTGAAAGTTTATGAAACCGTTTGAGAGAAGTGTGTCTATAAAAAGAGTATGCCATCCAATTCCTCTATGAGCCTTCGATTATATTTCACGAGGTCCATTCATGAAGTTATCGTGAGTGTGGATATTTTCGGGTGTACAAAATGGCAACTTGCACGCAGTAAGTTGCTCATCCTACAACAAGTGTGATGAGCATAGCCTTGTGTAACTTGAAAGGTCCTTAATCCTAAGGCGAAATTTTAGAGTAAAAGTTGTCATCAAGTTTTAATCAATCCAAACAAGTTTACAAGTTTCTTTTTAAAAACTATAGGGGTGCAGATTAACTTTTTCATTAATGCAAATAGTCAGCTGTTCTTTTCATTTGGCCAATTAGAAATAAGGATTTTTATTTTTTATTAAAATTCTTGCATGAACTTGGAAGTTAGAACCAAGTACAAAAGAACTTGCATACATCTTACAAGATTAGAAAACTAAATCCATGGTTACATCATTCACTTTGATGCTATCTTCAGAAATGTTTTTACTTTGCTGAGAAGCATTTCAACTTAAATTTAAGAAATATATTGAATCCTTGAGAACTTTTCTATAAATTATTGAAAATATGTGAATCTATTGTGAAGAATTCCATTTTCAATACATATTCCATTTTCAATACATAGTGTGTTACCCTTATAAGTATAGACACAATACTGATTTCTTGTTATTGTAAGAATGTGCTCACTATGAGATATTCTACTTTACCTTTGAAAGTGTACATGTATGAAATTTTGTTGAAGTATTGAAATCAGTTATTAAACCATAACTTGCCTAGCTTTCTAGCATTTGGTGATTTCCAGTGCGATCTCCATTGTTTTTGCTTCTAAAAGTTGTTTAAAAAAAATTTATCATATACTAAAAATGTATACCAAACACAAACTAAATTTTGAGAATTAAAAACTTCCTATTTCGTATCTGAATGGCTTGTTCGGAATTGAGCCATGGCCACTCAGCCTGAATTGAAATCACCTCGCTATAACTTTGCTTCTCAGCCACTAATTTAGTACTAGACACCAGCCTTCGTCCTTGAGCACGACACCTATTAATGCTTATCACCAAATCGTCCTTCTTGTGGATTCTACAAGATCTATTGACAATCATTGAACATCTCTGCCTAATCCAAACTTGAACACCAAATAAATAGATCACATTACGAAAATCAAGATTATAAATGAGTTTTTGTAACTTTGAATTGCTCAGAAAAGTAGCAACTCTACCTAGAAGCATCCACTTAGAGCTTCAAGAAAATCTCCCTCAACAAAGTTAAAATCACTCGAAATCACTCTTTAAGTACATGGGAGAACACAAAATAACTCTTCTAATGATCTAGGAAAAATCCAAGTGTACAGACCAACTATTGCCAGAAGTTTCACAGAAATCTCATATGGGAGTGGGCCCCATGTGAATATTTTATTCCAAAAATAGACCACCCACCCCACCAATGTGTGTTATTTGTAAGAGGCCTGTAAAAAAAAAAATTGTACATATAGACTGGTCCAATGATCTATGGCCGTATAGATTCTAGAAAAGTTCTGTGAAAGTTGGTTGCCTGCAACGAATGTCGACTTGTGTATATATACAATGCGAGGTCTTGAATCCCTAAAGCATTAAACTCAAATTTTTCAATCAAGGAACGAGCAGGCTTGTAAGTAAATATTGTACATGAATGATTTATAAAGATATACACAGAAGAAGGTAAAGATTGTTTTATTATAAACATACATTTCATTAATTCTTTTATAATACAAAAATGAAAATATATAAAATATAGAAACTTGATCTTCACTACGCATCAATAAGATAATATTTTCTAGGAGGTACCTGAAAAAACAAGGTATAATATCCAAAAACTATCCTAACAGTGCAAATCATGACTATATAAGAAATAATATAACTTTCACATAAAATCCAAATAATTAAAATATACATTATCTTGATATACACATGAATTTCAAATTTTACTTTCCAAAACTTTATTTTTCAATCAAATTTTACGAAAAATAAAATTTTGAATTCAATCAATTATGTAAAGGGAAAAGAGAGGATGAAAGTAGAAGCTTAACCAAAGAGAATTTGGAGGTCAACCTATTCTATTATAGACAAGATTGAAGAACATAGTACTAGGACTAACGAAAAACTAACTTTCACGTTATTTTTCTTTACACTTTTCGATTAGAGAGAGCTAAGAATTGATATGAGAAGTATACCGCATGTTTGATCAAATTTTGAGTCATGTCCAATATTATAATGGGCTGAGCATGGGTTGGGTTGGTTTTTATCAAACCTAAACCAAACCCAACAAGGTTAGTTTAATTTAAACTTAAACCAACTCAACCTAATTATTAGTTTAAATCCGACCCAACCCAATGCAAATCAATTAAGCCTAGGTTGGTCAGTTTGGGCTTGTGCCCATTTCAAGTTGAATCCGATTATTTTTTTGTTGAATTTGAATAATTTTTAAAGTTTGAAATCATTTGAAAATCTCCGTTATGTTTAATCTATATAAGAAATTCTTTCTAAAAATTAATTTATAAATAAATTTGAAACTATGGAGCATTTTCTTTTGATAATCTTTTAGGATTTATTCGTTTTATTATCATGTCCTAAATTTTTTGTTTATCGTCAAATTATTTTGCATTTATACACAGTACTCATACGAATCAGCCTATATAATTTGTATATTCAAAATTCTTCTCTTGTCTCCACCATTGTGTCTATTTAAATTTTTTTTCATTATAGATATTAAAATTTTTAATTCAACGGATTGGGTTGAGTTGAATTGGATTTTAATCCATAACCCCCATCCAACCCAATTAAACTTAAAAACAACCCAAACCAGTAGATTTGGGTTGGGCTGCTCGATTTGAGTGGTTTGGGTTGATTTTTGCCCAGCCATGGTTATATATATTGAGCAGTTTTGAGCTTACTCAACCTTAAAAGCTAGCTCTAGAGATGAAGTTTTCCCCTCACACTTATAAACTAACCACTAGCTTCTTTCACAATCGATGTGAGATAACTTCAACAATCTACACCTCACGCATCAGACCATGTGTGGGAGCAAACCTGTATCTCCCATTGACTGTTAGGCTTTGACTTGATGATAACCTAGGCTTTGGTAAAAATGTTGAAAAATAAAACGGATCGAGATGATATATATGACATGACATGAAATATATAATAGCAAACAAATAACAAAATGAAAGGCAAATAATTAATTGACAGAGAAATGAAGTATTTTATTCAATGGACTAATATGGAGAAAATTAATACAATAATTGTGTCTTTTCCCAATGATCACATCTTGTTACACAAATTAAATTTTAGAATGTATCATTTCATAATTGATGCTCTAGATGACACCTCATCAAAACGTCATTGCCCTTTATCATGCACCTTTTTGCAATTGAGGAGTCAGACCTAAATGATGCAATTATGAGAGACTTTTCCAATTAGGGAGTCATGGCTTTGGTGTTGAAGCAGTTGACATACAAATTTTTTTTTCTTTTCCATTTTTCTTGTCATGTGTATTATTATCTTAATTTTAACCCTTGTTTGGTTTAGATAAAAATTAATTTTTTAGTAGATTTTGATAAAAGTGAGGAAATGTGTGGTTGAAAAGTTGTGGATTCCAGACATGTGGTTAAAATGAATTTAATTACATTGACTTAAATTTTAATCTAACTTTTTAATGGAAGTAATTAGCTTAATCTCGGGGTTAAATTGGCATTTTATATCATATAATGGAATTTTAGTGGAAATTGTTAGAATGGACTATGGTAGTTGATGACAGTGTTGCCACGAAATAAAGGTTAGGTACACAAGTGCAAAAGATAGTAAAAATTGCGATAGTGGTTACAAATTATCCTTTAATTAACTAGGTATTTGTTTGTAAAACATTAAGTAATGATAACGAGCAACTAGTGTTCAGCACAGGTTTGGTAACAAATAATTTACATGGTATTGAATAATATATTCATTTAAATTCAAATATAACACAAGACATTAAGGGGTTGTTTGTGCCCCATTATTTGTGAGTAATGTATTATGGAATAGTGATTGATGTTGAAATGTGTGGTTAAAAAAGAAGAAATTTTTTTTGATTTACGTGTAATATTATTTTAATGAAGAATATGTGATTGAAAATGAGTATTGTAAAAAAAATAATGTAGTATAATGATAGACAAACCAAGTCTAAATTAGACTTGTTAAATATTTTCATCTAAACTGATGTTCTAATTCCAGAGGGACTAAATAACTTATTATCATTATTATTATAATTTATGGTTAAAGTTAAAACTCTAAATTTTAATCATACATTCAAATTACAACTCACTTGTTATCCACATATTTCGTGAAATCCCCTATACTTTTTCATCCCTTTGCCAGGCTATGCAGCCTGAATTCGTCAACTAACGAATCCTATCTTGGCTTGTTGTTAGGTTTCAATTGTATTGGTTATTTTTTAGACAAAAGAATTATCATAAAAAAGTTGTAAAAGTCAAAGAGTCTGTTACAATGTTGTATAGATGAATTAGAAGTCTTTGAACTTGAGTATGGAACATGGAGAACGAGTTGCCGGAATTATGCTAGCATGTCACTAAGCTAATGTTCAATCGTCTAAAACAGAATCATTGTCGCCCACTTCTCGCTCACCTGGTGCTAAACTTGCGCTCGAGTGACTGTGCTTTTCAAGAAACCTAGTTTGCGATTTTCAAGAGTTCTATCTATCCTTATCAGGTTCTAATATTTTTATTTGTTTTGGTATTTGTAGATGACTTCCTCGTATAGATATATAACTTTGGAGGAAGAGTGCGTTCCTGCACAAATATCACAAGTCAGCATGGGGCACCTCACACTGTACGTCCAGTTGACGTCTCCATCGGATAATGTTGCAACCATCGCAGATCCCACTAACATCGATCACCACATGTCAATCGTCGGAATCATTGCGCCGATCGTCATCTCTACTTGTGTGCATTTTGCTCATTTAACTGTGGTCAATTTTTGCCTCAGTTGCCACTTCTTCTCTCTCGGACAGATTTTCACTATTTTGTCCATAACTTTTTTTCTCTACGTAAATGTATATTACTTCTCCAATAGCGTATTTAAATGTCGTGTTGTGGGATATGAGTGGGATTGAAGTTTTGTACAAATGGAGAATTTTTGTGGAGAAATGTTTGCATAAATGGGAAATTCTCACTATTTACATTTTTTTTCTTGGATTTTCATTTCTTTTTGAGTTCTCAAAGATGGTTTTAGATTGAATAATGAATCTAACAACTGTTTGTATATGTCTCCAAATCCTCCCCTTTGCGCTGTGAACTCTTTGGCTCCAAACTTAGTATCTTCTTCCCTGTTCTTTGCCATTAATTATTTATTTTCTTTGCTCCTTTAAATTTCAAGAATGATTTGTTGGGAGTGGAGTGGGAGAGTGTATTATACTTGAGATTGTCGATTAGTCTTTTTTCCTTTAAATTAAAAATTAAAGAATTCTTGTATTTCTTAGGGCATTTTATTTCCTTAGCAGATTCTAATATTTTTTATTTTTTGGTATTTGTAAGTAACTTCCTCATATAGATATAAAATTTTGGATGAAGAGCTCAGTTCCTACTCAAATATCACAGGTCAGCAAAGGGCACCACACACTGTACTTCCAATTGACATCTCCATTGGTAATCCGTCGAATAATATCACCAACATTGCAGATGCCACTAACGTCTGCTCTACCTCCATGCCGACGTTGATAGTTGAGGGTGAAGATGTCTAGTGCTAGCATGAGGACTCTTTTCACACGCTTCCATCACATAAAATTTAAGAGAGATGTGTATTTAGTTTAAAATGTTGTTGGAGTACAGCATTATCTGTTTGGAAAAACTTTTGCAACATCATTTTGTGTACATCCTAAGGTAGATTTTTGACCGATGGTAAAGTTTGGTGTTTTGATGTAAATTTAAAATCGAAGAAACATTACGGTTGTTTTAGTACTAACATGTTATTCGGTTCTTGTATTTTGTTATCCTTTTTGAACTGTCATTTCTGATAGTTGAAATATCAATTGTCAGATTAACAAATATTTAAGATCGAGAACAACACTTCAAAAGTCAAGAATGTACGAGACGTAGAAAACTCTCAAAATCAGAATGAAATCTCGTTCTAGGCAAATAAAGTGTCGAGTGTTGAGATAAACAAGGTCCAAAAGGTGAAAACAATATTTCAAATTACGAGAACATCATGATTTTTCAAGAAAAAACTCAAATCAATTAGCGGACTGGTAATTTTGAGTTGAAGTTGAAAAAAGAGTTAAAACCAACTCATTGTTGAGAACATGTAGATGTCTTCGTATTGTGAACACTTCAAAAAAGAAATTCATTGTCGTTGTTATGATTTAGATTGAAGAAGTGATGAAGTTAATATAGTTTGAGAGTTTATACACTTCTGAATATGATTTCGAATTGTCGTTGTTTTGAACTCAGTATGTGACTGTATAAAGATGTTGAAATCATACTTACTAATTTTATATATCGCATTGTTCTTTAAATGACTACTAAATGTTGAAATGAATTGATAAAACATTTTACGAATGCAAAAGTATATTGTTTGGTTGAGATTCTTTTATTATTCATGAATGACGATTTAACATTCAAGTGCACGTTTTAGTCAACCTTGGGGTTCGTACACATTTGCCTTTGTGTCTGCAACATCGTCCACATTTTTGCATGCTTGTTGACGTTTCATGTCTTGTCGATGTTGGCTACATCATCGAGGAATACATTCATGTTCGAACTGTAAATTTAAGCTAGATTTGAAATTTCATTCTGTCTAGATTAAGTTTTTTGAATAATTTATTGACAAACCCTTCATATCTAATGTCACTTCGTATAACAATTGAAGTTGTTTGGTTTTCAAACCACTTCCAAAATCGTCGTCCATGTTGACGAATGTACTATCATGCGAGATAACGAATCTCATAACATCTCCCCTATCTGCATGTCATCTGCGCAAATATAATTAGATAACATGAATACCTCAAACAAACATGTTATTAGCAAGCAATGTGGTCAATGCTAAACACGAAATGTTCCGTAGCTTCACTAAGTTTGTAGCATAGTTCTTGACAAATGAAACAATGTCAAGAATTACATTTTAGGGCCTATTTGATAGGGGAAATTTTCCATGGAAAATTTTCTATTTTTCACATTTTTCATTGTTTGATTGCAAAAATTTTCTTGACAATCATTTTCCACCCCACCCCCACCCCCACTCCCACTGACCCCTTTTCCTTGGTTTTGTGGAATTGCAATTCCCATGGGTTTGGTGGGAAAAAGGTTTTCCAACTTTTTATTTTTTTTGACAATGGAAATAAATTTTATCCACAATTGTAACAAATTTTATCCCTTTAATTAATAATATTCATAGAAAACAAAGCCAAATAAATACCAAAATTTCAAACATATTTAATTGACAATTCCTAGTTAAACAAGTTCTAGGCAATTCAATTTCCTAGAATTCGTTTTTTTCCATTCAAATTTTATTATTGCAATCAAACAGACCTTTAAAGTGTCATTCGCCACATTTATAAAATGTCGAGAATGATACATCAGTCAAACGCTTCACCATATATATTTATCATGTTCTTAAACTTCAACCATCATTTTTACAAAGAATTCATTCCAATATCAATGGCATTGTCAATGCCTAACTACCATTGTAAATTCATTTATCAAAGTTTTTTAAGTAAGCTATGACACCATATTTGAGGAATACAAACAATAAATATGAATTTAATTATAAAATACTCCAATAATCTTATAACAAATATCTACTAATTGTATGAAAAATCTTATCCATTTAAATCATATCTATAACAACAACTATTAAACACAACTTATCAACAAAAACAATATTTTGAAGAAAATTTACCTTCTATAAAAAATTGTGGACGAAATTAAATTTCTAGAAATGAAATTATATGATCTTCTTATAAATTAGAAGTATGTAGTTAATTTTTAGTGTTAATAGTTTTTCTATTTCATCTTCTTTATTTCTTCCCCAAATTACTGGTTATTACTTAATAGATAATGAAAAGAAATACACATTAAGTATTATCTTGCATTAATGTAACTTCTCATAAAAACTACTTCTTTTTCTCGAAATTTGTGATAGCTAAAGCTTGTCATCGACCGGTTCGTTCGGAAGTGACCGCATGTGCTTACCTATCCATCAACCAAGACAGAAGTAAATGACCAACCAAGCTAGCATGCCTCGCAAGTTCTTGCCTCCTCTTCTGTTGCCTATGCCTAAGTCTCTACTCCTCGAAAGTACAGTCAAGAGTCCCTGTCCCCGTTCGAGCGAGCAGAAAAGGTAAATCCAGCTGGTGATGGTGAGGTAAAGATATCCGTAAATTGGAAAAAAAATTACTTTATTTTTCATTAAAAGTATAAAAGACAATTTGATAAAAAATTGGGTCATTTTTGCAAGAGTTATCAAAAGTAGTCACTTTTCAATTAACAAACATGTAATTGACCATTTTTGAAAATTCCACCATATTACTCACAGATGTTTTACAAGGCCTTTCATCATGCAAAGGCCCTGCATATATTTAAAAAAAGTTTTACGTGGACCCTCATATGTGTATGGCCTAGTAGGAACCAGTGAAATAGGTCTTTGTAAGCCTAGCATTGTTCTTATCTATAATGGTTTGCTCAAAATATTCTGCCTATCAATTAATGACAGAAAGCAACGACCACGTGGAAAATGGACGAATCTGGGTCACTGATGCACCGATGACGACTTGCATATTTTGCATCAATAATGTGGCAGTGGTAGAAACAAAAACTCTGGGACCAACCGACCAATGTTGATAATGGAAGCATATGACAAGTCGGCTATATTGAATAAAGTCATAACAATTCTCCCAAATAAAACTTTACGTTTTTCACGTGGTGCAATTATGAGTCCCCGATCCCTAAATATTTATTTTTGAGCCTCCAACCTTTTTAGGACTGTATATCTTGGTCTCTGGACCCATTTAGCACGACTTTTGAAAAATTCAAAAATAATTTTTGATCCAATTCGACTACGCAATTCGACTAATTTTATAAAAGTGCTTTTTATAGTTAGAAAAACTTTTTTAGGAAATTAGTTCAATGTTACTTTCTCTAAAAATACTTTTGGAATAAAAAAGTATTTTTAAAAATTAGTTCTCAAACAAAAATTAAGGTAACTTCCTCCAAAAACTCTCCTATAAGGAGCAAAAGTCATGCTAAACATAACCTCCACATGATTAAAACTGTCAATATAGACGTTAAAATTGCATGAAATAAATATTAAGCGATTCGACACTTTTGTCCTCCAACTTTTAAACATACAAAAGTCACGTGCAATTTTAATGTCCATGTTGACAATTTCGATAGAAAAACTGAGAATTCATAGATTTAAATAAATTGAAAACTTAGAACCTCAAATTTGATAGCTGAAAGTTCATGACCACGCCACATAAAACGTTGAAGAACTCAAACTAATTTTCTCTAAAGTTTATAACGAGAATATGAAGTTTTTAAGTTTCTATGTCCCATCGATGTTTAAAGTGACAAGTTCAACAAACCATTCCTTTGTAATCACTTCGACAGCAGAAACAATATTTAAATTAATTGTTTACAAATTGGTAAAGTAAAAATATAAAATGGCCGAACTATATACAGAAAGCTGAAAAGGGCCTTTCTTAAGCTCATACATTGGGAAATTTTGGATGGTGATGAGCGGAGGCAGGGGCACAAATCTTTTGTTTTTTTTACTATAGCCATTTCATCAATCATAAAAAAATGCAATCTAAAAATTAATTTGTGTAAAATGATGTGATCATTGGGAAAAGTTAGGATGAAATTTATAAATACGACTCTTCTAATCTCATTTTTCTTTACTCCAAATTAAAACCAAATAATTAATTTCTAATTCTTTCTTTCTTCAAAATCAGTTAAAATTATTTTTGAATTTTGCCTTCGATATTTTAATATTAGATATCATCTAGACTAGAAGAGTACAGCTAAGGTTTGATTCGCTTGGCAAAATTAATGTTGTGATATATTAATTTTAGAAGAAATGTTGTATTTGGGAGACAGACGTTCATTTGATCATGTTAACACCAATGCAAAGGCGAAATCTTTTTTAAGGAGATTTGCAATCATATATCTCGCTTCATTATTATCTTCTTCTATTTCTACGCTTAAGTAAGTCGCAATTTGGGCATATTTTCATGCACATATCTTGATTTTGGTAAGTCAAAAATCTATCCAATATCTTGCACTATTAAATCTCTATTATATCGTATTTGCACGTTCGTACTTTCAATTAAAGGAATATAATTGTGTATCAATTTATCCAATAATCTTAAGACATATTTTTGTGCATATTATTAAATAATTTATGTACGATTTTGTTCCATATCTAATCTATTATATATGCACGATAGAATTAGATATCAAACTAAGTTATATGTCTATTTAATTTTTTATTATTAATTTGTGACTCGTTCATATATATATTTTTAAAAATTTAAGACACGGTTACAATTAAGTCTTTATTTTTCTTTCTTTCTTTATTTTATTTAAAGAGGAGTGTATATTCGTTACTTCACAAGACTTTATTGAGAAAATGAAAGAAAAATATTGTATTCCGCAAAGAAAATGTCAGGTAGGGGGGTTTTGCGTCAAAATGAAAAGATAGTGATGTATTGCATAATAAAGGCAAAAGTTCTTTCGATAGAAAAACTGAGAATTCATAGATTTAAATAAATTGAAAACTTAGAACCTCAAATTTGATAGCTGAAAGTTCATGACCACGCCACATAAAACGTTGAAGAACTCAAACTAATTTTCTCTAAAGTTTATAACGAGAATATGAAGTTTTTAAGTTTCTATGTCCCATCGATGTTTAAAGTGACAAGTTCAACAAACCATTCCTTTGTAATCACTTCGACAGCAGAAACAATATTTAAATTAATTGTTTACAAATTGGTAAAGTAAAAATATAAAATGGCCGAACTATATACAGAAAGCTGAAAAGGGCCTTTCTTAAGCTCATACATTGGGAAATTTTGGATGGTGATGAGCGGAGGCAGGGGCACAAATCTTTTGTTTTTTTTACTATAGCCATTTCATCAATCATAAAAAAATACAATCTAAAAATTAATTTGTGTAAAATGATGTGATCATTGGGAAAAGTTAGGATGAAATTTATAAATACGACTCTTCTAATCTCATTTTTCTTTACTCCAAATTAAAACCAAATAATTAATTTCTAATTCTTTCTTTCTTCAAAATCTGTTAAAATTATTTTTGAATTTTGCCTTCGATATTTTAATATTAGATATCATCTAGACTAAAAGAGTACGGCTAAGGTTTGATTCGTTTGGCAAAATTATTGTTGTCACATATTAATTTTGGAAGAAATGTTGTATTTGGGAGACAGACGTTCATTTGATCATGTTAACACCAATGCAAAGGCGAAATCTTTCTTAAGGAGATTTGCAATCATATATCTCGCTTCATTTTTATCTTCTTCTATTTCTATGCTTAAGTAAGTCGCAATTTGGGCATATTTTCATGCACATATCTTGATTTTGGTAAGTCGAAAATCTATCCAATATCTTGCACTATTAAATCTCTATTATATCGTATTTGCACGTTCGTACTTTCAATTAAAGGAATATAATTGTGTATCAATTTATCCAATAATCTTAAGACATATTTTTGTGCATATTATTAAATAATTTATGTACGATTTTGTTCCATATCTAATCTATTATATATGCACGATAGAATTAGATATCAAACTAAGTTATATGTCTATTTAATTTTTTATTATTTATTTGTGACTCGTTCATATATATATATATTTTTAAAAATTTAAGATACGGTTACAATTAAGTCTTTATGTTTCTTTCTTTTTTTGTTTTATTTAAAGAGGAGTGTATATTCGTTACTTCACAAGACTTTATTGAGAAAATGAAAGAAAAATATTGTATTCCGCAAAGAAAATGTCAGGTAGGGGGGTTTTGCGTCAAAATGAAAAGATAGTGATGTATTGCATAATAAAGGCAAAAGTTCAGAATGTTTTGTGCCAATTACCATAATTATGATGATATTCTTAGTGCATTGTGCATGGGCTAGAAATTACCAGCAAAGAATATTTTCTTGTTCGACATTCTTCAAGCATACAACGACAAGAGCCATTTGGCATGCCTTATTTTTGCTTTTACATTATGTAGAAGAGTTTCTAGAAGAAGTTATCTTAATTTTTGTTTGGAAAATAATTTTGGAAAAAAAATTCCTATTCTGAAAGTGCTTTTAGAGGAAGTCATATTGAACCAACTTCATTCAAAAACTCCTCTAACTAACTGAAGGGCTTTCACAAAAATAGTCAAATGAATCTAAAAACAGCTTTTGAGTTTCAAAAGCTCATTTTGATTGTTGAAAAGTAATATCAAACGAGTCCTAAATAAAACTATAGGCATAAAATTTACTGAAAAAATTAAGTACGTATGTAATACTATCTAATTTCTTACGTGATTAATGTACTACTTGGATATTTGATGTTATATTAAAGGAGAGAGTGTTGATTAGGTTTAAAAATTGTTTGAGCTCCATTTTTTTCAAAACTTATTTTCAACGACACATTCTCTCATATAATAATTTTAATAGTCTATTCAAAATGTTTTTCTATTTTTTAACCACACATTTTTTAAAAGATCACTATTCTAAAACTCATTTTTCCAAAAAATTAAAATAAAATAAAAAAATAAAAATGGAGCTCATGCATGGCCATGATGTCGTGCACACGAGACATACATATATGTGTGGGTCTTTATAAGCTTATGTTTGAATAGATACCAAGGTTTATCACATTTCATCGTGCAAGAAATGAAAGGTTGCATCTATTAATATCAAAACCAAATTAAACGTGACAGTTATTTTACTTTGACTTATAATTTGAAAATGAAAATGCACGTCCTTTGATCTTTGTGTCCGTTGCATGTTTTGACAATGGCTTCCGAATTGTGTACATTCGTGTGCATTATTTGTTGAATTTTTTATGCCCAAAACATTTTATTCTCTGAAAAATTATATCAATCAAATATATTTAATTGATAATTCTCAGAAAATCAAATTCTAGGCAATTCAATTCCCCGAAAATCATTTTTTTTACTCAAATTTCATTCTTACAATCAAATGGACTCTTAATGTATTTATGTTAATGAATTTGATTATATATGCCCCTAAATTTTTTTTTCTTGCGGATCGTTTGAAACATGGTAAGTAACTATTATCAGTGGTAGCGACGATTGCTGGTTTTGCCCAAAAAAAAAAAAAAAGGGAGGAAGTTTGCTTCACGTCCTTTGACTATCTAAATAAAGATGTGAAATCCATTACCGTGCAATAATGGATTCATTACTATGGCGCGAGTGAAAGGTTATGATTTCTCATGAAATCACTTTACTAAAATGTTTTCTCTTCCCTGAAAGTGCATATGAGGTTTTCAATTGGAGTTCAAAAGACTTGGATCATTGCATCCATTGTGAACTGTTTTCAAAGATAGTCCCAAATAATATTGAATTATTATCGCATTGGCGTGCAAATTAATTATTTGCTGAACTCATATTGGTGCACCATATCTTTTTTCAACATGTCTTGTTTTGTTTACCCGATTGAGTGGTGCAATTCACGAGCTGAATCTAAGTCTATGTGTTGACCGTGATATGGCCAAGTTAAAGTTAATTCAATCACAGTACATACGAAGTTGAAATATCCTTAAATATGAAAGTGCATGTACTTTCGTGTGATATTGATATTCCTAATCATTTATATGTTGACTAGAGATAAAATAAATTTGTTTATCCGGTAGATAAGTATAATTAATGATAAAATCAAACCTTATTATGGTAAGATTGTTGTTTGCATGATTTTCACAATTAAACTTCAAATACATCCCAGAATTTATGAGGGTGACATTGCTTTCTTCAAAATAATATATCAAGATACTTGAAGAATATTTGAAATAATAAACTACACTATTGTGAATACCTTGTTAAGTTTAAAATGCATGTGATGTTGTAAATTAAAGATCCATTGCAAGGATTCAAAATCTTCTTGTAAATATTTTTTACTATTATCTAATTGGTGACAATTTGTGCTTGTTATAAGAATTAGTGGCGATAGCTAGTTATATTTAATAAGATAAAAATATGTCATAATAATAAGTCTAGGCATATATGTTGTAGACATATACCATTTGACAGTTGCTCCCAAATGGAACTATACCAATTGTCTTATCAAAGGATAACCTAAACGATTCGTTTACAAAGGGATTATCTAGAGAGGAGATAGACTGCGCATAGAAAGAAATGTCTTTAAAGCCTAAACTAATGGGTCAACTTATGAAAACCTAATTTGGTGTCTGGAATGACTCGTTGATGATTATATCTTGTAAACAATACAACTGAAGTATTGTAGGATAACTCTTCATAGAATATTACTTATGTGAGTGCAAACTAGACCGGTTCAAATGAGGATTTTACTTATGTGATTCTTAGAACCCAAGAGAGTTCAAGATCAAAATAATGAACACAATATAACCGAAGTTCTATATGAGACAGTTCCTAATTGTAAATGGAAATATTTGCACCCAAAATCATGGTTATTTAAGTTGTAATAAAAAACAAAATAGTCGGGGTTGGTAGAGTCCTAGAAAGAGTCGAAGATATTCAAGAAGATCAAGAAATGAGAAGACAGTTGCTCGCTACCTGCGCTTTGAGTCCTCGAGCGCTCAGAACAAGAATGTCACCACTCGCTGCATGCGACCTTGGCATTCGAGTGACGATTCGATTCGGCCATAGTCTTGATTCGATTTTGAACAATTTATCCAGTCATATTTTACCCCAAACACTACATATGATATATATCCATGCCATATCTCGTCCAAAGGTATGGTTGAACATTATTTTCATTATAAAGATTATTATTTGAAGATCAATTACACATTCCCAAATATCTCTTTATTCAACCCCAAGATCATTGATTCATATATTCATCCCAAACATCTCTGTTACTTTGATTGAGCTGTTATTCATTCAATTTTCTTAAAGGTGGTTGCTCTTTGTAGAGCATTAAATTCGTCATAGGCTAATGAGTTAAAATTAATGCCTAAGATTGGATACTTCTTTTCAGGAGATGAAGCCATGTAGGACTTAACATACATCCAAACGTTGCCGTATCCTTCCACTCTACGGCAACATAGTGGTTTGTAACATATATTCGAACGTTGCAAAAGGTGTTCGGTAATTTTTTTGAACGTTGCAAAAGACTTTTTCATTGTAGTGCACATATATCTTCATCTAACGAACACCATTTCATATGTAACACCGTTTCATATATATTTTAAATGAGGATTTGAAGTATTACCAAAATCCTTCTTTAATTTATACGGAATTTAACTCCATTATGTAAATATTGGGATTCAATTGATAAATTTTGAAATTCAACAATTTAAATTAAAAATTGTGTACTAATTAAATCTTAAATATTAAGATTTAAATTTGTCAAATTCAATTGAACATGAGATATCAAGGCTCGAACGTCAAAAGCTACTAAAATAACGTGCACAAAATTTAACATAAAATTTATTTTTTAAATAAAATTCGAAACATTTCTAAGATTTTACTTAGCGACCCCATAAGCATCACTTGATCAATCTTCCACGCGTTCATACGATCCATTCTAATCTGAAAAGTAATTGTAAGAGTGGATATTTTGAAAACACTCAGTAAGAATACGTGCATATTCTTATTAATACGATATTAATATAGAATGACATAACATACTGATATTTCTTAGATTAGAACAACTGATATTGATATCCAATAGCTCAAGAAATTTCTAAAAAATTCCTACATTCTGTAGGATTTACACATATGACCTAACGGTCCATTCCGTAGAATATAACATATTTGACCTAACCATCAATCCCGTAGGATTTAACATATTTGACCTAACGATCTATCCCATAGGATCTAACATATAAATCGACTCGAAAACCTTAGAGTATTTCATGCCAAAGTCTATAAAAGGAGTCGAAGATATTCAAGAAGATCAAAAAAGGAGGAGACGACCACTTGTTGAACATTCATGGCGTACTAGAGCTCCTACTATAGGGACATTGATGCTTACTGAGTAGGAGGCTGGTGCTTGAGCGGCTGGCTTACAATTCGCTTAGTGCAAACCTAGCGCTCGAGTGATGAGTATGTCCGATCGGAGTCTTGATTCAATTTTGAACAAATTTTTTTAATTCTATTCAACCTCAAACACTACTCTATATATATATATATATATATATAGAGAGAGAGAGAGAGAGAGAGAGAGAGAGAGAGAGAGAGAGAGATATCNCTCTATATATATATATATATATATATAGAGAGAGAGAGAGAGAGAGAGAGAGAGAGAGAGAGAGAGAGAGATATCATTATTTGGAGATCAATTACACAATCATGAAGATCTTTTTATTCAACCCCAAGATCATTGATTCACATATTCACCCCAAATATCTTTGTAAGAACTTTATTATTGGTTGAGCCTTAATTTTAGTCAAGAGAATATCTATTGAAGTTCAAATTCATATCCATACATCTCTTTCTTTAACTAAAGATCAAAACACACAAGATGCACTGATCAAACACCAAAAATCCTTACCTTCACCTATAAACTTTCAGAAATTTATATTTAGAGATAATACATTTCAAGTTTCAACACTCTGTAACGAGTTCATTTTTGGTGATCCAATTGAAAGAAAAAATAGTCTAGAGTTCTGAAAAGTGCAAGTTGCATAATCGAAGAGGTTCTACGGTGATTTACAAGTTGGATGGTTAGAGTTACGAAAGGTTTAACAGTGTTTGGACCAATTGTAAGTTAACTTTTCTAGTAGATCATTTTGGCAAGGTTTACCCAAAGGTTTTCGATTTCTGTGAAGAGTTTTTCAAGAGTTTGTTCTCATCATCAATTCTTGGTATTATTCACTTTAGTGCTTCTAATTTTGCATATTTATGATTGATACTTAGGATTTAATTAGATTAATAATCTTAATCATCTAACGACAATAAATACGTGAATTGCTGTTTGTTATTGGTTTAATTCCGCATTTGGCACTTAATATTTTTCCAAACAAGTAGCATCGGAACCAAAGGGAGTAAAAAATATTCAAGAAGATGAAGAAACGGGAAGACAATTATTTTACCTTAAACACTACGTATTATATATATCGATGCCATACCTCGTCCCCAAGGTGTGGTTGAATATTATTTTCATTATAGGAATCATTATTTGAAGATCAATTACACATTTTCAAAGATCTTTTTATTCAACCCTAAGATCATTAGTTCATATATTTATCCTAAACATCTTTATTATTTGTTGAGCCATAATTTTGGTCAAGAGAATATCCATTGAAGATGAAATTCACATCCATACATTTCCTGCTTTAACTAAAGATCAAAACGCACCAGATCCGTTGATCAAACACCAAAAATCCTTATATTCACCTATAAGATTTCAGATTCTGAAGTTTGGAGAAGAGACGTTTGGAGTTTTAGTGCTTCAGAAGGAGTTTGTTCTTGATGATCCAGTGGAGAGAAAAGTAGTTCGAAGTTCTGGAAAGTGTGAGTTGCACAATTAAAGAGGTTTTTCAGCGATCTACAAGTTGGGTGGTTAGAGTAAGCTAAAGTTTAGAAGTGTTTGGACCAAGTGTAAGTCAGCCTTTCTAGTGGTCTTTATTCTGTGGTCATATATGGCGCTATTTACTTTATTGCTTTGATCTAAACATTTATGATTGTTTAAACTTGGGATTTAATATTGATTATCCTTAATAAACATCTAGAGACAATATAAACTACTTGTTGCTTGTTATTTTGTTTATTCCGCATATTTGGGTCTAGATATTTCCAACAAGACATAATGTGCTTGATTTATTGTCTAAGATTATAATAATGACCTATAGGTCAAAATATTGAGTTCATTGATTAATTAAGTAAATTCGATAGATTCTTATTAAAGAAGGTTTAAGGTGAAAGTTACCGATTCTGATGTATTTTTTTAAATGGTACTCTTTTTCATCTTCCTTAGTCAGAGTCGAGTTCTTTCATTCATGTGGGTTTTGTTGGAATTTAACAATTAGTTAATGATTAAAAAATGAGAATTGAAAAAAAAAAAAAAACTCCAATAGGTGCATCGATTGGGTGCGATTCTTCAATTGCAAAATGTACATAAAAAATGACAGTACCTTTTGATAGTGTGCTAGCTAGACCATCAATCATGAAATTCTATGATTTAATGGTTAAAATTAATTTGTATCAAAAGATGGGACCATTGAAAAAGACATATCAAAATCCATAAACAATCCTCCAATTCGATTTTCTACCTCCATATTANTTGTATCAAAAGATGGGACCATTGAAAAAGACATATCAAAATCCATAAACAATCCTCCAATTCGATTTTCTACCTCCATATTAGATTTCTACTTTTCTGTTTTTTCAAATCCTGTCAAAATAGTTTTTAAAATTAATTTCAAATTTTTTGTTCAATATTTTAATATTTGATATCATTCGATGTAGAAGAGTACCGTCAATATTTTATTCACCCAGTAAAATTAATATTGTGCTATATTAATTTTGAAATAAATATTGTATCTTGAGAGATGAAAATCCATTTATCATTGTAACATCAATGTAGGGGACAAGATTTGTCTTAAATAGATTAGCATTCGCATACCTCGCTTCAGTTCATCTCTTTGAATTTTTACATTTTGGTAAGTCACAATTTGTGCATATTTTCATGCACATATTTTGATTTTGACTAGTCAAAACTCTATCCAATATTTGCACCAATAAATCGCTATATTAAATCATATTTAGTTAAAGAAATATAATTATGCATCCATTTATCCAACAACTATACCTATAGCCATCGGTCCCCGCCACCTCCAGCTGGCCATAATACCCATCATCTCAAGATCACCACACAACCACAAGATTCCTACACCACAAGTCTACAACAATTGCAAGTTCCCTATCATCATATCCCACGTGATTTGAATTCAAAAATTTTCGAAATAATCTCAATCCCTAATATTAGCAATCGATTTTACAATTTTGTAGCTTGTACAGAGGAAATCTTGCTAGATGTCTTACACAACAGCACCTGATTGGTTACTTTTTTCTTTTTCTTGCCTTTGTCAAATGAAAAACTACCAACTGTATCTGTAAATAACGTGGCATGCTTTATTCGATCTATACATGTAGCATCGTCCTTCATTTTAAAATAATATGAAACTGGTTATTCCACTATTATATGAGCAGCGACTGACTTATTTTTTTTGAACTTTGGCTTAAAACGCTTGCCTATCGATGATGAGTGATGACAAAGAGCAAGACACGTAACTTTCCAATACGTGTTACAATATTATTTTTTAATTTAAAACAAAGGGTAAAAGTCTTGAATTTTCTTGAATTTTGTGTCAAAGTTCACGTGATGACATTGCAATGAATTCTCTTGAATTATTTCAAGAACAGCAATGTTCTTACAGGATCTGCAATACTATTTTCCCATATTAGAGTTGCACTACATGTACAAGAAGCATTTTGCCGGACAACTTATAGATCACACACAGTTCATGAGGTGGGTAGGTATATCTTTTCAATATAAAACTCATATGGGACCCACCCCATGTGAGTTATCTGGATTTTTTATGCGGGAAAAATTCTGTACAAGTAGATTTTTCCTTCCCATTAATGCCCAAGAATTAGAAAATGCTTGTGAAAACGGATGAACTTTGGAGTTGGGGATACGGGGTACGATGGTGGGATGGAGGTAGAATTAATTGGGTATTATTATTATTATTATTTCTTAGTTATTTAAGTTTCAGGTTAAAATTAGCATTTTAAATCAGCTCAATTTGTTAAGGGGGACTGTGGATGCCAATTAATAAGGAATTGAGGACAACGCTGCCAAGAAATGAAGGTTGAGGACACAACTGCAAACAATTGTAAAGATTAGGGACAGTGTCTGCAAATTACCTTTTTTTTTTTTTTAATTGTAGATAATACAAGTCCTTGATCAACTTTTCTCATTTGCGAACAAAAAGTTGTCTATAAGAGCATTCCATAAAAAAAAACAAAAGAAGTACTCGATACGGCTATAATCTCCTGCTTCGCACACAGCTTGTTTCTTCTTAGCCAACTGCTTCTAGTTCTGCTGTAGTCTCTCTCTCTCTCTCTCTCTCTCTCTCTCTCCCTCCCTCTGTGGCACACGTGTATACTGATTGCTCACTGTGTGTGAGGCTGCGAACCAATGGCGGAAGGAAGTGATGGCTGGAGCTTGCTGTGAACATTTTGAAATGAAGTTCAATGTCTAAGATTTAGATGTGTATTGATAGCCTGAGCCAGGATGGTTAAATTTGGAGTTTTGGTCAAATTTTTTATGTGTTTGAGGTTTCATTCCTTCACGAATGAAACGCTTACCTGATGACTGACGTGATATTCTGCTCTAAATTCTGCTAAATCTTGTTCATTGATAAGCATCTGTTACTTAGATTTAATGCCTATCCATACATGCTAAATTTATCCAGAGGAAAAAGGCAATTTAATAGAAATGACTGGTGATCGGAGGAGTGGGATACATTTTAGCAGACTTTACTCATTTTCGTTAGTACGTTCAATTGTCAGAAATGAGCATAGCCAAATTGGGAAGAAAGGTTATTCGAGGGTTGTGTATTGCAATGATCCTAATAATCCAAAGCAGCTTCAGCTTAAGTATAGTAGTAATTATGTGTCTACGACGAAGTACACGGTGCTCAATTTTGTTCCCAAGTCGTTATTCGAGCAGTTTCGGAGGGTTGCAAATATTTATTTCCTTCTTGTAGCTTTACTCTCGTTTAGTCCTCTGGCAGCTTATTCAACTTCCAGTACTCTTGCTCCATTGTTGGTGATGATTGCAGCAACAATGATAAAGGAAGGGGTTGAAGATTGGAGGCGAATGAAGAAGGTTAGTAGTTTAATAGCCTAAGAATTCTTTGAATACCTATTTGCTCCTAAGTCGTTCTATATATGAAGTAGGAGTTCAGTGAAAACTTTTGTTTTACTAATCATCAGTGTGCTTTTGCGACTTATATCTACATAATATTGGAATGATTAGTTCTGTATAGTACAAGTTAGCTGTTGAAATATAGCTCAAAAAATTCTTATTTCTCCTATACTCTGTGATAAGTGATTTACCTGTGAAAATAGAAATACATTGTTTTGCTCACAGAGATAAACAGAATATCAAGTTTCTGGATTCTGTCCTTTAACACTCACTGCCATAATCTTCAGTTTTGCATGGTTTTTTCCGTTAGAATTCGGGTTTATACTTTTCTGTTGTTTTCAAATGGTATGGGACGAAGTTGATCAGGAGAATTCCTTTGCTTATTTCATTTTAATCATATTGCACTAAAATCTTTTCAGGACATTGAGGCTAATAATCGGAAAGTGAAAGTTTATGGTAGAAATCATAATTTTGAAGAAACCAGGTGGAAAAAATTACAAGTCGGCGATCTTGTCAAGGTAGACAAAGATGAATATTTTCCTGCAGATCTGTTTCTGCTTTCGTCGAGCTATGAGGATGGGATTTGTTATGTTGAAACTACAAATCTAGATGGTGAGACTAATCTCAAGGTGAAGCATGCTTTAAACGCTACAGCTGGTCTGCATGATGACCATTCCTTTCTGCATTTCAAGGCATTGATCAAGTGTGAGGACCCAAATGAGGATCTTTATTCATTTGTTGGAACCCTGTTTTATGAAGGTCAGCAGCACCCACTTTCTCTACAACAGTTTCTTTTAAGAGATTCTAAACTTCGGAATACAGGCTATGTCTATGGTGTGGTTGTTTTTACTGGTCACGAAACAAAAGTTATGCAGAATGCTACAGATCCTCCTTCTAAGAGGAGTAAGATTGAGAGAAAGATGGATAAGATAATATATATCCTTTTTAGTATTATGATTTTAATATCATTTTTTGGTTCTATTTTTTTGGGGATTGAGACTAAGAATGACATTCGTGATGGGAAGTTAAAGAGGTGGTATCTCCGACCAGATAAATCAACTTTCTTATATGACCCAAAAAGAGCAGAACTGACTGCGTTCTTTCATTTTTTGACTGGACTTATGTTGTATGGATTTTTGCTACCGATATCATTGTACGTGTCCATTGAAATTGTGAAGGTTTTACAGAGTATATTCATTAATCAAGACCAAGATATGTATTATGAGGAAACTGATAAGCCAGCACATGCTCAAACATCTAATTTGAATGAGGAACTTGGTCAGGTAGGTACTATACTCTCTGACAAGACTGGTACACTGACATGCAACTCAATGGAGTTTGTTAAGTGTTCAATAGCGGGAATAAGTTATGGACGTGGAATGACAGAAGTAGAGAGGGCTCTAGCTAAGAGAAAAGGGAATGTGCTACCTGAGGATGGATATACTTCCCCTGATATACAAAGCTTTAATGATGAGTACATGGACTCAGGAAAATCATGCAAAGGTTTCAACTTCAAAGATGAGCGAGTTATGAATGGTAAATGGGTTCATGAATCTCATGCACATGTAATACAGAAGTTCTTTAGAGTTTTAGCACTTTGCCATACAGCCATTTCGAACATAGACCAAGAAACAGGAGAAATATCATATGAGGCTGAGTCACCAGATGAAGCTGCCTTTGTCATAGCTGCAAGGGAGCTTGGCTTTCAGTTTTATGAAAGGACGCAAACGACCATCTCTTTGCATGAACTAGATTATGAGAGTGGCCAAATAATTGACAGGTAAGGTTCTCTTAGTTCCATATCCAGTTTTGCTGGAAGTTCTTACTTCATGATAATTTGTTAGTCATGACTAATAATTCTTGTAGCCACTATGATTTCTTTTCTCTTTTATATTCTTTCTTCTTATTCCTAGTTCGTGGTGGGGTCCAGACAGCTAACTCAAGCAACATGAACTCAAGTTACCAATTATCCACCCATCCTACTCTTATATGCTTCACAGCCAGTTGGAAAATTCGTATCCAACCATTTGGTAAAGGGGCCATCACATTCTTGAAGATCCTACTCGGGTCCAATGCTACAACCAATATTTAAATGCCAGAGCGAGTCTATCTTGTATATATGGTTGTTTTAGGAATTTACCTATGCATTTGATATTGGTGTCACCAGTTACATCTACCAGTCTAAAAAATTTGGCATGTCTCTGGCAATCTTCACTTACAAATACTCTTCAGCCTAAAGTTTGCTCAGCAGTTTTTGTTCACTATAAAAGGTTTTATTACTTCAAGTAGATTATCATTCGTCCTGAGGTAACTGAGATGTGGCTCAGCGAAAGCCTACAAAACCATTGTATCATGCACAATGGGGAATTTGACCAAGGAAAACTAATGAAGAGAGTATAAACTAACTTATCTAGGAATTGCGGTTTGTGATAATAATGAAAATGTACAATAGATGGAAATAAAAGAGCATAGGTTTCAAATACGAAACACAACTTTGTTTTACGGAAAGATGTTGTGGTTTCAAGAGAACTTCTATATATTTTCATGAAAAAAATTATATCAGATTTGGAATTTAATTCTAAGGCTGTCCTGGGAATTTACCTGCATAAAGTTTACTTGGCTGTTAGAGTACTCCTGAGAGGCATTACATCTGCTAAATCTCAATGGAGGATTGTACCTGGAAATGCAAGCTCTGTCCCCCTCACACTATATTTTGAATTAGGGGCTTTGGAACGGATCCACATCGTATTCATTACTGAATATCTATATGGTTCACCAACCTCCTACTTTCATAGCTCGAACTTGAGAGATGACCTTTCAATACAATAGACCTTAGGGGAAGATAAAGAGAATTGCAAACACTCATATCGATGGTTGTGAGACAGCAGATGATGTGGGAGGTGTGTTTCCCTAGGAAAGAACACAAGAAGAAGAGATCAAAGCG
>NC_036243.1:9826334-9844667 GCF_002742605.1 Olea europaea var. sylvestris | reverse complement strand
GAATGTCCCGGTTCTTTTGGTTTGATAATCGATGGAAAGTCATTATCTTTCATTCTCGACAAAAATCTGGAGCATGCATTTTTTGAGCTTGTGATTAATTGTGCATCTGTGATATGCTGCCGCTCCACACCTAAACAGAAAGCTCTTGTAAGTTGTATGCTCATGCTAATTTTTACGTTTTAGAGCTTCCCACTTTTGAACTTGTTCCATTTTAGATTTGCTGGCAATAAAACAACCTAATAAAACCGTTGAAGATATGCAGGTTACGAGATTGGTGAAAATGGGAACAGGCAAGACAACATTAGCAATTGGGGATGGGGCAAATGATGTAGGCATGCTTCAAGAGGCTGATATTGGGGTTGGCATCAGTGGCGTAGAAGGCATGCAGGTCTTTTCCATTTAAATTTCATCCTTATTTTGTTCCTTACCTTTCCCTTGTTTGAGGATTTCCTTTTTCCTTTTTTTTTTTTTTTTTTTTTTTTTTTTTTTTTTTTTTTTTTTTCCTTTTTTTTTTTTTTTTTTTTTTTTTTTTATTTTTTTCTTGGTTGAAGGTTTAGAAAATGTCTAAATTTGCCAATTTGTGGTTAAATTTTTAAGATCTTATCCTGCTATGTCTAATTCACTGTACCAGTCAGGTTTCATTGGAAGGGCAAGCATTGCATGTGGGACCTGTTAGTTTAGATGTGCAGTTTCTCTTTTCATTCTTTTCACTTAGGATGATAGTGTCGAACTTTCAACTTGCATGCATTCTTTCTTCAGCAAATACTTCATGTTTCTAGTATTAGATGTCAATAATTTGCCAGCAGAAAAAAATTTCTTGTTTGTGATGGAGGAGGAAGTAAAAATAAAATGGAATTGGATGTCTAAAATGAAGGAGGAAACAAAATGCCAAGTAATGATTATATAAGATGTAGAAAGGAAAGATTTAATAACTCTAAAAAATTGGGAAGTTTCCGAAACCAATTGCTTAGTTTTGTTTATAGATTCTGTTTAACTCTCTACACGTATTCAGAATGTATTTGTATATATTAAAGTACTTGTGGCTTCTGCTTATTTCATGGTTGTCTAGGATACTGATGTCACGTCACTCCTGTCTCCCTTATTTATCTCATTCTATCGTACTTCTGATTATTTCCCCCATTAACTATTGATATGGATAACTTCTGATATCTATCGATTTTATTTTGAGTTAGGCTGTGATGTCTGCTGATATTGCCATAGCGCAGTTCCGGTTTCTCGAACGTCTGCTGTTGGTTCATGGTCACTGGTGTTATAGGCGAATATCTATGATGGTGAATTTCTCCTCTCTACGCATTATAAAGGACTTTTATCTCATTCATCGTCTATATTCTGAGGAAAGCATTACTCTTTAGATTTTAATGTGTTGTCAATGTCTTATTTGTGTTCTTATTTTTTAATAAAAGAAGTACAATTCTAGTTCCAGTCCCTCTACAACATCCTGTGTCTTTAAATAAGCGGTCTGTCATGCTAAAGGAAATATGACTAACGGCAGTTAATAGTTGATTTATTGACACTCTTCTTATTAACACATCTTTTTCTTGCCGAATGAAAGCAGATATTCTACTTCTTCTACAAGAACATTGCTTTTGGGTTCACTCTATTCTGGTTTGAGGCATATGCTTCCTTCTCTGGCCAACCTGCTTATAACGATTGGTACATGTCACTCTACAATGTATTCTTCACTTCCCTTCCTGTGATTGCTCTTGGAGTTTTTGATCAGGATATCCCTGCTCGGCTTTGCCTTCAGGTAAACACAGTGCTTAAAGGGCAGCATTACATTCTGCATAACTTCCTAAAATTATAAGAGTGAAATATTGAAAGAACAAAAAAATTTCACGAAGTGCATGTTTAGTATGTAGTACTAGAAAATCTAGTAAAGTAGACAAGATTTTAGTTTCTTCATCTTCCTTGATACTTTCCAATTTTGGTCCCATTCTATTTCCTATTGGGATTCTCTAATCTCTGTGATTTATACAAACTAATGAGGATATGATGTTTTCGCATGCATTTGACAGTATCCTTTGTTATACCAAGAGGGAGTGCATGGCATGCTCTTCAGTTGGATGCATATTCTTGGCTGGATGTTAAATGGTGTTATTAGTTCGATATTCATCTTCTTCTTCACCACCAACTCTGTCCTACATCAGGCTTTCCGTAGAGATGGCCATGTTATTGATTTTGAGGTACTTGGAGTTATGATGTATACTTGTGTCATCTGGACCGTGAACTGTCAAATGGCACTGTTTGTTAACTACTTCACTTGGATCCATCATTTCGTCATCTGGGGTAGCATCGCCTTTTCTTATGTATTTTTACTGGTCTACGGCGCTATGTCGCCTATAATATCAACAACCGCCTACCAGGTTCTTGTGGAAGCCTGTGCTCCAAGTCCCTTCTATTGGTTGGCAACACTTCTTATTGTTGTTTCCACTTTATTACCGAATTTCATGTACAGGGCTTTTCAAATTCAGTTTCATCCTACATACCATGACATTATTCAAAGACGAAACTTGGAAGGTTCGGAGACAGCTGAGTCACAGAAGGGAACAGCTCGCATGAAGGATAAATTGGGAGACCAAGAACCATTGCTGGCTCAATAAGTTTAACTTCTGTACATGCAGACTTGCCCAGCGAGATGGAGACGAAGGTACAGGATAAATGTTTCAAGAATTTAACTTCGAGGCCGTAGGTTGTAGTCTCGAGCCTGTTGCTGTAGGTTTGCTGGATAGACAGCAGGCATGTATTTCAAATACTAATTACAGTGAATAGGTAAAATGGAACTTAGCTGAGAATAGAAACTTCGCAATTTCTGTATTTTTTAGGACTTGGAATACCAAGAACCATAGCTAATATGAATCAACGAATTATTGATTCTATATATTTGGGTATTCATAGCATCTACTAATATTTAAGTTTGTATCTTCATTCATGTTTCTGCCATGTATTAATCACCCTATATGTATTTGTCTAAATACCCAGGAAAAACGAAAGGGGCATACTGTCACCGTGAAATTGTCTTTTGTGTTTCTATATGTAATCGATTTCTTTAACAGGCAATTGATGGTCCACATTCATGGTTATAGTTTTCAACATTTACGTACAGCATTCATGGGTTTCATTCCACCATTGATTGGAAAGGTAACAGTAATCCAAATTTGATGGGAGTTTGGCTACATCATTGTTGAGAGCTTAAAAGTGTCATTACCTGAAACAAAAGTAGTGTTTCTAGAACAACATCAATGGTTGAGAGTATGAACTCCATCCTTGAGATTTTGATTTTTCTTGCCAATTTGTTTTCACAATTATTGTGGATCGATTTTCAATCTAACATTTGGTATCAGAGTACCCATCCTTCATTACAAGCAATCTAACCAAATCAGCCGTCGAAATTATTTTTGGAAATAAAATTCAAATTTCTCCATAAAATCATGTTTTTTAGCTTCTGTATGATTTTAATATTGAGATTTCACGTTGGGAAGTAGAATTTGAGGCGGGTCTGAAATGGGTTGCAATTCAGTTGCTTGAGGAAGACGACGACGACTCTGTATTATTTTCAAAACACGTGTTTTCTTCTATCCTGTTGGATATTAGAAGCACGCTTCATTGTTGGGCCATTTAAAACTGATATGTTTGCTTATTGGCCCATTTATAATGATATGCAAATTGGCCCAATTTTACTGAAATTATTTGTGGGAAAAATCAAATTACAGGTCACATTTTATCTATGGATCACATGGTCATAATTTGTTAGTCGCAAATCAGCAAAATTGTCCCAGATGCCTAAATGTTGGTCACAGACATCCCATTCATCATTGCCACCGCAACAACCACCACCATCATCATCAACAACGCAACAATAATTGGTTACCACCGCCTTCAGAGCCACCATTACCTCATCTACATGAGCACCACCATACCTATACCACCACCACACCAGCACGCCCACAACACACCACCACCGCACACCACACCACCCATAACACACTACCACCACCACCATCTCCTCTATCTCCATTCATACCACACCCAACCACCACCCCTACCAAAGAATCCACAAACTCGCTATCGCCACCACCACAGTGCAAATCAAGTCCCAAATTGATTTGTTCTCCAATCACATAAGCTTCCCTTCAGTACTGGTAGATCAATCATTGAAATCCCATACCGGAGGGAAGAACCAAACATATTGGAAGGAAGAACTAGGACAATCTCATACATTCACTATCTGCACCGTACAACGCTCTCCCACGAGCTAGCATTGTCGTTCTTGTGTGCGGTTGCAGACGGTGTTCCTTAAATCGGATAGTGTCGTCGCCGCAAGGAGCAGTTGTTGCACTTCCACCCGAGCAAGCCAGAGAACAATCGAACGGCGGTGCGCACGCGATTCAAGTTCGACAGTAACACTGCTGTGTCGGAGATTCTCTTCCAAGGGTGGAATGTTGGAATCAGCTCAACGTCGTCGTTGGAATCGCCGTTCGCAGCAGCTCAGCGTCGTCGTGGCGCATCTCATTAGTCACCATTGTTGGAGCTTGGGCCGCCGGCATCCACAAAAGAGGAGAGAACGAGAAATGTAAAGAGAAGAGAGAGGCAAAATTATAGCTAGGGTTTAGCCATTTGGGTGTAGGGTGGCTATTATATTTAAATACATAATAACTGAATTTTGATTAAAAATACTTCTTACCAGATTTTTGTAACGTGAATTTGAAACAATTGGAATTATGTAATTACCACATTATTTGTTGGGCACATACATGTTTATTGGGCCAATGAATTGTTCGGTACATGCATTAATTTATTGGGCCAATTTTATTTAGTTTAATTCTCGTGGAAATTACTCCCATCCCTACAATAAAAATTAAAATTTTACACTTCAACATTTTTAATTCCAAAATTACTACAATATCTATAGTAAAAATGGTAATCAATAAATATAATCATTCCTATCACTAATCAAAGAAAGCTACAATCACTCTATCGAACATAACATATCAATCACTACATATATGTGAACCATGAACCCTGGGACCCCATCCCAAATCAAGTCCAAAATTTCCCAACCTTCACCATCTCCATTGCAACAGAGATCAAGAAAAAAAAATCAAGAATTGATTCCAAGAAATCTTCATTCATTACAGAGTAATGGTAATTGGTAGCGCGACTTCACGTTGTTCGTAGGCCAGAGTAGCAGATATAAAGACTACCCAAAATACCAATGGGGCTAAGAGGAATATAGAAATCATTGTTTTCAACTTTAGTTCTAAGAAGAAGAAGTTGGTTCAGAAACATCAACCCAGGTAATAGACATCATGTTCTGTATTTTTATTTTTATTTTTGTCAAACATGTATTGAAGTATGTTTTTCGACAAAATAAAAATAATTATTTATCCTGTTGAATCAAATTTTTTTAGTTTTACTTCATGTGATGCTGTTTGCTTTTGGCAAAACATATCACTCTTTTATTTTTTCCATGAACATTGTATCATATAACATGATAAATATGAGAGCTAGTGTGCATAGTACCTGAATACAAGTGAAAAGTTGCTGTCATCTCGCTTAGCTAAACAACTAGAGTTCTTTAGGAAACCTCACAAAAGTTTATCTGCCTGATTTTTAGCTTTTGCATTTGTATGCATATCATGACTATATCCATTTCAGATGATAGTGCAATGCAACTCAAAGTTATTATTCACTCCATGTAACGTGTGGTATAGTATAAAACCTACATGTCTAGTCCTTATTGCATAAAAAAGGTCAAACTTTAGCTAATCGTGCAACGTCGTTTAGGTATGTTACATTTCGTATGCACGCAATTCCTAACTGTTAACTTTTTATATATGTATGTATGTATATTTATCATAGAATTGTGAGGTACATTAGAAGGGAACGACACTACTAATCATATAATATAAAACATTATTGACTACTCCTTACTGCATAAAAAAGGTCAAACTTTACCTAGTCATGCAACGTCATTTACATATGTTACATTTCATAGGCACCCAATTCCAGGCTATAACTTTTTATGTATGTATATTTATAATAGAATTGTGAGGTACATTAGAAGAGGAATGACATTGTTAATCATATAACTTTCCAGAAATGTACAATCATATGTAGTATTCATTTCCTTTAATAACTAAAACTCCACACACATCATCGGATACCAAAATACAAAACATCGTTGTTAAGTTACATTTCATTACATTACGTTCTTTTTTTTCTTTATTCCAAACATACATATGTATTGAATAAAATCGTGAGAATATGAAATTTCCTTTTATATTGTGTTATATGGTAATCTGGTGCTATGGACAGGATTTATCAATAGGAATTGAAATTTTACGTCATCCATGCTAATAGGTATTTGGGGGAAGCATCAAACATACGCTACAAATATGACCTCATAACCACTTATAATGGCAAGGTTAATGAGCAACTGGAGTTGTTTAGGCCATCATTCTTCGAATATTTGTTTACAACATCAGCTCATCCACATGATACTGATATTGGAGGTTAAACAGTCAACAAATGAGGAAATGTGGTTCAATATTTTCAGGCAGATTTATAAAGTTTTGGATTGAGAAATTTTGCCTAGTCTGAAATGCATGTAGAAGATAACACAAACAAATGGAAGATGGGAGAACATGTTGACTGAAATATAAGGTCGTGGTTGATTTGCTGTTTTCGGCCCATTTTCCATTTTCGAAAATGCGGAAAACGCATTTGGTCCGTCGTTTTCGAAAACGCATTTTCGAAAATGAGTTAAAATTTATAACTAAAAACGCAAAACGACCTTTTAGCGTTTTCAGCATTTTCAGTTATAAATGTCGAAAACACTCAAAAAAACGAAAAACGGGCCGTTTTTGGCGAAAAGTAAAAATCGTTTTGAAAATGAAAATAGAAACCAACGCAGCCTAAGTTTTTCAGCAAGTTAAGAGTGTAGTCCGGAAAGATGTTGTAAGAGTTTTCTTGAGACTGCCACAGGACACAGCAGATGCTGACGTGGTGAAGATGGGAATCCTGTATTTTGTTGCATCTTCCCTGTACATAATTACCTAGCCGAAGTTATGAACTGAAGAAATTCTAGCCAGTCCCCTGTTGAAGATGAAGAAGCTTACGGATTATTTTTATTTTACAGTAGACGATAATTTCCTCATGATTTTTTGAAATAGGGATTGAAATGGAGATGAATAATCGGTTAGCATCATCTATTTCATGATTTGAATTTGAAATTCCATGTATTCAGCAATCTCAATAAAATCCATCCATTTCTATTATGCATTCTCTTTTTCAGTTACGGGTGAATATATGGAAGGTTTTGGTTACAGTAATTATGGTTTTCTCTTTCAGTAATGTAGTAATTCTAGTTTTTATTTTAATCAAGTAGTAAAAAGTGATTTTTATGAATATATAAGGTATTTTTGACTTTTTCCCTTAATTTTTGGGCATTTATTTTATACTTATGTGTCCTAAATTTTTTACATATATTAATTATTTATGTTTAGAATAATATGTGCAATTTTACGATGAATTAAATTTAAATTATTAAAAATTAAAATTATACTCATATTTAGTTTGCATAAGTTAATTATGTTTTAAATTAATTTATGCAATTTATAATGCTTATGCCAATATTTTGTTCATAATTATAACATGTTAGTCAATATTGTTGATCCGAAAGGCGACGCAATGATTAAAATTAATGACGTTGTATGAAATATGTAACAAGATCACATAGATAAAACAAGATTTAAAGTAAAGAAATCAAAGAGAATTAAGTAGAGGAAACGATATTCTATTATAACGATGATATGGAGAGAAAATTACAATATAGCAATTTAGGCTTAACTAAACTGAAAAAAGAGGCCATTGTTTATATGTACATATCATATCATAAAAATAAAAATAATGAAATGATATATTTCCAATAAAATCACATTAAAATAAGGAAACAATATTTTCCACGTGAAAATAAGGAAATCATTTTTTTCCTAATTTGGGTCTTAACTCCAACAATCTCCACCTTGACTCAAATTTCGGTGCAACGAATAAAATTTCAAAATTTCTCCACCTGAAAAAATATGTCCAACTGCATTGAAATAATTGAACAGTGAACAAAATTCTCCATCACAGAAAAAAAAAAAACATCTTCCTCTGCCTAGTGTCCACAAGTGACACATAAACCCACTCCTGAGTTTCCAGAATTCCACCAAGAAATTACTATTGACAAAACAGGGTCAAAACATACCCTGTAGTAGAAACCACACCAAATGCCTGATTAGAAGACCTCTTGCTGGAACTGTTACTTTCAACGATCCCTAACGCATTATAGACATCACTGACACCACTGTATCTACGCTCCATGAGTCCAACCCTAGCAATTGAGCACAATGTATCCGTTGAAATTGGTGGCAAAGTGGAATCACCAATGCTCTCCTGAGCAATGTTGTGAATCGACCCAAAGCCGAGACAAGAGGTACTGTGCCAAATGAATATCCACCACGCTACTGAACTTGTCTAGATGTCTCTTAACTGGTTCTGTGCTTCCCTGCAAAATGTACAATTGAGACTTCTTTCGTCCCTCTAATATAGCTTGAACACCTCTTCGGACCTTCAAGATTTCACCTCCACCAGAGAAATTGTACTTTTTTTGTATCCAGGGTAATCAGCGAGATGAGATTCCTTTTCAGGTTTGGAATATGTCGAACCTAATCAATTGTTCTAACCATCCCATCCTGCAACCTTAATCTGACTCAATCGATTCCAATAATACGACAAGATTGGTTGTTTCCCATGACACTCCACCTTGCTTAACAGTCTCATATGTCTGAGATAAATTTTGATTGAACACGTGTGGTGAGAACATGCCAAATCAAGAATTCATTCCTCGTCAGGCTTCGACTCTACATCAGATACCATGATCAACATCACATCATCGTCATCCGAAAAATCCTCGGTAACATTAGTCTCGTCCGAATTGAATCATTGCCCCTATGATTTGCAGCTAAATTACCTTTAGTCTGCAACTTGTCACACTCCTTAACGTGTCATTTTCTTCTATAGTAGAAGCAATAAAAATGGCTGAAGTTGACTTTCACTCTGCCTCTCCATCGATCACCATGAGATACAAGAGCTTCTTATCTCTCAATGTAGCTCCAATCAAATACTTATTCTTCTTTGAGAATAGAGCATCATAAACATCTTCAATGGTCAGCGTATCACGACTCTACAAGATCATGTATCGAAACGACGAATAAGAAGCAGGAAACGAACACAACAGGATCAGTTCCAGGTACTCCTCATCGTACTTAACCTCCAATGTCTGTAAATTTGTAACTATTCCCTTGAACACAGCATTGTGGTCTTCCAGTGACTCTCCTTCTGCCATGCGATGGGAATACGGCTTTTGCTTTAGAGCCAGTCTGCTAGTGAGACTTTTGGTCATGCAGAACTGTTCCAGTTTCAATCACAAAGTAGCCGTTGTTTTCTCTTTTAAGACGTCCCGTAGAATATTATTTGATAAATGAAGATGAATCTGTGATAAAGCCTTCTGATCCCTCCGTTGTCTAATTAGCTGGCATCTTCTCAAAAACCATCAATGTATCGTCCAAATCCAACTGCGCCAGAATAGCCATTGTCTTTACTTGTCACATAGAAAATCTTGTATTGTGATCCAACAACAGAATATCATATTTCAATGTAGCAATCTCTAAAAAATCCCAATCAAATCACGAAGAACTGCAGCCTAAATTTGATACCACTTGTTGATCCCAAAGGCGACGCTAGAATTGAGATTAATGACGTTGTGTGAAATATGGAATAAAATCACAAAGATGAAACAAGATTTAAAGTAAATAAATCAAAGAGAGTTAAACAGAGGAAACGCTGTTTTATTATAACGACGATATTGAGAAAAAATTACAACACAACAATTTTAGCTTAAATTAAACTGAAAGAAGATGCCACTATTTATAGGTACATACCATGCTATAAAGGTGGAAATAATGTGAAATAATATATTTTCAATAAAATCACATGAAAATAAGAAAATGGATCATAATCCCAACAAATATCGTGCTATTAGACTTATTCTCATATTGACTTGATCGTTTATGCATGAAATAATTATTGTCTCGTAATTTATATAGTTTTATTTAATCAGCGATTAGCCACAACATCATTAATTAGCCCTTGTTAGAGCCACATTATATTCCCAAGAATGCATTTTTGAATAGTGCATTAATGGAAAATGTGTTGTTAAAAAAAAAAGAAAAGTTTTGGATTTGTGTGTAATATTATTTTATCGAAAAATTTGTGGTTGAAATAATATTAAATCGCTATTTAAAAATATATTTTTTTGAAAAAATGTGACTCAAACATAGCCTTAAATCAATTATATATTATGTTTCGGATCACACAAAGAGTAAAGACATTAAATTGTAATTAATTATACTTAATATAATAAATTCTATCCCACACGAACTTTAGTTATATTTATATAATTATTTGTAATTTTCATAATGTGCTCAAATATTAATTTGATAATTCTATTACAAGGAATAACTAAATATACATAAATTAAAAATTTAGCCCACGAGTAATTTTTATATCATTATATTCAATTTAATATAATTACATTAATAAAACATGCAATCTATTTAATTAAGCCCCAATTTTAACATAAACATTTTTATTATAGTACAGCTTCACAAGGTACTAATTTTTCTGATATTTGTTGTGATATTCCAAAATTAAATGGCGATAACTATAAAGAATGAAAGGAAATAATTCTTCTCCAATTAGGGTGGATGGACATTGACTATGCTATTGATCGGCATGAGAAAGTCCAAGACTTGATAAAGGCCATTGATAATCAATTCATCACTTTAGATAAGGAATTAGCAAGTACCTTTATAATCAATTTCTCATCTTTAAAGTTCACCAGTGTGCGAGCACATCGTGCGGATGAGAGGCATTACGGCTCAACTTAAGAAACTCGAGGTTGAGATGTCCAATCCTTCATTATGTACCACACCTTGAACACTCTCCCACAACAATATTGACCTTTCAAAATTTCATACAACACAAATAAGGATAAATGGTCAATTAATGAACTAATGACTGTGTGTACAAGAGGAGGGAAGGCTAGTGATGGAACAAGGTGATAGTGTAATGCTAACTACAATTCGTGGGAAAGGAATGGCTCAAGTCAATCAGAAGCGAAAAGGTAAAATACAATTGAAGTTGATATTGAGAAAGAGGACAAGTGTTACTTCTGTAAAAAAGAAGGTACACATGAAAAAAGATTGCTTTAAATTTAATAAATGGTTTGAGGATAAAGGTAATACAATCTCGTTTGTTTCTTATGAATCTCATCTGGTTAATTTAAATATTAACACCTGGTGAATTGACTTGGATCTACAATCCATAATGCAGGCTCCTTGTAGGATATGCAAAATCTAAGAAGATCAGTAGAAAGCGAGCAAAATATCTTATTTGGAAACAAGATATGTTTACATGTGAAAGCTATATGAATATGCATTTTAACTTTATGCAGTGGCTTTGTTTTGAAATTAGAAAGAACCTTTTATGTTCTAATTTTTTACAAAACTTAATTTCTATTTTTAGAGTTGTATATCTGGGATAATTCTTTAATTTTTCAAACACATTATTCAAATTATTATATACTTCTAATTGTGTTGGGATGATATTTTGTTAGATGGTCTTTATCGTATTAATATACAAAATAATATCACTCATAGTTCAATGCATGTTCAAATTGGCACTAAACGGTATAATATTAATGAAAACTCATCTATATTGTAGTATCAGAGATTAGGACATACCTTTATAGAAAGAATTAAAAGATTTGTAAATGATGGGGTATTTAATACTCCAGATTAAACTAATTTTGAGTCATGTATGGACTGCCTTAAAGGAAAACAGACCAACATGTCCAAGAAAGGTGGCAACGGGAGTTTGGACATATTAGAAATCATACATACTGAAATATGTAGTCCAAATATGGACCGACATGGTTGAACACATTTCATCACATTTGTTAATTACTTGCGATATATGTATCTTTACTTGCTTCATAAAAAGAACGAAGCACTGGATGTCTTTAAAATCTTTAACACTAAAGTAGAGAAACAATTAGAGAAAGCTAATTAAGATCTAAAATCAAATAACAGTGGAGAATATTATGGCAGATGCATAGAAGATGGACGACTCCTTGGTCCATTTGCTAGGTTTTTTCAAAAACATGGGATAGTTGCCAAATACATCATACCTAGTTCACCAGACTAGAATGGTGTGGCAGAAAGAAGAAATGAATATTATTGGACATGGTGCGGAGCATGCTGAGTAGCTCCCGTCTTCCTAAATATTTGTGGACTAAAGCACTAAGAGTGCAGTGTATATATTAAATCAAATTTCAACTAAGGTTGTCCTAAAGATACCATTCGAATTATTGAAAGATTGAAAATCTAGTTTGTGATGTATGCGTGTTTCAAGATGCCCTTCTGAAGTGTGGATTTATAATCCACAAGAGAAGAAGTTGAATCCAATGACAATTAGTGGGTATTTTTATTGGATATTCTGAAAGGTTTATAGGTTATAGATTTTATTCTCCATTTCATGGTACTAGGATTGTAAAATCAAAAAACGCTAAATTTATTGAGAATGACTTGATAAATGGAAGCGATCAAACCAAAAATTTTTTTTTTCCTAAGTATGATCATTTAGAATCTCAACCTTCCAACACAAGTGACAGATTAGACATAGTTCATAGCACCCCTTAAGTAATAATAGGTGTTGAAGAACCAATCATTGAAATTCCTCAAGTTGTTGATAATGTTCAAGTAGTTTAGGAATTACCAAGGTCTCCTAAACAAACAATTGAAGCACAAACTTCATAGAAAGATAATGATACAACATTAAGAAGATCTACTAGAACAAAAAGTTCAGTAGTTCCTAGTGATTATGAATTGTATTTATAAGAATCGGACCACATTATTAAAGCCAAAAATGATCCCAAATCATTTTCATGGGCTATGAGTTGTAAAGAGTCAAAATTATGGTACAATGTCATGAAGGAAGAGATAGGTTCCATGAAAAGTAATGGAGTCTGGGATCTTGCTGAGTTACCTAGTGGTGCCATAGCTATTGGTTGTAAATTGGTCTTTAAGACAAATAAAGACTTATAGGAAACATTGAGAGATACAAGCCGAGACTTGTTGCTTGAGATTTACTCAAAAAGAGAGAATTGATTATACCGAGACCTTCTCTCCGGTATCCAATAAATAATCTCTACCTATTATTTTTGACATTAGTATCTCATTTTGACCTTGAGATGCAACAAATGGATGTGAGACAAGCATTTCTCAATGGAAATTTAGAGGAGGAGGTATATATGAAATAACCTAAAGAATTCATCTTTAATGATGGTGAGCACTTGGTCTATTATCTTAAGATTTCTATATATAGTCTAAAACAAGCATCTCGTCAATGATATTTTAAATTTCATGGAGTAATTTTTTCATTCAGATTTATTGAAAATCCCATGGATCAATGTATATACCAAAAAAGTAGTGGGAGTAAGATTTGTTTTCTTATTTTATATATAGATGACATTTCACTTGCAACCAATGGTAAGGGCTTGTTGCATAAGATGAAACAATTCGTCTCCAAACATTTCAATACAAAGGATATGTGTGAGATATCTTATATCATTAGCATTAAGATTCATAGAGACATTATGAGAGATCTTGGATCTATCTCAGGAAACTTTTATCAATAAAATTTTAGAGAGATTTCGGATGAAAGATTGTTCACCAAATATAGCTTCCATTGTGAAAGGTGCTAGGTTCAATTTAAACCAATGCCTAAAAAATGATTTAGAAAGAGAACAAATGAAGAACATTCCATATGCTTCCACTGTCGAAAGACTGATGTATGCTCAGGTTTGCAAAAAAGCCTAACATTGCATTTGTTGTAAAAATGTTAGACGACATCAGAGTAATCCAGGTATAGACTACTGGAGAGCAGCGAAGAAAGTAATTAGGTATTTTCAAGGAAACAAAAAAAATTACATGTTTAAGAATAAACAAACGGATAATTTGGAAGTGATTGGATATTCAGATTCAGACTTTGTTGACTGTGTTGATTCACGCAAATCAACATGAGGGCATAGAGTGCCAAGCAGACCTTAACTGTTATTTCTACCATGAAAGTTGAGTCCGTTTCCTGTTTTGAGGCCATTTTACATGGTCTGTGGATCAAGAGTTTCATATCTGTGCTTAAAGTTATGGATTTCAATTCTAGGTCATTAAGAATTTGTTGAGATAATTCAGTTGTTGTCTTAGTCTTTATGGCTAAAAACAACAAAAGTGGTGTCAATGTAAACATATCCATATTAAGTATTTAGTCATAGGGGAATGTATTAAAGAGAAGAAAGTAACCATTGAGCACATAAGGAATTATTTTTTGAGGAACTCTATATGTAGTACATCAAAGATAATGCTTATTATTAGAGGACTCATCGTTACAATTCATATGTTTGTTTCTTAAGAAGGACAGTCAATTGGGTTAAATTGAGACATTAGGTTGAATGTGGGGACCAAGTGAGAGAATGTAACTAATTCATTCATTCTGGTTTCTTCAACTGGCAATTGATGGGGCAATTGATGGTCCACATTCATGGTTTCAATTTTCAACATTTACATACAGCATTCATGGGATTTCATTTAACCATTAATTGGAAAGGTAACAATAGCTAGAACTTGATGGGAGTTTGGCTATAAAAAATGGGTTTGGTCCATAAGCTCAACCACCGAAAATATATTATACACCATCGATTTCAGAGTGTTGAGAGTTTAGAAGTGTCATTACTGGAAACAAAAGTAGTGCTTCGGAGCAACATCAATGACTAGGTTTATGACATCAATCCATGAGTTTTCAATTTTTCTATCCAATTTGTTTCCAGATAATTATTTTGGATCGATCTTCAGTCTAACACTAGAATCATGTTGCACTAAGAGGTTTATATATATATGCCAAATTTTCAAGATGAAGCAAAATGAATTAAGAGTTCATTTTGTAGGACTTTGTTAGGAACAAAGGTAATGTCAATGGAAGATAGGATTGACTGCTAATTAGTGTGTATTAAACCGTTATTTAGGTCCTAATACTAGGGTAAATTTAGATAAAGTGAGTGATTTTTATCCACATCGTATTTTTTTTTTATTTTGTACGTGAAAACCCTAATTTATATTTAATAGGAGCAAAAGAAAGTGATTTGGGCATTAGAAGAGTCAAATGATGATGATTTGAGAAGGCTAGGAATTTGTGGGACTCCATTGGACAAAATTGAGAGTCAATTGGAAGATTATATAAAGTGTGAGGAGTAAAATGATAGAACTCAAAATTTTAAGGACCAAATTTGACGATTTCAGAAGTTGAAGGACCTAAATGTTTGAAGCAAAAAGAACAGTGATGAACTATGCAACAAATAACAAAATGCGTTCGAGGTCGCGATTACTGTTCAACTTTGAGGTTTTGCATATTTTCACTTTTTAGAACGGTGGTTTGAGGTCACAAAGTTGATTGAACTTTGATATCCAAATTACTGCCGGTCGCAAATTGCTTAAGGGTGATCGAGGCTACAAATTGCTCGAGAATTACAGTTTAAGGCATCAAAATGCCTGTGAAGGGCATGACTTTGGTGGTTCAATTTTATCATAGAAACATGATTTTTGTGATTTCTGCTCCAAGTTAGGCGTGAATAAGAGCTTCCAAGTTAGGATCAACGATGTAGTTAATTGACTTCTATTCATGATTTAATTCATTATTTTGAATCTTTATTTTATAAAATTGGTTGGATTGACTTGATTCATTTATTTTTAGGTTTGAGAACAATGTTTAAATCATATGATATTTGTATACATGTTCGACGAGATATTGCATGTCATAATACTCAACCTTATTTTTCATGAATTTGTTATTAAATCGAGAGATTTCTACTTATTTATGCGGTTATCGTAAGTTTTTATGTACCACTTTTATCAAATTATTAATCGAGAAATGAAAATTTGCTATTTAGGTGTGTAATAATTAGTACTCGCGAAACAAACAATAATATTTTATTTTAAATTTCTTGACCATAAACACTATAATTGAACCAAAATAAAAATTTGAAAATGTCTAGGTTTAATAAGTGAAACTAGGACTCCAACTATTTCCATAATTAATTTTGACCTTATTATTTATTCTTTTCAAGATTATTAGATTGCTTATTTAGTTGTTAATTGAAAAATTAAACTCAAAACAAGAACTTTTGAATTTGTGTTCTTGTAAGGGTTAATTTTAATTAAAGTGCGATCTATAATAAATCACTGTATGATGATACTTTACTCATCATGTATTACTTGTATACGACATTGTCCAATTGCAGCTATTTCGGAAAGAGTTTTTAGCATCGTTTCGGGAAAATATCTTATATTATTATTGCGATAGTTTTTTCTTTATGAAGCTGATATATATATGTTTGTGTGTGTGGACCTCGATTTCTGCGAATAATAGATGTCGGGCCCACTCGTGCTCACATGCGCAAATTTTGACATATGAATATGAGCTACTAGCCAACAATACTCTAAAAATGTGGATGTAGGATAAACTCAACGTCGCAAGACAAATGTGTGTGGATTCCGACAGTAGATTCGTGAAACGATTGTATTAAGATTACCAATTACAAACAAAATCAAAGCTAGTTAATGCTGATTTGTAGTTAAGTAAATGTAAAATTGTTGAGAAAGAAGACAGAGTAATTTGTGGTGTCAAAAGTTTCTTTATGTTACATTGGGGGGGATATTTATTGTGTTAGAAATGAAATGGTTGCCCTTGAATAGAAGTATATGTGGGCTCATCTCCTTACTTCAAGTGCCTAATCAAAGGCATCACTTTTGACCTGCTAGCTTGTGGTATACTCAATTTTTGCACAAAACCACCATTTTTATTGACAAGTCTTGACATTAATACTCATTATGATTGTCCCATCAATCATTCCTAAAAGATTTCATACATAATTCCAGGATTTTCCTTGTGTAGATCGTCACCAAGTGGAGCGAGAGGCCTCGAATTCTTCCGAGGTTGGTCGCATCAAAACTTTAGTATCGCGGAAGGGATGGTCCTTAGACTACTCTTTCTGGCCTTGTCACTCATGTGGGAAGCTTCATTGAGATGGTTCCAAGGCTATGAGTAGGTCGGGTGTTTCGCTAAGAAGCCTCGATCATTTTTGCCACATGAATAAGAAGGCTCTGGTTACATGCTGCCACATGTGGCGAGGCATAACAATATTCTCCCAAGTCTATGCATGGTTTGTTTATATCATGCGTCGACTTCAGTAGTATGCATTAACGAAATGACTACCCCAAGTCTATACATGGTTTATTTATATCATGCATAGACTTCAGAAGTAAGCGATAATGAAATGAAAAAATGAAAATTTGTTGTTATGCTTTACCACACGTGGCACTACGTAATTAGGGCCCTCTTATCCACGAGGCAAAAATGGCCGAGGCTCCTTGGTGAAACACCCGACCCACTCATGGCCTTGGAACCATCTCAACGAAGCCCCACACACGAGTGACAAGGCTAGAAAGAGTAGTTCGAGGCCCATCCCTTCCGCAATGCTGAAGTTCTGAGGCTAGTAGCCTTGGAAGAATTCCAGGCCACTCCCTCCACCTGGTGATGACCCACGCAAGGGAGATCCTAGACTTATGTACGAAATCTTTTAGGTATTATTAATGGGACACTAATAATGAGTGTGAATGTCAAGTCTTGTCAACGAAAGTGACGACTCTATGCAAACATTGAGTATACGATAAGCTAGTAGGTCAAAATTGATACCTATGATTAGACGCTTGAACTAAGGAGATAAAGTCACGTGTACTTCCATCCAAGAGCTACCATTTTATTTGTAACATTATAAATATCCCCAATGTAACATAAAGAAACTAATGTGATTTTTAACACCACAAACTACTCTTTGTCTTCTTTCTCAACAATTGTACATTTACTTAACTACAAATCAGCATTAACTAGCTTTGATTTGTTCGCGATTGGTGATCTTAATAAAATCGTTTCACGAATTTACTGTCGGAACCCAAACACATTTATCTCGCAACGTTGAATTTCTCCTATATCCACATTATTGGAGTATTGTCGACTAGTAACTTGTATTCACATGTTGAAATTTGTGCTCATGAGCGTGAATTGGTTCGGTATCCATTGTCTGCGGCAAGGTCGACAATA
>NC_036243.1:9798448-9826278 GCF_002742605.1 Olea europaea var. sylvestris | reverse complement strand
GAATACAACGTGACTTTAAGACAACGATTTTCAAACCTATCTTGGGCCGGCATTTCTAACTCTCTTCTCAATTGTGTGTTATTTAATTTGTTGTTTTAATTGATATTTTAGTAGACGGATAACTTATTTTTCTCTAACACATATTTACATATTTATTATCCATGTTCCTAATCATATCGCTCAACGGTGCGAGTGAACCACCTGCTGGCCTTTTCCGGGATGCGGGGCCGGCTATGTTTCAATTACCCTTTTGGAATAAAACTACACAATTTTCATTGATCCATATCTCTCTCCATCAATAGAACTCGAAGTCTGGACTATTCTTCTCTACGTGTGTGCTTCCTTGACATCACTTGTAAATAATGACTATCAGGGTTTGTAAATTTTGATAGAATTGTTAAACGAGATACGTCAACACACTTGCTGGGTTTGTTTGCACATAATTATGAACATCTTCAACAATTGTTTCTACTCATTATTGAAAGAGCTTCATCAACTACAGAGGATCAATTGCCATTATTTTACCTGAAATTGGCACATTCGCACTTATAATCATCTGGGGAATTATCAAAAATGACACTTTTTTGAAAATTGATATAAAACTTTTGATGTGCACTAAATTTTATCGAAAATGTCACTTTTTTTGTGGGAAATGTCCAAATTACCCCTAATCTCCCCTTTTTAGGAGCATTAAATGCTCATTAATGGTAGCCTCCAATCCAATCAATTGTAATGATTTCATTATTTAATTTGTATATTATAATGATTTGATAATGTATATTATATTGTATAATATGAATTGACTAAAAAAAAAAGAGAAAAGATGCAAAAAAAATTTAAAAGAAGCAAAAATAAGATAAAAGAAGCAAAACAATCCTAGTTCACATCAAATACATCCCTTCTTGAAAAAACCCTCCATTTTCTTTCATCTTCTTTATTCTTTCATCAACAATATATTGCTATTCAATTCATCATCCATTTGGAGAGGTTAGTTATTACAAATTATTTATATTTTTATGTAATAGCTTATTATTTTTCACATATTAAAAGCAACATGATTATCAAAGTGAGGAAAGCATTTAAAACCATATTAATGATGATGGTATTGTTTTTTCTTTTTCAAATCATTTTAAAGGAAAAATATACCAAAAATATTTAGGCAAATGTCAACTATTCCATATTTAATGAAGCAGTCATTTGTTTATGGAGATCTGTAGAGCAATGGAATAATTGTTGTAGTTGAGAATTGATTATAACTATTAATATTTCGGAGAAAGTAACAAATAAACAGGCCTTAAACTTGTCGGCGGTCTTGACAGTTTATCTGTCGATCTCGACGGTTATACATGTCGATCTCGCCATTTATAAACAGTCGAGATCGACAGATAAACTGTCGGGATAGAGTTTTAAACTGTCAAAATCGACAGTTGAAAACTGTTGACACCCTGCATTTCACATTCTCCTATTGCATCGGTTTAAATATTCGAAAGTACCCCTTCGATACTATTACATATCGACATATTGACTATTCATAATTTTTATTGTTGTAATCCCTTTATTTTAGGTATGAAGACCCATTTGAGATTCATCGTGTCGCACGGGGGAAGGTTTATTCACGCGAATGACGAATGGAAGTGGACAGGGAACAAAACCACATCCATTTTAGTGCCGAGAAATATTACCTTAGCCAGACTTCTGATACGGTTGAATGAGAAACTTGGCATTATCGATCCGCACACCGAAATGGAATTGAAGTTCAAAGTCCTGAACATGAATATACCGCCAGCTGAAATACGTGAAGATGAAGACCTCATATGGTACATATCTGTTCATACGAAAACTGCTCTGTGCGTTAATATTGTGGAGACAAATATGCGAACTACTGACATGGGGAGGGATACGAGTTTGCGTGACCATTTGTTTGCCACAACGGATGTTCACCAGAACTTAGAACACGATGACATGAATCATGAGCCTAGTTCCCCAGTGAATAATGTAGTCGAAAGGGGGAATTTTGATGATGGGGCTGCACCTGTAGACGATATGTTGGACGACCCATTCAATGGTACAGATGCTACTAGTATTGCAGACGTTGACGCTCGAATGTCATCACAACATATTCGTTCGGGGTACAGACCAATGGATTACAGCTATGGATACATCCGATCTTGTTGAACGGCAAATATTATTGAGTAAGAAAGAGCTGTACTCGAAAATTCGTGTACTTGCTTTGCAAGAGAAGTTTGAATTTCATGTAAGCAGGTCAAGCCGCAAAATGTTAACCGTTGCATGCGTGGACCGTAATTGCAAGTGGATGTTACGTGCTTTGAGTGTGAAACAGACTTCTATATTCATGATCCGAAAATTCAACCATGTGCACACATGTTCGGTAGATATCCGTCGTAACGCACATCGACATGCCACTACTTCTGTAATTGCCGAGCACATTTTGGGAAAATTGGATAATCCATACCGGTTGTACGATCCTACCGATATTGCACGTGACGTAGAACGCGAGTTTGGTGTCAAAATAAGTTACCAAAAAGTATATAGGGCGAAAGTTACCGCTTTACATATGCTACATGGTACACCGGGGGATAGTTTTCAAAAATTACCTTTCTATTGTAACATTCTAGGAGAGCGTAACCCGGGGACAGTAACCCACATCGAAGTTGATTCCCATAACAGGTTTCATTACTTCTTCCTAGCTTTCGGTGCAAGCGTTCGTGGCTATATGCGCTACTTGAGGCCCGTTATTTGTGTTGACGGTAGTCACTTGAAAGGTCTATACAAAAGTACACTTTTGCTGGCAACCGGCCAAAATGCCAACAAACAGATATATCCCTTGGCATGGGGGATCGTTGATGCTGAAACAAATAGATCGTGGATATGGTTTATGTCCAACTTGAAAGAGCTTATAGGCGACTCTGCTGAATTGGTTTTTGTTTCCGACCTGAAGAATAGCATTTCCAATGCCATTGCTCACCTATTTCCTCAGTCCCGTCATGGGTACTGTATATGGCATCTAGAAAAGAACTTAGTCCAGCGGTACAACAATGCAAGTGTAATATTTCTATTCAAACGAGCTGCACGAACTTCTCGGGTCGAAGAGTTTGAAAGACTTATGGGACAGATCCGTAGGGTAAGTGCAAGAGCGTAGGGGTACTTAGAGCGAGCAGGTTTTTCGTTTTGGTCACGAGCACTGTTCGTTGGTCAAAGGTACAACATTTTGACAAATAACAATGTCGAATCTTTAAACTCAATGTTGAGACATGCCCGGTCATTACCGATTACGTGCTTAGTCGAACACATTCCACAAACTATACAGAAGTGGTTTCACGAACGTCAAACCAGTGCAACCACATGTACTAGCATGCTGTCGTTGAGGATGGAGACCGAGTTACGGACAACATTTGAAGTAGGTACAAGGCTTCGAGCTCTTGGCTTGACAGAACAGTTAACACAGGTTGGAATATCCAACGACGTGGATATCGTCGACTTCTCTGATAACAGCTGCACTTGTCATGAGTTTCAAATTAATCGTATGCCATGCGTTCATGCCACTTGAGCTGCCTGCTTGCGAGGTATGTCATTGTACGACTTATGCTCACCGTATTACACATCGGAATACTGGAGAGGTGTCTATAGCGAAGCTATATATCCCGTTATGCGTGAAGTGGACTGGATAGTGCCAAACAAAATTACAGGTACTCCTATTAGGCCACCCAATTTACGTCATCCTCCAGGTAGACCACCCACAAGACGTCAGCGATCCAGATTCGAGTCCGCCACACGACTGAGGAAATGCACTCGCTGTGGTGGACTAAGTCATAATCGGAGCACATGTTCCAACCCCATTATACCACGGACCGTTTAAATAGGCGTTTGTAATAAATAGGTTTTTGTTCGAAAGTGGTTGAAGTTGTATGTGAACTGGCACCCCCATGTCGTTTGTAATGAAAGAATGTAAATGTTCTCATTTTGTTATCATTGTCGTTTGTTTGCTGACATTAGTGTTTCTCATGATCGCAACTAGTTAGAAGATATTGTAATTGATATCCCTTCAGAACATCTCGACAGTTAAACTGTCAGTCTCGACAGATGGTTACAGAGTATATAATCTGACTTGTCCAAAATATTTATGCCTGCATGACTACACTGTTACCCATTCAAGTCTCTACTTACGCAGATATTTTAAATCATAAAATTTCTTTTACATTCCATTATCATTTCTTAACAGCAGACATCGTCTTCTAATTTAGCAACAAATAAAAATGGTATGTTTCAAGGACGATTTAGGGCTGACCTGATTAGTACTTTTTCCATATGGACTTATTCATAATACACCACGTACATATAGACACCTATCTCCACCTACAAGGAATTTTATAAATAACTTATTTTTCGATACTTCCAAGTTCATGTGTTAAGCCCGAACCAAGAAATCCCGACGAACCTACGTTGTCAATACAGTGAACTTGTTCATTCGAGGGTACGTCAATTTTCAGTAAACAAGGGATACATATAGGGGAACACAAGTTTCATACTTACACACAAATGAACCTATGCTCTTACATCCCGACAGTATACATGTCGTTCCCAACAGATTGTTTCTATCCTTGTCCATCGTAGGTCCAATACCAAAATCTACCAAAATATGAAGAAAACAGTACGTAGACAATAGAGGTGCTCTTGCTTACCATTGCCGAACTATGTTACCAGACCTATCCCTGACAAAATACGAACTATACATTATTTCATACGCACCACATACCATTATTCGCCACCTCATTGATTGTCCACACTCGAACCATCTTGTTCGGAGTCACCGGAGCTGATCACAATGATCTCGGGAGATGGAACATGAGCCAACTACACGTCATCGTCAGACTCAACTTCCACCGGAACCATCAATGGTACGACCCAATCAAGCACGGTCTTTGGACTCTGGGAAGCTTCACTTGCAACATCGTCGAGGTTCGAAAAAGGAACGGATGTGGCTCTCGTACCACGTTTAGAACTCACTTCGTCATCGTCCGAAGCAATGACGATGGGACATTGTGGGGACGAACTGGGTGTTGGTAGCGGCTCCTCATGCTTGAATGATTCATTGCTCCCTGTCGACGATGCCATTGTTCTGATATGAAAATATTTATTGAACCTGTTGAGGAGTAAACGTAGAGACTGCAACATGAATTTTCAAATGTGAATATTTAAGGCGTCAATGATAATGTGGACTTACCATGCTATATATAGTAGATTTTTTGGAGAGATGCACTGAAGCTCATTTAGTGCCCCAACCCTCATACAATTAAAATTTGATAGATAATATGTGATGGATGATGGTCTAATCATACTTAAATCCCTAGTATATGTCCTTAAATGGTTGCAGGGGTTGGAAGATTAATACCAATGTGAGTTATGACTATTGAATTATTTCGGCAATGACTAAAAATGAGCTAAGCACGGTTTTCAATTTCATTTTCAGTTTTTGAATGTGGTGCTCCTTCCAAAAATTGAGAAAAAACTTTTCAATGTAACACCTATGTGCAAGATTTTTTCCATGTTGCTGCATGTATTTGTTATAACATTACATGAATTATAACTTAAATGAATTTTGCTATGCTGGCACTTATTTTTTACTCAGTTCAAAAACGAGAATCATAATGTAGTCACGAGATTCTGAAATTACTGTGCTTTAGATGACGAATCGAACTACACTGTATACTATCGAGTTACTGGGAATTCCGGAATACATAATTTATAGTCACACGCGCATGCATAAAGAGCAACAAATGGCAACTTTGTACAAGTACTTCTGATATAACACATTCAGACATGATGTACAAAAATCTAGGATCATCCATGTGCGCCTGCGTACCGGATTTATACAACATTCATTGCAACCAACAACAATTACATGGATGAGCTAGGCAAGCAAAAGTGTAAGTGAATTTGGACCTGTTTATACAAAAATCATTGCAACCAATAACATAAAATTTGTTCATACAACGTTCACCCCTTTCAAGCACCGTACGTGAACTCCAAGTTGATATGCAGTGACCGTGGAGGGGGTTGAGGCATCTTCATCCACTTTCATCTGCACTTAAATAACCAAAAATGATATAATGAGATCAAAGTTATCATGGAAGTTAATTTGGTAAACGCAAATATATAGCATGTCCGACAATAACACTCAACTAAACAAATAACGACACGATGGTGCTCTTACATACATAAAGAAGAAAAAACCTCAGCAAACTATAAATTACTCCACAAGACTGCAATGCTGAAGTATAATGAAATCCATAATCCAATGCAAAGAGTGGAAGCTAAAATTTAAACTTATAACCTTTGTTACTCAAAATTGGAGTGCTAAATTTGGCAAGCCTTATGAAATATATAGATACATTCCCAGTCAACTTATTGTCATTTCAATCCAACATTAACCCACAAAACTAATCTCATTCGGTCATCCAACCCAATTCACAAGCAATCAACAGCACAACATCCAATCCAGTGAATTTCATATACAAATACGAATACTTAGAAAATTGTCTTCCAAGAACCATACAATTGAAATGGAACTACGATTACCAATAAATGCCCAAACATACTAAAGAAATAAAGCACAATCAATTATTAAAAAACTTCAACTATATCAGATATTAAGGATAAATGAAGTGAATCTAAGTTAAAGAAAAATACTCACCTACATGGTAGCATAGGACGGTAGGGGATTGAAGACGGATACCGGCAACGATAGAGGCGGAAGAAAATTTCTCACCTTCGTTCGCACAAAGCTGAGATTTTCACCATTTTCTCCCCCACAATATCAAATATGAAAACACTGAAAGAGTGATAAATACTCAGGGTTAGAATCAACAAAATAAAGGGCGACTACTGGCTTCATGATGGATTGAAGGAGACTAGATTTTCTTTGAGGGGGAAATGGAAAACGGGAATGGGAAGGGTCAGGGAAAAGGGAGGGACCTTACACTCGTTTTATAATTTCTACACATTATTAAATTTAACTTTTGTATACGGGTTGGGTTGGTCGGCTTCGGGTTGGGTTTAAGGGATAACCCATAACCCAACCCAACCGGACAGAAAATGGGAGAAATAAAATCAAACCCAACCCATTTCATTGCAAAAATGGACCCAAACCCCTTTGACATGCTCCTTTAGAGATATTCAACAAAACGTGACAAAATTCGACAATATTATGTTTCAGTTGCATGTGATATGAACAGTACGGAGAATATTCGTATACTATTCGACATGCTCCTTTAGAATAACATAAACGTACGACTACGCAAAAACGAACTCCTCACAAACTTGAAATCATGTCAAATTACGCCAAAAATACCTCATTTCTTCACTCTCTTCGCCCTCCCCCTGGTGTACGGAGTCTTTGTAGATACAGTAGGACATCGAACGCGTGTCGATCGTCGCCTCTTTGTGGTGAGTGGGTCATTGTATTGCACGGGTATGCTGGCCTCCCCCGGCATGTTCGTCGCACTGCCTACAAAACAATTCCACTTTAATTAGCACTTCATCCATTTGCATCACGAATTTGGGTTAGGGTGACATGATGAGCTCTCCATCGCAATGTACTTACCATCCACCTCCGCTACGCCACTAGCGGACGCAACAGGTTTGTCCAAGAGGTTCCCCGAACCAACGGAAGACACTTCGTCATCGTGACTGTTCTTTTCTGGTTCGGAATCCATGCCGCGTCCACCTAGTATGAAATTAACATGCGACGAAATATTAGTAACATTGTATACTTCAAACAATCGAGAATACATACAAGTGCATGAGGTCATACGTAAGTAAATGATCCAAATATTTCGCGTTACTCTAAGCAATGAAATAGAAGTAATCCACCGTAGTGTACATACCGTCCACCTTGGCTACGCCAGTAGGGGACGTAACACCATCGTCCTCACGTTTCCCCGAACCACCGGAAGCTATGTCGTCGTCGTCATCGTTCAGTGTTGGTTTGGATTCCATGTCGGCTCCACCTACGCATGAGTACCAACATACTCAATATTATAAATCGCGTGTTGTTCAAGGTTTACAGTATACACACTTCCGAATGAGGTGAGACCTATGTACGAAATCAAATATTATGCGTTACTTAAGACACGTACCGTTTCGCTCTTGCATTTTCTTGTCCATATCTTCGTCATGATCGACCGGCAATGGGGAGAAGCCTTTTCCATGCACTACAAAAACAACAATTGCAAAAATGTAAGGGGGTTACGTATTTGCTAGTATCAAATAGTAAAGAAGACATGAAAATGTATCCATAGTAATTGATGCACATACCTTGCGGTTCCTCACATTCCGGGACAGGGTCGGTGTTGCCTTCATTTCCTTCTAAGTCACAAATCCCATGTATACTCAATGTCAGCAAACATAAGTAACATATAGTAGATAACAATTTAAATGCAGTACACATACCATGCACTGAAGTAGCTAAAACTGTGGGCTCGTTTGCCGCCTGAGCCGTGGGTGGAGTACTTCTAGAGGGAGCTGGGGGGACAAGGGTAGAAATGAAGTCCCTGACCTTCACAAATTCATCGGCGACGTGCTGCATGATCTCAAGCTTCACTGTGCGCAGGCGAATTTCGATGAGCGTTCTTTGATTGAGAAATAGTTCCTCCACCTTATCTCTCGTGAAGCTCGCACCAGAGGTTTGACCTTGTCGTACATGAGATGTGGAGGGTGCATGAATGGGAGAAGTATGTCTGTGCATGGGAGGAGAGGAATATGTCCCAGTCTGTGGTGTACGAGTGTGGTCATCCTTACTCTCCCCACTGTCCCCCTCGTCCGAGGCCTCTCCATTGCTGTCTCCACTCTTATCACCTCCGGTCTCCTCACGGGCTCCCTTGTCCTCACTGTCTCCCGACTCATCATTGTCCTCGGAGCCTCCTCCACTGGAAACCATTGTGCACTCCCCACTTGAGTTTCCAACATTCTCCCGACTGGGCAGAGGATCTGGGTGAAGCTGTGCAGGGATAATGTCCCTTGCAACCTCGTCCAACACAGGTACACTACGGTCTTCAAACGACAGGAGGGTGGAGATACATGGTTGTCCAAGCTCGGCTTCGGTGGGACAAAGCGTCGCGGACATGTGCAGTTGCAACATAAAATAAATTAATGGCACCGAAAATGTAACGAGTAACGACACATGCAGATCGCATGCATGAAACGCAATCCAATACCTTAATGTTCTTGAAAAATGCATCATACGTCCGTTGTTGTGGCTGTTTGGTACACGTCCAACTCAGAAGCCATGGGGATTGATGACCCAATCGCCGAGCAAATCTATCCCCAATTTCTGACATTGCCTCGAATGCCCAGATCTGTTACAGCAGATAGTAACCGTGAGTTGAACATTAAAGGAGCCAATGACAATACATTTCTGATGAAATAATGAATACGTTGTACAAAATTTGTGTGTAGTACCTGCATGGCAATGAGGAAGTCGTGAACTGTATAAGTAACCGCCTTCTTTTTCTTATTTGTGGCATCTACAAATTTTCGTCCCAGTCTGTGTCGAAAGCCCCTTATTAGACGGATTTACGATACTCTACCCCAAGGCTAGGAATAGAATATGTCCAGATCGTCCACAATCGACAACATAGGAAGTTCAATACCGGCATGGCTATCCGGAGCATTGAACACTCCTTCGATGATTAGAGCAAGCCCGAGCTTGTACCGATCTGCTTGGGGCGTCGATGACCGGAGAAATGCCTTCTCAAGTTCGCCACACGAAATCCTGTCCGTTGATTTGAAGTATTTATTCTTCAACCTCTTCTTTTGTAGAACTCGGTCCATCGCGGCGTCATCTGGAAGAGGACCACACATTAAACCCGTGACAAGAGCATACTCTTGCAGGCCAAACCTGGCTAAGTGGCCTTGCACTTTAAACCATATTTCGCTGGCCTTTTCAGTTCGTATACAGCGAAAAATGAGCTGCTGGATTAGTTGGGCTGAGAATTGGAGATCTTGAACCTCGGATAAGAACCCTAGGCATGAGTTACGGAAGTCCGTACGCAGTCGCTCATCGAAATGCTCTAGGACTGTCTTCACGTACTGTAGATTGCTTCGCTGTGAGATGTGGGCCCTCAGCGGCGCATTCTTTGGAACCAGATATTTAAAATCCATGCACCTTCCTGCAGTTTAACATAAATTTAATACGTCAGATGGTAGTATTTGAAGACACACGACACGTCGGGACGAAAATAATAGAACCACATTTCAACGAATAAGGTGCATTGACTAATCAATCAACAAATGTCCGGATCATAGCATTGCAATTATGTTAATGCAAAAGCACACATGCAATGTTGGCACCACTATACAAATCATGAGATCATCCATTCGAGTAATAGTAATGCGAAACACACGTACGATGTTGCAACGACGGATCAATGAACAAAATCGTGACATCATAGCATAACAGTATTTTTAATGCGAAACTTACGTGCACTGTCGGAACCAAATTTCAACTTGCATAACTAGGGAACAAATGAACTCTCGTTCCCGACAGTTCATTGGTGGAGAGACTCATCTGTCGAGAATTACTAAGCCTAACTGTCGGGAACGACAGTTCATCTGTCGATTATTCCATCTGTCGAGATTTTCTGTTGCGAACTGTCGGGAACGACACTTCGGTGGTAAGTGATTTAACACTTCATGTCTGTGCATGGAGAGTGATAGTGTAAAACATTGTGTACATTTTTGATGTAGTGCATGATACAGTTCTCAACGTGCAAATACGATAAGTACACCTCAACGGCCATATCCAGACTACAAAACACCAACTCTGACTTAGACAATAGCAATTCAAGACAATATCAATTGAAGACAACAACGTGCAAATATGCTAAGCCAAAACACTAACTCTGACTAAGACAATAGCAATTGACGACAAAACTGTAGTAAGCAAAACATATCTAATATTAGGAAGCACAAAATGTAAATTAATCAACTCACATTTTCAACTGTAAACACTCAAAACTTCTGAAATTCAAAAGTTATGCCGGTTTGCACAATTCTGATTCAAAAATAGAGGTAATGAATTGTATGTCCTCGATTGGGATAAAACTGTTCCACAATTTTTGTATTTATATTTATGGCTTCAAATCTTTCAAAATCCATTATATTCTATCTAATTAACGAAATCCTTTTAAATCAACTAGTAATCGAGGACACCTAAATTTATAAGTATTTCTAAATATCTAGATTGAGGACACCCACATTTTAATGAATTATATTTTACTCTAAATTGAGGACACTTTAATTTATATGGAGTTTTAAAATCCATGAAACTCTATATTGAGGACACCCCACTTAATCTTTCTCCTTTCCTCAACTACTTCTATAGACGAGGTGTAACGAGCACACTGCCATACGTAAATGCAGTGTATTTATGAGTGAACAACACCCAGTCACCATCACTTATCAAAACATGAAAAGAAATGCAAAAAGAAATACAACAATTTCATCAAGATACACTTTATGAATATTATCTCTACATCCTAAAAGAGAATCAAACAATGATTTTATCGACGATTAAGCAAAATATCATGACCAACTGAAGATCAGTTTAGCAGGGATCAGTAAGAATGCTGAATTATTTTAGAAAGCATTTCATAACACTGAAAATTGAAATTCGAAATCCAAATACCATGTCAAACTTTTTTAACCACTTCATTGCACATGCTTCAAAATTGTTTGTCAATCATAAATGTGTAATAGATATATGCAAAACTCATTCCACATATCACCGAAAAGTGAAAATAAAACATCAATCACAACTCATAAATGATAAATCATGCTACTAACTCACTTGTCGCTGCAGATTGGGAACGTCATTACCAAGATTAGGGACCTTTAGACCTTCATCGATGATTACGCGCCTCGATAGAATTGACAAATATGGCATTCCTAGTGTTAGGCTATAGTTTACTTTTGCTTTCTTTACCATTCATTGTAAGAGAAGTAATACGTCCTCATCTATTTTCTTATGTATTTTTGCTGCTTTGTTGGAGGTCAGACCTCTGCCCCTCCCCCCATGTATGTATTATGGTTGAGGAGCCTAAAAACACTCTGAGGATGAGTTGATGATTAATAAATAAATAAATAAACAATTTCTTCCATCAACTCTTTGAAGTGGTGGGAATCTTTTCATGGTAGCATATTAAGTATTCCCCTTTCAAATTCAAAAAAAGCAATATAAGTTGATATGGAATAGCATAACAACCCAGTAAATGAAAAACATTGCCTTAACCCTTCAAAAAGAGGATACGTAACAAGTTCTCTACTCATGACTTGTCTCCTTAGCATACAAATTGTTTGACATCCAGTGGCCAAATAAAAAATGAACATGACAACTTTGAGACAAAAATTACCAAAACTTGACAAGTTTAAATTTAAAATTACTTCATAATTTCATAGAGGAGGACTGCATTAGTCATTACCACCAAGATAATTATATTTCCGAAATCTACACTCCACAAAACCACAATCCCTAATTGTTCAATTTCCTAAATCGAATTCTAAGCTTTCTTCTCAGCCCAGGGAGTTCACCAAGTATAGGCTCACGAAGCAAGCAACAACTGCTTGCTGCGGATCCTGGTAGTACATGTTCCTTCCCAATTCGTATACCTCGTTGAGTTGATGTGTATGCAGATTATACAACTTCCTAAGATTCTCAGTACAAATTCAACGATATATCTCATCCAAGATGTAGTACAGTAGTGAAGTTAAGGTAGTACGACTGAAACTGTCTACATGGAGTTCTATTCGATCATTCAAATTGCACAAATGATTATTCTCAAAACTGTGTTAGTGTTTTGATTGTATATTACCTATGTATGTCATTGAATAAAACAATTTCTATCAAACCAAGACTCAATAATATAAACAAATTCATCTTCATTTTTTCTCAGTAACAGCAAAGCCATATCCAAGTAAAATCACAATGAGAATGCTAAAATGCTACAAGCAGGCTGAACTGAATAAACACTATACTAATGTTAGCAGAAAGTTTGTACATAAACACACTTATCTCCAGAAGAAGCACTCTCCTAACAACTACAGAAGCATCCACTTAAACAAGATAATAATACAGAAAGGAAGTGACAGTATCAACAATTAATAATGACAATACTATAGGAAGCACGAAACTAAAAGAGAATAAAGAACTTCACATGCGAGGAAGAAGCTCACGAACTGAACCAATTTTGCAGAAAATAGAGAGAGAGAGAGAGAGAGAGAGAAGCAGGAGGCTCACGAGTCACGGACTCACGGAGTCTGTTGTCACAAAAACGGTGCAGTGGGCCAGTGCTAAAGACTGGAGAGGCTGTGGGTGACCGTCAGCGGCAAGAAATAACTGAAACGCAGATTTCCAAAATCTTCAAAGCCGGTGACTCGAGGCAGCAACGACGACCGATCTCCCCGACAAAGAGTGTCGGCGAGTGAGACAGAGCGGCGGGCGTCCGAATGTGAAAGGCAGAGACGAGAGGGAAATGGAGAAGTAAAAATTGGAGAAATTAGGTTTGCAATTGCATTTTGCTCTAGTCTGCCGTCGATTGAGATTCTGACACAATACACATAACACAAGTTTGGTATTCTAATATTTCAGAGGGGCAAAAATGTCATAAATTGATATTTTTTATAGCAAATTTAAAAGGTGACAATTTTGATAAAGCAAACCCAATTTTTGATACCCAATAAAATTTCCTCTAATCATCTTTATCTTTTCTCGGAACTGTACATGATCGACTAATTCCCTTTCAACTCGAAATTGGCACATTCGCACTTATAATCATCTTTATCTTTTCTCGGAACTGTGCATGATTGACTAATTCTCTTTCGACTTATTTTTCCAGCTTCATTTCTTCACATTGCCTAACATCTTCTTCTCATGCTAGGTCTCTGTCTTCATTGCTATCCCCATATATAATTATTTCAAACAATTGAGTCTTTGTCACCTACCAACATAATAGACTGGACATATTAAGATTATTGTTTGTCTACAAAAAAATGATTATTTTTTAGTGTGAACTTATGATGTGATTCACGTAACTAGACAACTATATTAAGAAGTGGTAAATGACCAACCCCACAAAAATAAAAAATATATGTTGAATTATTTTTTGAATCATAATTTGTGTATACTCGCGCATCATGCTTCACGTCAGAAATACACCTCTCCTTTAGATTTTTTTTTTCAAAAATTAAAATGTAAATATATTGAAATAATATATATTTACTTAAAAAAAAATCTAAATGAACAACTGAATGATGACAATATCATTCACGCTTGCAAACTTCTATTAAATTAAAGAGAAATTTTCTGTGGCATTAAGAATTGGCAATTAGTTTCGAGAAGCTTGATCACTTGGGCCATGAAATTTCACTGTATATGTGATGTGTTTGATTTTGTTTTCCAATAAATCCTGAGTTATGGTGTAAATGTCGGATTGAATATGTGTATTTGGCCTTATCTTTGTGTCTTCTTTGATTGTCTTTTTCATGCCTTTGTGGCGTACAAATCAATACCATTATCTTATCCTTTGTCGGTAAGATTGAGAAGCAACCAAGATGAATATATTAGTTGTGGGTTGGAGTCATTTGGATTAATTATTTGGTAGAAAAAGATAACGTGAAACTAAGCCCGAAAATCACTGTCTCGAAGGTCTTGGAGCGAGCTTCCACCACAGTCGCTGTCATGTTGCTATGACAGTGAAGGATGGATTTTACTTGATGGGAAACTGAAGAAAAGTTCATGATTTTGTGGAAATTTTTGTCTATTTTGATTTCTAATTAATTAATTTTTTTCCTTAGAAAATGTTGCAGAAAATGTAAATGAATTATAAGATTGGAAATCTTGTAAATGTGGAATATGACAAAGGTATTTTGGAAGAATTCGAACAAAGTTTCACATCAATTAGACATGAAGTAAATAATGAGAGTATATGGAATTCGGGCTATTTCACCTGAACTAACGTTTTGCGATGAACTTCAATTTTCTATAGGAAACGAGGTTCTAAACTTAACTATGTGAACACAGACGAAGATTTTTCAGTTGCGATCAATTGAAGGTGGTGGCCCCTGAGTTGGATTGCGATGGTCAAAAAAATATGTTGTTAGCTTTCAAGGCGATTGTGAACACATAGAAGGACAATGACTAAATTTACCTTGACTGTTATAAGGATTTTATATGGACATCTATTAAGGACGTGTGATGATAGATCAATAAAAGATGGAGAGACGTGTACGTGTCACAAGATTCATTAAGTATCAAAAGGACATTTAGCAAAATTTACCAAAGATAGTCGTCTCTATGATAATGTAGGATCGAGCTTGGTTCATCCTCACAATTGCTTTAGGAGGCAATTGGTTTGTGAAGATGACTAGCTAGTTTCTAAATAAGTCTCCCGTTATCGAGGCTAGCTTAGCGAAGCTCGACCGCGACCACCCTCTAACAAGGGAAGGTGGTCAAGCTCGACTATCCTTCAACAACAACGGGGCAAATGCAGTCCACTCTATATTATCTAGAATCCAGACTTAAAATCTACCATGAATCGATTAGTTTGAGTCCACCTCCATGTCAAGCATGCTCCCGCATTAATTTCTCGCGAAACAATGTGTTGCGTTATTTTATTTTCTAATAAAGTTGATTAGGTATATATTGGATTTATTATAATTTGTTTATGTTTGCTATGAGTTAAGTTTTGGGGTCTTTTCCTGATCCAGTTACTGAGTTCATTATGGCATTTTATTAGATAGATTTTTGTGCTGCACTTGAACTTAATATGCTTAGCTGTGTTTGTTGGAAAAAATTGAGTGAACGGCTCACTTTTGGCACAATTTTCAATGGGACCCGTTGGTCCAATGTGGAATATCAAAGTTGATATGTGTTCTCCTCCGCGAGAACATCGATTTCATGTATTTATTTGCCAAAAATGAAGCTCAGGTGAATGAAAAATTGAAGCTCAAAGTTGGTCATTGGAAGTTGATTTTGTGGGAAAAAAATGCATTTATCCCACATAGGAAAACCAAGGAAACTCAAACCACTTTATATATGGCTATATTTTGGAGATGTGTAGCATAGAGACTCTCTCCACGTGTGCGCGCAGGAGGGTGCAAATCACGAACCGAAATGGCCTTCGGACCTTGAACTTGGGTGCGGGCGCGATTGGTGCACACGAATGTCGAACCAAATAAGGCAAAAATGGCCCCATCGGAGAGCCCACGTTTTGTCAATTTTTTTTGGCCTTCTCCAATGACTTTTGAGTTTCTAAACTGAAAAAACTCCGATGGACTTCCAATGGTCACAGTGTTAATGGGAAGTAACTCCAATGGACTCCCAATGATCACAATATTAATGGGCAATATGCCTATAAAAAGGCTCATTCTCCAGCAATAACACACTCGAAAATCTCACCTACATCCCTGCATACGAAGTTTCTTCTTTTCTACATTCCTTGTTCAGTAAGGTCTTATTCTTGTGGTGATATTGTTCAAATACTAGATTAGCTCGTCGGAGTAGGACCGCGGTGCTCGGATTCTACTTATTACCGTTGTATCCTGGGAGATAGCTGCTCGAACTGAACCTCCAGCATCTACGGTGATGGGGCAAAACTGTCTTAAGGAAATTGTGTACGCACAGGTCTCGGTTTGAAATCTATTGCAGTTTGTATTTTCTTTCTATAGATTATTTTCGCATTACTATTTAATTTTTGCAGTTTGTAGTTCCATAGTGTGCAGCTTTCAGATTCATCGTTTACAGTTTTAGCCTGCAGTTAACTTATATTTCTGATTTTGTGTTGTTAAACATTTTTTTTCAGCTGTTGGAAAATTCTGAAACGGAATTTTTTTGATAAATTGAAATCGTTTGCCTTGTGATTATTAATTTCAATAGTCGGCTATTGCAATTGAGTAAAACTTATACAATTAGTTTCATCCACTAGCGACTTATTTTCCTACAAGCTTAAGACAGTTTCTGAATTCGGAAAACAAGAGTTGGTTTTTGGTTTAACTGAATTTTAGTTTCTTGGAACTAATATTTAGTTTGTTTTCAGAAATGGCAACCGAATCGAACAACATGGATGTGACCCAAAATGTTCCCGCTGGAAATCAGGCTGTGGGTTCTAATATGGCTCAAGGGCCAAGCTCCGTTGTGGCTCAGACTGTGGCTAGAATGCCAAGTCATGTTGTGAGCCAAACTGTAATTGTTCCGGTTAATCATGGGGAAAAATCAGAGAAATTCAATGGCTTGAATTTCAAAAGGTGGCAGCAGAAAATACTTTTTTACTTGACCACCTTGAATCTTGTGAGATTCTTGACTGAAACTGTTCCAAAGCTTAATGAGGGCAAGGGAGATGTGCAAGCATTGAGTGCACTTGATGCTTGGAAGCATTCGGACTTTCTGTGCCGAAATTATATCATGAACAGTCTAACAAATGCGCTGTACAATGTGTATAGCACCATGAAAACTGTTAAGGAATTGTGGGAGTCCTTGGACCGGAAATACAAAACTGAGGATGCCGGGGCTAAAAAGTTTATAGTCGGCAAATTTCTAGACTATAAGATGGTGGACTCCAAAACTGTTATTAGTCAAGTGCAAGAACTCCAAGTGATCCTTCATGAAATTCATGCCGAAAGAATGATGTTGAGTGAAACCTTTCAGGTGGCTGCAATTATAGAAAAATTGCCCCCCGCGTGGAAAGATTTCAAGAACTATTTGAAACACAAACGAAAGGAAATAAACGTCGAAAAACTCATTGTTAGACTTCGAATCGAAGAAGACAACAAGAGTTCCGAGAAGAAGTGGTTCAATCTTGGTGTGGCCAAAGCCAATGTTATGGAGCTCAGTCAAAGTAGTAAGAACTACAAAAACAAGTCTGGGTCATCCGATGGCAAAAGAACTAAGCAAGGACCGAAATGTGGAATTGTCAAGAAGAAATTCCAAGGAAAATGCTTCAATTGTGACAAAGTGGGTCACAAGTCTTCGGAGTGCAAATTACCGAAGAAGAAGAAAGAAGCGAACGTGGTTGACTACATGGCACAAGATATTTCGGAGCTGAATCTCGCAGCAGTCATTTTTGAAGTAAACATGGTGGGTTCAAACCCTAAAGAGTGGTGGATTGACACCAGTGCTACAAGGCATGTGTGCTCTGATAAAGAGATGTTTAATACATTTGAAGCTGTTGAGAACGGGGAGAAGTTGTTTATGGGAAATTCAGCAACTTTTGAAATCAAGGGTCAAGGAAAAGTGGTTCTGAAGATGACCTCGGGAAAGGAGCTGACTCTCAACAACGTGCGTTATGTGTAGAAAATTCGCAAGAATTTAGTGTCCGGGTCGCTTTTGAATAAGCATGGTTTCTGCATTATTTTTGAGTCAGACAAAGTCATTCTGTCGAAAAGTGGAATGTTTGTCGGAAAAGGTTATGTTTTCAATGGTATGTTTAAACTCAGTGTAATGGTTGTGAAACCAAAAATGAATAAAGCAAGTTCTTCTGCTTATTTGCTTGAGTCTTCAATTTGTGGCATGGTAGACTAGGACACGTTAATTATGATACTTTACGAAGACTAGTTAACTTTAACTGCATACCTAAGTTCAATAACGATTCCAAATATAAGTGTGAAACTTGTGTTGAAACAAAATTGACAAGGTCATCGTTTAAATCAATTGAACGGAACACAGAACCACTAGATTTAGTTCATAGTGACGTGTGTGATCTAAAACTTGTATAAACAAGAGGTGGCAACAAGTATTTTATTACTTTTGTCGACGATAACACAAAATACTGTTATGTATATTTGCTTAAAAGCAAAGATGAAGTTATAGAGAAATTTATTCTCTATAAGAATGAAGTTGAAAATCAACTTAATAAGAAAACTAAGATGCTACGAAGTGATCGAGGTGGTGAGTATGAAGCACCATTTGCTGAATTCTGTGCACAACACGAAATCATACATGAAACCACTGCCCCTTATTCACCGCAACAAAATGGTGTTGCTGAACGAAAAAATCGTACCTTAAAAGAGATGATGAATGCAATGCTCGTAAATTCTGGGTTACCTCAGAACATGTGGGGAGAAGCTGTGTTATCAGCAAATTACCTTTTAAATAAGGTGCCCCGAAAGAAATCGAAAAAGACCCCTTATGAGTTATGGAAAGAAAGAATGTCTACCTATAAATACTTGCGAGTATGGGAGTGTCATGATAAAGTGGCTGTTCCACCATCAAAGAAGGTAAGGATAGGCGCAAAAACTATAGACTGTGTCTTCATTGACTATGCACATAATAGCAGTGTGTATCGCTTTCTTGTGCATGATTCAAAAATTCCAGACATACACAAAAACACGATAATGGAATCAAGGAATGCTACATTTTTTGAAGAAGTATTTCCATACAGATCCAAAGAGGAAGCAAGCTCCTCTAAACGAACATATGAGATAATGACTGAAAATAGTCAGAACGAAGAATTAGAAGAGGAGACTGATGTTAGACGCAGTCAACGGGAAAGGACAGAAAAATCTTATGGTCCTGATTTTCTAACATATATGCTAGAAAGTGAATCTCAAAGTTATCAAGAAGTAGGAATTCCTCGGAAGGACCTCAATGGAAAGAAGCCATTGAAAGTGAAATAGATTCCATACTGCAAAATCATACATGGGAGCTAGTGGATCTTCCTCCAGGAAGCAAACCACTAGGCTACAAATGGATTTTCAAAAGGAAAATGAAAGCAGATGGAACTATCGAGAAGTATAAGGACAGATTAATAATTAAAGGCTACAAACAAAGGGAATGTCTTGATTACTTTGATAGATATTCTCCAGTGACGAGAATAACATCTATTAGGATGATACTTGCGATTGCCGCTTTGCGAAATCTTGAAGTACATCAAATGAATGTTAAAACTGTCTTTCTAAATGGAGATCTAGAAGAAGAAATTTACATGGAACAACCTGAGGGATTTTCGTCACCAGGACAGGAAAAGAAAGTCTGTAAATTGGTGAAATCACTATATGGCTTGAAACAAGCACCAAACAATGGCATGAAAAATTTGACAATGTCATGATTGAGAGTGGATTTAAAATCAATGAATATGACAAATGTGTTTACGTTAAAGACACTAAAGATGGATATGTCATCTTATGTCTTTACGTTGACGACATACTTATTGTTGGTAGTGACAATAAGATGATTGAATCCACTAAAAATATGTTAAACTCGAGATTTGACATGAAAAGATATGGGTTTAGCTGATGTTATACTTGGAATGAAAATCTCAAGAACATCAAATGGACTTGTTCTAAGTTAGTCACATTATGGACAAAATTTTAGGAAAATTTCATAAAGATGATACTGGCTTGGCTAGAACACCAATAGATACTAGTCAACATCTGTCTGAAAACAGAGGAGAAAGTATCTCTCAAGCAGAATACTCGAGAGTTATCGAAAGTCTAATGTACTTAATGAGTTGTACTATACCAGACATAGCCTACACAGTCAGTAAACTGAGTAGATACACGAGTAATCTAGGAGCTGATCACTGGAAATGAATTGTAAGAGTACTAAGGTACTTAAGATGTACTTGTGACTATGGACTACATTATACTAGATATCCAGCAGTCATTGAAGGATACAGTGATACTAATTGGATATATAATATAAAAGACTCAAAATCCACCAGTGGATGTGTTCACATTGGGTGGTGCTGCCATATCGTGGAAATCCTCTAAGCAAACGGTTATAGCCAGATCTGCGATGAAATCTGAGTTTATAGCTCTAGATAAATGTGGTGAAGAGACTGAATGATTGCGCAACTTCTTAGAGGATATTCCAAGATGGTCAAAACCTGTGCCAGCAATTTGCATATATTGTGACAGTCAANGGGTTAAATAGAGAGTTAGTTATGAAATCATCAAAAAGAATGAGATTTAAGCCCTTGAAAGAATAAGTCATTACAAAGGAAAACCCAACCTAGTTGACTGGAGATCCCAAGATCTAGGTTCAATGGAAAAACCTAACTGTAAAGACTTGATAAAATCACTGTGGGGGTATTACCTCCTATCCATTCCTATGATGTAACAGTAATGCCCATAAAGTTGAAGGTTAAGCAATAGGCTTTTAATGACTCTTATGCATCGTAAATCGAGCCAAGTAATGCGGGTTACTTGTAATAAGAAATCACCTATGTGAGAGAGAAGTGGGGTCGCTTCTAAGAGAATTGTGTGAGGCTCAATTTTTAAGAATTCTCACAGAACCAGGCATATGTTCATATCCAAAATGAACATAACAATGAGAATTGGATTGTATTAGGAAGAATCCTGTGTGAGGTATATCATCGTTTATACAAACGGCAGAACAGTTCAAGGACATCGCGTCTACTGGTCAGCCAGTAAAGTAAATATGCTTTCACAAGGGAAGGTTCAAAGGGTAACGCCTACCTATCCTATACAGGATTAAACCGCTGAACTTTATCACCAAGTCTTGTGTCTCACGTTTCGTGTCTCCTCCAATTTTCATTCATGTGGGGGATTGTTGGAAAAAATTGAGTGAGCGGCTCACTTTTGGCACAATTTTCGATGGGACCCGTTGGTCCAATGTAGAATATCAAAGTTGATATGTGTTCTCCTTCGCGAGAACATCGATTTCATGTATTTATTTGCCAAAAATGAAGTTCGGGTGAATGAGAAATTAAATCTCAAAGTTGGTCATTGGAAGTTGGTTTTGTGGAAAAAAAATGCATTTATCTCATATAAGAAAATCAAGGAAACTCAAACCACTTTATATATGGCTATGCTTTGGAGATATATAATCATGTGTAGCATAGAGGCTCTCTCCACGTGCGTGCGCAGGAGGGTGCAAATCACGAACCGAAATGGCCTTCGGACCTTGAACTTGGGTGCGGGCACGACCTGCGTACACGGATGTTGGACCGAACAAGGCAAATATGTCCCCATCGGAGAGCCCACGTTTTGCCAATTTTTTTTGGCCTTCTCCAATAACTTTTGAGTTTCTAAACTGAAAAAACTCTAATGGACTCCCAATGGTCACATTGTTAATGGGAAGTAACTCCAATAGACTCTCAACGGTCACAATATTAATGGACAATATGCCTATAAAAATGCTCATTCTCCAACAATCTAACACACTTGAAAATCTCATCTACATTCCTGCATACGAAGTTTCTTCTTTTCTGCGTTCCTTGTCCAGTAAGGTCTTGTTCTTGTGGTGATATTGTTTAGATATTAGATCAGTTCGCTGGAGTAGGACCACGATGCTCAGATTCTGCTTATTACCGTTGCATCCTGAGAGATAGCCGCTCGAACTGAACCTCCAGCACCTACAGTGAGGGGGCGAAACTATCTTAAGGAAACTGTGCACGCACAAACCTCGGTTTGAAATCTGCTGCAGTTTGTGTTTTCTTTCTACAGATTATTTTCGCATTACTATTTAATTCATGCAGTTTGTTGTTCCATAGTGTACAGCTTCCAGATTCATCATTTACAATTTTAGCCTGCAGTTAACTTATATTTCTGATTTTGTGTTGCTAAATATTTTTTTTTCAGTCGTTGGAAAATTCTGAAATGGAATTTTTTTGATAAATTGAAATTGTTTACCTTGTGGTTATTAATTTATATAGTCAGCTATTGCAATTGAATAAAACTTATACAATTGGTTTCATCCACTAGGGACTTTTTTTCCTGCAATGTTTACTGTTATAACTTGGGAATTTGATATCATGGCCAAGGAGTTAGAATTAGGTTGTGACTCGAATTCTTGTTGAGTACTTTATTGAAAATACTATTAGAGCAGTATTGAGAGTTTGTAGTAGACTTGAAGAAGTCTTGAATGAATTCAAGAAGGATAAAGAGAATGATTCTTTTTTGGCAATTTTTTTGTATTCATATTTCATCTCAAATTCTTCATTATTGGTTTTACCCATTGTATTAGGACTTCACCTTATATTTAACTCTAAGTATTAAATTCTCATAGTATGATAGGGATTCTTTGATTATAAATATGTGGCATACAACACATATTGGTATTGACCAATTGTTCAATTAGTTATTGGTTTAAAGAGATCCTTTCTAACTCCTTATTATTGATTATAGTGAATTCTCCGCCTCTGCCCGTAGTTTTCCCAGATTTGGGTTTCCACATAAGTCTTATTTATGTGATCCATTATTTTTATATTGTCCATAATTTCTTGTTCTTTAATTATTTAGCCCGATTATAACAAGTGGTATCAGAGCCAAGATTTTTGTAGTTCTTCGAAAGGCTAAATTAGTTATTAAAGCGAGATTTGAACAAGGTTGATTGTTTCAGGAATGGCAAGTATGAAATTTGAGTTCTGCATTTGGATCATAACAATATTTTTTGTTGTGGCAAATCTTTTTGTTTGAATACTAAAGGAGAAGCAATGTAAGAATTGGTTATATACGTTGGAAGGTTCAACGATCACTTTGGATGCAGCTACAAATTATGGTTTGATAAGCAGTGATTCAGGTGGAGTCAATTGTAATCGAGTTGTTTGTGGTGATTCGAATAATAATATTGGAGTATCTTCCAATAGCTCAGTGGAGCTAATTGTGATCTTGTTGTTCATGTTGCTCATGGTGATTTGAGCAAGTTTGACAACTCAGGTGGAGTTGAAAGTGCTCGTGGTGATTCGAGCAATTTTAGTGACTCGGCTGGAGCTGGAAGTAAGCGGAATGATTCAAGTAAGGTTGACAAGCAAGGTCATTCTGCTAGTAAGCGGGGTTTGATATTTGTTCATAGTTGCTGAGTATGCCCAGAAGGGTATAGTGGAAGAGGTGGAGTAATTTGGTAGAGTGTTTTTGTTTGGAGAATTTTGTCAGAGTTGAAGAGTTAAGTGTTTTCCTTGTAATGGAATTCATGTCAAGGTGAAGATTGTTGGTTTAGTGACCCGAATTTTTGTTGAGTATTTGACTGAAAATATTATTGGAATAGTATTGAGAGTTGGTAGTAGACTTGAAGAAGTCTTGAAGGAGTTCAAAAAAGATAAAGAGAATGATTTCTTTTTGGCAATTTTTTTGCTCCTATTTCATCTCAAATTCTTCATTATTGGTTTTACCCATTGTATCAGTACTTCACCTTATATTAAACTCTTTATATATTAATTCTCCTGGTATGTTAGGGATTCTTTGGTTATATATATGTGGTGTACAACATATATTGGAGTTGATCAATTGTTCAATTAATTATTAGTTCAAAGAGAACCTTTGAAACTCCTTATTATTGATTATAGTGAATTCCCTGCCTTTGTCCGTGGTTTTTCCGAATTTGAATTTCCACGTAAATCTTGTTTGTTTTATGATCCATATTTTCTCGTTCTTTAATTATTTGGGCCAATTATAAAACAAGGCGTGGGCTTTTAGAGCTTTACAAAGAAATTTGTGATTATGTTGTTAAGAATTGTAATTTTAGTTGCATTTATGTTGTGTTATAGTTATTTGGACCATACGACCTCAGGTTTTTATAGTGTTTTGCAATAGGCTCTAAACATACCTGTATTGCAAGATGACTTCTGCACGAATCTTGTAGATGGTCTTCATATGATCTATATATCATGTAGGGATGAGTCACTGTGCTTATATGTGGTATGCTTCCATTAGAAAGATGAGGCTTTGTCGTCGTCATCTTTTTCTTTTTCTACAATCTAATGTAGGAAAATTGGGTCGAATGGTTGCAAATATTTGTCCATCTAGCATTTTTTGTCCTTGTCCAAACCTATGAAAAGTGGCGCAAATGATTTCAAACTTTTGCACATTGGCACAATTGGTAATTTTGGATGGATTCCCTCCAATAAGATCCATACAAGAGAATCGCTAGCTTTGCAAATGAACTTCTTTTGTATAAATATAAATTGCATATATTGTTTCAACTTTGATGAAAGTAACAATCTTGTCTCTAACTAATTTTTTGTTTGATTTTAACCTTCATTTTTTAGAAATGGCAAAGCGAGTCCCTTTTTTTGTCAACTTATATCTTTTGAAGAAAAATATCTAAATGAAATAAAAAAATACACACACACACACACACACCCACACACACACACACACACCCCAACCTATCCAACCTGTCCGAAATAACCAACACCCTCAATTGTCACCTTCATCAACACGGCTATACTCGACCCAAGAAAATGTAGATTTATATTTAAAAAATATTTTTTCATTAATATTTTGCTTATCATTTTCATCTATTTGATTTCGAATAGTCATCTTATTAATATTTTACTCATCACAAGAAAATACATATTTATGTTTAAAAAATTTATAGTATATTTAATACAAACAATCAATTCAAATGATCGAAAGGAAAAATATATAATCAATATTTAATCAAATATATACAATTCGTTAAATATAAGTTAAATTGGATATAATCAATTCAAACACATTCTATGTACACAAATAAGATAGGAGAAAATGCAAATTTGGGTTCTAATTAATTGAAAATTTGTAGTATATGTGATAATTTGTAAAAAAAAAAAAAAAATTATAGACAAATTTTAATAAAATAGAAGGGTTAAAGTTTTGATAAAAGGTGTGTGGGAGAGTGTAAGATAGAGTAAAAGAAAAGAGAAAAAATTCAAATTTATTGTGATTTTGTCCTTGTTTAGTAGAGGTTAAAATCATATTTTAGTATATTTTGATAAAAATGAAAAAGTTAAGAATTCCATGAAATATATTATTAAAATTAATTATTGACTTTGATTTAGATTAAAATTTAGATTTCAATCGATACCAAACAAGACTTATCCACAAAATTTAAAAGAAAAAATAAAAAAAATAAGTTGATGGTCCACCCATGGGTCCCATGATGATACATGAAGTATGAAGAGTTATTAAAAATAATTCTTAAATTGAGTGCATGTTTGAGCTATATTTTTAGTTAATATTGTATTTTGAAATATTAGATTGATAGAGAATGTGTGATTAAAAAATAAGGAAAAAAATTTAAGTTTGCGTATAATATTATCTTATTAAAAAATATATGGTTGAAAAGAAGATGTAGAAAAATGTATTTTGAAAATAACGACGATCAAACAAGGCCTGAATGTGAATTTTCATGCTATGCAATTGTATTAGGGATGGATTAGGATAGAATGAATATATAAGATTTACATGGATCTATGATGTTTAAATAAATGAATTTAATAAAAACAATATTGAAATGTGACGTTGGTGAAAATAATAATCTTTTAAAATGTTAATATTTTGAAAAGGGATAAATATAGAGTGAGATAGCTACATAATAACCATGAATGTAAATAGTGGTTCTCTAAATAAATTTTATTGAAAAAGTCAAAATCAATTGATTGATGGCTTTCCCTCAATTTGGACAATTGAAACCTAGTCATTTCTAAGACTTTAGTTAAAAAAATATTTAAATGTAATTTATTTATTTTTTTCAAAACTAAGCCCCCAGTTGACCCCATTAAATTAAATTTTATTTTTCTTCTTCCTATTTTCAATCACACAATCTTTTATAAAAATAATATTACATGTAAATCGAAAAAAATCTTTTCTTTCAACCACTCATTCTTTGAAAACATACTATTTCACCCATTTTTATTTTAAGAAATAAGGGCCAAACGAGACTTTAAACCAGTGTTCTAAATAGCGCAAGGTGTGGCTAGGCGTTGACCTCAAGCTAAGGGCTAGATAAGATTAAGCGAGGCAAACGCGTAAAAAAACGTTAAAAATCTTTTTCTTATTTTAATATTATTTTAAATTTTTAATCAAAAAAATTTATTTAATAATTATAAATAATACATACTAAACATCCAAAATAAATTTATAGAAACTTTTTACAATTTTTTTTTCAAATTTTTCAACAAAAAGATAAGTTTCAAGTTTAAACAAATAGCATATGAACTTAAATCCTATACAACTCTTTATCAGACTCCAATTCAATACTATCATCTTCATCTAATTCATCTTCCATATCGTCTGATACAAAATTCTCCTCGTCAGGCTCTCTTATATCATTCTGAGCATTTCTGTCTCTTGATGAAAGTTGTAAGATTTCATTTTCCACCCCATCATACTCCTCATAATCACAACCCTCTACAACATTAGTTGCATCACTTGCTAATAGAGTCTCTATTTTGCCCTTCTTCTTCTTCTTGTTTGCCAACCTTGCATTAAATTGGACATAAACAAGATTGTTCATCCTGGTAGTGTCAAGTCTATTCCGTTTCTTCGAGTGTATCTAAAAAATAAAAAGATGAAGAAAAAGAAAAGTACATTTAATGGAGCAAATCATATTCAAGTAATGATTCATTGCTCATTAGTAAGTAAAATATAACAACCTAATTAATACTTACCCCTTCAAAAGAACTCCAATTTCTTTCACAACCGGATGAACGTGTAGTCAAACCAAGTATCCTTTTTACCATGGTCTTCAAATTGTGTGTTTCATTCCCATAAAAATCCCACCAACTCACTAATAAATGAAAGTAAAAAACGTGTTATTTAATATTTATATAATCATATATAAATTATAATAAATTTTTGATATAAAAGAGAGTAATATGTTAACATACCCGGATTGTAATTTTCATCATTGTACTCACATGCACTTATTGCAAGCTTCCTTCCAAATGAACCTTCCTTTTGGATATATTTTTGCAACTCAATATTTATCACATGATGTTGCATTTGATCATTAGGAAAGAATTTCTCAACACAAGCAATCAAATTATTTATCATGAATGAATCATCTTTGATACATGGATTCTTGAAGAAATAGAATG
>NC_036243.1:9752754-9794293 GCF_002742605.1 Olea europaea var. sylvestris | reverse complement strand
AGCTTAAAAAATTTTAAAAAAAAAAAAAAAAAAAGAACGAAGAAAAGAAAAAAAATAAGGCAGCTGTGCCAATAATACTAATAAAAAGGGAGGGAGAGAGAGAATCGAGCCTGCCGACTCGACTCACTAAAACTCAAGCCAAAAACTCGGTCGAGCCTTTTTTTTGTCTAGCTTTTGCTCGGCTCAAGCTCGAAAAAGGTTCGTTTCAATTTACTCGAACTGAGCTCGAGCCTTGAGTTTCTGCTCGCTCCAACTCGATTCGTTGACATTCATAGTTGAAACCAAACCAAACCAATTTGGTTTGGTCAATAGATTTGAACATTGGTTCGATTTAAAAAAAAAAAAAATTATTTACCTATTTTGAATTAAAAAATTGCTTGCTTATATATATAATCGATTTTTTTATTCAAATCGACCCGACTCCATTTAATTTGGTTGATTTTTCGATTTTTTGGTCCACCACTAATTCATTTTTCAAATACTGAAATGAAGATAGTCGGTCAAAGATTTGCCAAAAAGTGCAATTAATCATAAAATAATAGAGGTTACTAACTGCTAATAAGTAGATTCCTGAGTCGGATTTAACCAAAATTTCCAAGAAGCTATATTCACCAGGTTTTGTCCCTAGAATAAGTACGGACCAATCAGATTTTGAGGTGAGATTGCCAATTTCACAGCAACCGCCATAGGCGATTATTACAAGTACTTAGTTTCTCGTATAAAAGCCTCAAAACCTAGTCCAGCTGGTTTGGCTATTCATAGTCCATTCAATCCAACTCACTCCTTAATTCGTTGTCTATACATCCGATGGCCGCCGCCACAACCGCTGCTGCTATCAGTTCCGCCGCCGTGAAATCCACTGTAGTCAACCGCTCCTTTTTATCTTCCTCTCGGCACCTAACCAGACCCTTAAATTGTTTCGAGCCTAAAATCCTCCCAGAATCCTACAAACCGCTCCATATCACCCTTTCTAAAAACCCCATATCTGAGTTTATCTCCTCGTACAAAGAATCAAAAAACCCAGAAAACAATTTGGAGGATGATGATGACGACAAGCCACGTGAAGAGTGCGGAGTGGTGGGAATCTACGGCGATCCTGAGGCCTCACGCCTTTGCTATTTAGCCCTTCACGCTCTCCAACATCGCGGCCAGGAGGGTGCCGGAATTGTGGCGGTGCATGATAATGTTCTTCAGTCGATTACAGGTGTGGGGCTTGTTTCGGATGTGTTTAACGAATCGAAGTTGGGTCAATTGCCTGGTGATATGGCAATAGGCCATGTTAGGTACTCCACTGCTGGTTCCTCCATGCTCAAGAATGTACAACCTTTTGTTGCGGGTTATAAATTTGGGTCAGTTGGAGTAGCCCACAATGGTAATTTGGTGAATTACCAGGTTTTGAGGGCGAAGCTTGAAGAAAACGGGTCGATTTTCAATACTAGTTCAGATACTGAGGTGGTTCTTCATTTGATTGCTATATCAAAGGCCAGACCGTTCTTTTTGAGGATTGTGGAAGCTTGTAATAAGCTTGAAGGGGCTTATTCTATGGTGTTTTTGACAGAGGATAAACTAGTTGCAGTTAGGGACCCTTTTGGATTTAGGCCATTGGTTATGGGTAGGAGGAGTAATGGTTCAGTGGTTTTTGCTTCTGAGACCTGTGCTTTGGACTTAATAGAAGCTACTTATGAGAGAGAAGTTTATCCAGGTGAAGTTATTGTGGTGGATAAAGAAGGGGTTAGATCCCTTTGTTTGATGACTCATCCTGAGCCTAAATCGTGTATTTTCGAGCATATTTACTTCGCTTTGCCTAATTCTGTGGTTTTCGGGAGGTCCGTGTACGAATCAAGGCGCACATTTGGTGAAATTTTAGCAACTGAGTCTCCTGTGGATTGTGATGTTGTGATTGCAGTGCCAGACTCAGGGGTCGTAGCTGCTCTTGGTTATGCTGCGAAAGCCGGGGTGGCATTTCAACAAGGGTTGATAAGGTCGCATTACGTAGGGAGGACATTTATCGAGCCTTCACAGAAGATTCGGGATTTTGGAGTGAAGCTTAAACTTTCACCCGTAAGGGCAGTATTGGAGGGAAAACGAGTTGTGGTGGTGGATGATTCAATTGTGAGAGGAACCACTTCTTCCAAGATTGTTAGGTTAATAAAAGAGGCCGGAGCGAAAGAGGTTCATATGAGAATTGCTAGCCCTCCAATCATAGCGTCTTGTTATTATGGAGTGGACACGCCTAGCTCAGAGGAGTTGATATCGAATAGGATGAGCATAGAGGAGATTAGAGAGTTCATTGGCTCGGATTCGCTTGCATTTTTGTCAATCAATAGCTTAAAGAAGTTACTGGGTAACGATTCACCCAACTTTTGTTATGCTTGTTTTTCTGGGAAGTACCCTGTCGAACCGAGGGGCAAGGTGAAGAGGGTTGGTGATTTTCTTGATGATGGATTGAGTGGAAATATGAAGACCATTAATGGGGGCTGGATTGAAAGGACTAGAAATCAAGAGGAAGTGAGTGATAAAAATCTCTACTTGAGACAAGAAATTAATCTATCTGGTTAGTGTTATCATAGTATGTGATATACGACTGCTTACCTATCTAGTTTAATGACCTTTTGAGTTGATTTTACACATTGCTCTGTACTCTATTTTCATTGGAAATCTTGAATTGTGTCTGTGAAAATCTCATACAACAATTTTGGTTATTTTTATGTCACAAAAACAATTTGAGTCTATTTATTTGATCTGAATGGTAGCTGATAATATAACTATTTGTAGCCTATTTGTTCTTGAAACTAAGGGCTTTTGAAAAGCCCAAAATGCTTATGAGACTAGTTATCCCAAACAGACCCCTGGAATTGACATGATGTACAAGGGCTCAAAGTCAAAATTAATCACATTTTCTTTTCTTATATAGATCATCTGAAAGTCATAAAATTTGAAGGTCCATTCAAGTATCCCTAACTCGTGTATGATATCATCATAATACTGGTAATACATGTCATTTAGCCATCTGCTCGGAGCTTGAGGCAGAGTGTGAGCTGCTGGACTATTTTCCGGTGGATTAACATGAATTCTTGGGGCAATGCACTGTGAAATTTTCATTGTTGATTCTATGATGTATATCCCTTCATTTTCTTATTCTTTCAAGTTTTCCTCAGCTCTCTCGAGTGAATGATATCGGGCAAGCAGTTGAACAGACCTTTTAAGAGAGTCTTTTCATCCAAGAATGCATTTAACTTCGCAAGTATTTGGAGTTACCCCGCAAAAAAATAGTGTTGGTCATTCATCAAGTTGTAGAACGCAAGTTAACAGGGTTATGTTACTTAAAGTGGTTAATATTGTTCAAACTCCTATTTACTACAAAATAATATGAGAATGGTAGTGCATCAGTGCTGGAGGAAATCCATTACCAAACGCGTGTTTGGATTGTGTAATTTGTCTATCTCCTGCTTATAAATAAAATGAGCAAGTTCTTAAACATGCTCGAGTTACATAATGTTTGCTTTCGATGGAAATTATTTAAGCTGTTGGGTCCATTCAATTCAAAACTGTATTAAAAACAACAGAGGTTACACTGCTACAGCTTGGCAGCAGCTCGAAGCTCAAAACAGTAGGATTTGAACCCATGCCCTCTTATGAAGACCAGAACTTGAGTCTGGACCGTAAGACCACTCGGCCATCCTGACGTGTTAGTTAGCATGCATATTTTTATCTCGGCTCATATCCAGTGTCGGTCCTGTGATTTGGGGGCCCTGACGCGAAATTCAAAAAATAGGCCCCCCAAAATTATAGTATGCATGAAATGACACAATGTAACACTTTGAAAAATCCATCATCACAACTCATAATTATGAAATCAAAATTTAACAACCACAACCAATTAATTGTTGAAGATAAATTTATATTAAAGGCCTGCCACCAAGAACATATAATTGAAACCGAATGCCACATGAATACTAGTGCAATTAGACAATAGACAACTTAATATCGACGTTTTAGATTTTTTTTTCTTTTTTTTTTTAATTTTTTTTTTTTGAAGAATAGACAAAGAATTAACATATAACCACGAACTTTATTATTATTATTATTATTATTATTTTGAAGTTGGGAGTTTGTCTTTTTATGTTTCAATTTACTCAAGAAGTGTAACTCCATTAGTTATTTTGACGAGCACGGATTAAACATTGCATCAATATCTAACATTCCTCTAGAAATTGGAACAAGAAGTTGTAAGTGTTATGCCCTAGATCCAATCGATTTAGGTTGTAAACACTTTTAATATGTTTAATACATTTAATTTTGGCAAGATCTATTATTTATTTAAATTAATTTTGTGATAAATAATAATAAATAATAAAGTCCGAAAATCCAAGTTTAAGTGATTTGTTAATCACAAGGAGTTGTGATTATGAGATACAAATTATGTATGATTGCATTTTGAATAATTTGTGGTCGTAAGTAATAACGAGATACGAATATTGTTGTTACAGATAGACCATCACGTATGACATTTCTCACTTGTGAAGTAAGTAGCTAATCTCACAAGCTAAAGTGTGGTGACATTTAAATGAACAAGTGGATGTTTTGTTATAGAACAAAAAATTGGATACCCGTTAAGAGATTTCACATGGATAACTATCTGAGCGTCAGTGGTTAATTTCTAACGTTCGGTAGTGGAATTGGTCTTATGACTTGAAGTCATCATAGTGCCTTGTATGAGGACAGTCATGCTTTGAGGGTGTTGAATGTTGCTATACCAAGGGCCGCAATACGGCATCATTCAGGTATGTCAAGAACCATATGAAGGTTGTGAATGACCAATAGATGATTCGTCACTCTTAGATAATAAGAAATCGTGATCTGCATTTCGTTCAATTAAGTTAATAACGAAATCATTGGCTAAGGTATACACATAAGTCGAAAAGGAGTTTTCGACTCATATTAACTTAATAGTAGAATGAAAGATATGATCGATAAACGAGATTGACACACTTTCATATCTCGTAATTGATCGAATCATATTGACGAAGGGATTATAGTTTCATAGTAAACGAATAGTTTTGGTTTTGTTATACCATGTGACATTTCCCGTCACATGTGTTGCCCTGATACATTGCTAGATGTCAATCTGGGACGGCGAGTGTGAATTTGTGATAAATTAAAAGGGTGTTTAATTTATAATTTTTTATTAGATCAAAATAATATTTCACGTCATTAGATATCGTGGTCGGGAACCTAATGGATTGCACACAAAAGAGAATTGGAAGATTGCAAATTGCCAATTAATTAATTTAACAATTGTTGGATAAATTAATTAATTGGATTGGTTATTTATAGTCCCGAATTAATTAATTAGATTAATTAATTCACGGACCGGATTTAATTAAATGGATTAATTAAATATTGGACCGGATCGGGCCAAGCCTGTTTGGGCTTATATAAATATATGGTTAGGGTTTTAGATCCATATAGTTTTCATAATTCTTGCTAGTACAAGAGGAGAAACCCTAGCAGTTGCAGTCTATTCTCTGTGTGGATTTCATTAAAGGCTGGACAATTGGACAGCTATGGGAGGCAGATTCAAGTTGCTGGAATAAAGACAATGCAAAGGAGTTTGCAAATTCAAGAAAAGGTATAATTCTTATTACAGTTTTTATCTAAATACAAAGATGAATCCTGGTGGGAATTGAAATTATTTTTATTTCCGCTGTGCATGTTTAAGTAAATTCCCAACAGAAGTGAACTCCAAATTATAACAACATAAAGTTCGTTGAATAACACAAAATGCTGCTATAAGTTGAGAAAGCAATTGTGTTTATTTACCCCTTAACTATATTACTAACATAATATTGAAGGTTAGGCAGCAGCCCTAGTAGTATATCACAACATTTGCAATTAGTAATTTATAAAACGGGAAAGGATGGACAACTGAAAATGACGATTGGTTAGAGAACTGGAACATCTTTTGCAAGTAGTAAAATAAATTACCTCCAAGAAACGAGCTCGGTTATCACAATTGAAGTAGTCGACATAACATTCTTTTCATCAACCTCAATAAGATTACGGACCTTGTCTATTGGGACAGATAAGATATACAAATGAGTGGGTGCACACAAAGGTGAAAGAGTGATAATAATTTATGCAACATTGGAAGAAGTACAAAATAGACAACGAATGAAACTCCATCTTATCACCGTTAATAAAGACAAATTTCCATAGAATAGCCCTATTCAGCCCACTTCATCTGGGAAATTGTTCGATGCAAAAAAAGAAGAAGTAACTCTAACCTAGAAACACATTATTGGTATTGGAGTGGCACGACGGTGGTTGAAGGCTGAGAGAAAAGTGAGAACAAGTGGTTTTTACCGTTTTGGGTTCTTCTCGCACAAGCGACAGGTTTTAGACGAATAGAATGAGACCTTTCAATATGATTTTTTCATTTTCATATATGAAAAAGGAAAGATTTCATAACCTAGAGATTAAGTATGACTCATTTCAAAATTAAGCAACAATGTTTAAAAAGTTTAAAAATAAGATATTAATTAAAATTTATTTAATAAATAAATAATTAAAAATGTATTTTTTAATTTCAATAAATTAATGTCACAATTCTATAAATTTTGATTACAAATTATTTCACGGTCAAAAGTAAAAAAAAAATAAAAAATTTATACTTTACAAATTATTTCTTGATTACAAATCAAAAATTTTATCGGCCAAATTTATTCATTGATCACAAATCACAAGTCATTCAAAAGTAATAAATTATCAAATTAATTAATCATAAGTTATTTCTCGATTACAACTTAATAAATTATAATTCACAATAATATTTTTTAAGTCACATATTAATTATGTGTCACAAATTAATCAATTTATTGGTCACAATCAATCAAATAATTAGTTACAAACACCCTTGACCCCATCCACCACCATTGCTACGGCCACAACCACCACCGTCACGATCATGATCACAACCACAATCATCTCATCAGACCACGCAAAACCATCACCACATAAAACATAACACCACAGCACACCTCACCACCATCACGGCACCACCACCACCAGATCAACTGCCATCATCTCAGATCTAAACAACTATCAACCACAACCTATCCCAAAATCATCCAAAGCTGTTTCAGATTGTTGGGTCATCAAAAGAAGCAAGTCTATGAAAGGAAAGGCTTTGTAATGACATTATCAGACTTCTAAGACTCGTATAGCAGCCCTAGTAGCTGCCAAAGCCACAACCACAGCCATAGCAGGCCAAAGGGTTTGCACTACCAAGGTCCCTAGTTTCACTCCATCAGGGAATGCCCGATAAAGTCCCTATCAAATTGTCTAGCAATAAAGGTGATGCTACTATGCACCGCTTGCATCAGGTGAGGCCTCACAATGAAAATCGAGACCTTGAATCCATTTTCCATTAATTTCATCGGATTCGAATCAAAATCCAACCTGTTGACAGCTTTAGTTAGATGGGGTAAGGTGTGCGTATATAAATTAATTTATAATAATATTATTAATATTAAAATATTGATTTATAGTGTTTGGATTAATATTTGATTTTTGAAGTTGGATATTAAAAAATATGATTGGGTGTAATTTTCACAAAAAGAAGAAGAATAAAAATAAAAATAAAAATAAAAATAAAAATTAGAGGCCCCTTAAATTGTTGGACCTCAGGCCTGGGACTCTTTTGTCTATGCCCAAAACCGGGCCTGTCTAATTTCGATTCAGAGTTTAAGTAAAAATAAATAAATATGCCACCATCTTCTGTTCTGTGTTGTAAACTTGTAACAAGAGGATTCATCGTCCTGTCGTATGTTCATTTATGTCTCCACTCGTTGGTAGGTGAGTAGGTACCATGTCTATATCGAAAAAATGACGACTTGAAGCCAACAAAAATGGAGGTTTTAAGACGTTTTTGCAATTCTTGTGACAGCTAATTTTGAACTGACATACCACTTCTTAAATAATTGTACACGAAATGTCAAAAAAATTATCATTTACTTTGAAATTGTTTCCATCAGTATCCGATTTTAATAAAATATGGAGAAAAAGACAGCTTTCCTCGGTGGTAAGGTGTTGAAATCCTATAAATAACCATGCACCTTGAGATCAGATGCAAGAGGCAAAATAGTGTTGCGAGACGGATTACACACGATGATGAGTTTGTTGTCGAATGGATAAGGAAGAGAAACTAGAAGGAATGGTACGAGTAGAGGTTCTGCCTGCGACGAGCATTTAATTTTGTTTAGGAGAAGTTGCGAGGATGAAAGAATAATGTTGCATATCGTTAGTGCCAAGTCTTGATTATAGTTACATGGGTTCATATTGAATTACTCATTCCTAATCGTGAAGCAAAACTATTTTGTATCAACACTTGTGTCGAGGCTAATATATGTTTTATTTTGGAGTTATTTGAGATTAATTGATGGGATTGGGAATACGATTCCGCGACATAATTTGAATACTATTATGTTGTCATCCCAACATGCACCAAAAGAGCCTATACGAGTATGGGTTCAAACTGTCCGGGTAAAATGAGGAAGTCAAGCTAAGGTAGTGAGGTAGGAATAGGAGAGGGATTCGATAGCCTAGGCTATAGGCCACCATACACCACCACAACCACCTTTGTCGATCATTCACAACCTTCTAGTTCTTACGCCACTACAGCACACCAAAGGAAAAATCACTATAGCTTAAGATGACTACGGTAATTTTGGTGACCATGTTTGCCTGCTTAAAATTTGAATTAAAATTTAAACAAAGTCAACAATTAATTATAGCAACATATTTCATTAACTTTTATTAAAATCTACAACAAATCTGATTTTTTTTTGTTTTTTTAATATAATCTAAACCATTCAAGGGCTTTATTGATGAAGTCACTTATTTTGACAGTGACGTAAAAGTCACTTTATAAATGTAATATTTACTAGAAAAGTAAGCTATCTAAACATTTGTTTAGTGTAAGGTAACTTTGCTTAGACAATGTTAACCCTTGTATCCGGTCAATGAAACAATTGTTTTTTTTTTTTTTTAAAATAGTAAGTTGTCTTGAGAATACATTTTCCGAAGAACACCAAATGGATCATCCAAGAATTTCGAACACTGTCAATCTTGCTCGATCAAAATCGCAAAATAAAGGAGAAGAAAAAATAATTCACAAGGTCAAATCGACATAGAGTAGATGAGGGATATAGTTACTCAATCTAATAGGTAAACTTTGTGGGATGGAACCCCAATTCCCAATAAGTGGTATCATGGTAGATGAGTCCCACCAATTACAATTGGGTTCCTAGGAAGCTTAGAAGGGGAATGATCTTATATTGCAAGGATTTTTCCTGATCTAGGGTGAATAGGGTAATTTGGAAGATGTTTAAGAAGAAAAACTATATCCAAGAAGCCCTTTTTAATTAGAGACTTGTTCAATATGAAATGCAAAGAAGAGATGAGCATGACCGAGCATTTGAACAATCTTAAGGTCTATTTTGCGTGATTTTTGAAAAGTTAAAATGAGCTTTTGATACTCAAAAGTGTCTTTTGAACCCATTTGACTAATTTATGAAAGTGCTATTTCTAATTAGAAGAGTTTTTAGAAGAATTTGATCCAATATGACTTCTTCTAAAAACAATTTTGGATTAGAAAGTGCTTTTAAAAATTAATTTCTAAACAAAAATTAAAGTAAATTCTTCCAAAACCTCTTTTAGAAGAAGCAAAAGCCATATTAAACACCCAAAGAATATAGTAAACTAGCTAGTTGTGAAGCACGGACACGTTACTAGTATCAACATATTGATGTCCGACACGTATCGGACACCAGTACGTCTCCTACACGTCGCTGACGTGTGTCGGAGTTAGGGTTGGCAACGGTTTGGTTATGGGTCGGTTCGGTCAAAATCATAACCGCACTACCAATTTTTTGACCATACCATAACCGTACCATAATCACGTAAATCGGTTCGGTTCGGTTCGTATTTCGGTTCGGCACGGTTCGGTTCGGTTAATAACCACGAAAATAAATTATTTTTTATAGATTCATCTGTCAAATTGATATAAAACAATTTATGAAAAAAGTCAATAAAAACAAAAACACAATATTCCAAACAAAAATACAAACATTATCAAACAATATTCCAAACGAAAATGCAAACATTATCCTAATTTTCAATTGTAAAATACAAATTTAACAAACAATATTATAAATATAACAAGACTAAACTTTTCTTTCATTCTTAATTGTTGTGCATCGAAGTTACTTGATTCATTCTTCCCCACAAGTCTTACTAGCGTAGATCAACACTCAAAGTTAATTTCTATATAGTAAATAAGAAATGTAAGTAGAGAATACAACGATACTACCTATTCCACAATGGTCTTAGCTAAGATTTAAATAAAAAAAAGTACCTTTTCGTTAGCTTCATTCTCGCTAAACGTTGTACAAGTTCTAGAGTATGATGAAGAAGTAAATTTTTTTTTATATACAATAGAAAAAAATTAACAATAAAAAGAGCAGTGCATGAGTTTGTGGTTTGTGAAGAGTATGATTTGCATTTATATACTGTCATACTAATACTATTATTATTGGATAATGGTAAGTGGGTTGGTCGGCTGAGTCATGTAAATGTAATGGGGGGGGGGGGGGGGGGGGGAGATTTTGTTTTGGGCTAGATAGGAAAGTAGTGTAAATCTCAATAATCAATTCAATTATTTTTTTTTTTAGCGGGTAATCGGTTCGGTTTCGGTTCGATAGTGTAAATACCATACCTGCACCGCCACAAACTAGTTCATTAAAATAAAAATCATATCCGCCTCATTGCACCATCAGTTCGATTTTTTTCACCCCATTCGATTCGGTTAACTGCGGTTTTCGGTTTTGATGGTTCAAATCGCCATCTCTAGTCGGAGTTCCTTGCGGCGTGTCGGATATGAAGAATTGCAGATTTTGTACAAAAAATGGTGATTGGCTCTGCGAAGAAGAAGATCGAGGAAGAAGAAAGAAGAAAAACGTAGAGTGAAGAAGAAGATGGTGAAATGAAGAGACGTGAGGGTGAATGAAAAGTTAGTGGATATAAATGGGTTACTTGTTGGCTCAATAACATTAAATGCAATATAAATGGAGATAAATGAATGAAAATTCGGTGGATGTAAATGGATTGTTGTTGGGCCCAATAATGTTAAATGCAATATAATACTAGATATTTAATTTATTTTTTCAGCTTTTTGTCTAACAACGCAACAGGTAATGAATTAATTTTTTACAATTTCGTCTTCCATTAAAAAATCAAAGAGACAAAAGAAGTCAAATCACTTTCTTCCTCACTGTATAGCCTAAGGATGTTGCTAGGGGAATTAAATAAGTATTAAAAAATTATTACTTTGGACAATTAAATTAAAATAAGTTAAAAAAAATAATATTTTAATCAACGTGTCGACAACGTATTGTGTCGGAACTTTTTTAGAAAATCACATATCCGTGTCGGTGTATCGAATCGGACACTTGTATCCGTGTCGGTGCTTCTTAGCTAGCTAGCAACTATGGATATAAGTACTTATTTTTGTTGCTTTTTAGTTCTTTGCTAGACAATTGGGAGGCTTTGGCATCATGAAGATAGGAAATAGGGTCGATCTAAGATTGTAGGGATTATCGATAAACATTTGCTAACAGCCGTGGGTTGCACCTTGATTTTGATAACTGCGAGAGGCATATTCTTGACATGTGCTTTATCAAATTTATTGAAAATAAGTATTAATACGTTGCCGTCCACATCAGTTAAGCCAGTGTCTCCACATCAGAATTGTAGGTTGGTAGTCTTAATCAAAATTTGTTATAACAACAGAAGAAAATGCAATTTTTTCAGTATTTTATTAAACCAGAAGACATATAAAGGACTAATGACAGAGGAATGTCATCAACTGCAGCAGCAAAATCTGCTAAAGGCAAATCCAAAGCATTTTTCTTTTTTTTCCTTTTTTTTTTTTTTTCCAAAAATAATCCAAAACGAACAGAAAAAAAATTATAAGTGAATTCATGATACCATAATGTTATAAGAGTTATTAACAAACAATGTCTTCAGGGATTTTGATTTTCTGTTCCTGACTGTTCCTGCATCTTTTAATAACAGTGATAATCTTTGCTTTTCATCATCCACATCTGGATTTGCTGTTCCAAGTATCTCTTCTCTCATCTCCACAACATATTCCAAAATTTCAATTGCATCAGCAGTCCTGAGGAAATTTAGGCCTCGATGGTTGATTAGTTGAATAGCTATAGCATGTTTGGTACATAGTAATGGATAGGACGACTAGACAGTAAAATCAAAACGATTTCAACTTCTTTTTCATTTAATACTGTCGAGTCACATCCATACTTTGTAGTAAAATGGATTTAGAGGATTAGAAAGTAAGTGTTTACCTGCCCATTGCATCATAGGTGCCTGCCAGATTGCTATAGACTCCTAATGTATCGGCATGATACGGTCCATATTCGGCCTCCAAAATGTTCCGAGCCTCCTCGAACAAATCTGCAGCCTCGTTTATAGAATAAAGTTCCACACAGGCGAGTCCCATTTGGTTCAGAGCAATCCCAAAAAGGGCGGATTTCTTTTCTCCAAGTGCACGAAACTTGGACACTGAATTTTTGAATGCATTATAAGAATCCGAATAACTCCCTAAAACATAGTACAATACCCCCATTTGGGCTTCAATTCCTGCAATTGTGCTTTGTTGACCTGGTGAATTGCCATACACTTTTATGGCCTTCTGAAGTAATTTCAGAGCGCGATCAGGTTCGTTCATTGATTCATAGATAGCCGATATATCGACTAGGCCACTAGCAATCTCCTCTGCAGGACATCCAGGAAAGGGCTTAGAATAAATGCGTAGCGCATTTTTAGTATAAGATTTCGATTCGCTGAATTTTCCTATCTTGTTGTACAAACCAGCCAAGCGGACGAACACAGAAGCAACTAAAGGATGATTCTCTCCTTTTATGGACTTAAACATATTTAGCGCTTTCTGATACGAAAATATCGCCTCGTCGTATTTTGCTAACGACAAATATGCGTCGCCTATGTTGCAGTCGATGGCTGCCACATTAGCATTCTGTCCATTCGCAGCCATAGCCATACTTGCCAAAACATAATGCTCAAGAGCACCTTCATAGTCTCCTTTGGATTCAAAGATAAGTCCCAAAAGTCTCCTATCAGCAGCTTCCTCTAGAGACGCTGATACGCCATTTTCTTTATGTATATCGAGAGCCATTAAACAAAGCTTCTCAGCCTCCTCGAATTGCATTGCCTGAACATGGGCTTCGGCTAAATATCGACAACTGTCACCAAATCGAGGGTCTTTTTCCCCAAGAACTTGGCGTTGAATTTCCAAACCGGCCGTGTAACAAAGAATGGAGTTCTCAATCTGCCCCAGCATTGCATAAGTATCACCTAACTGCATGCACCCTGCAAATTTAGCGAGCGCATGATTTTGGCCTAAATCCATATCAGGAATTTCGACCGATCTCTCAAGAACAGGAATTGCTGAATTGTGCTGGCCTAGCCTGCAGTATAATGATGCTACAATATGCATACACATTACATACTCTAAATTGGGCTTGGCATTTGCTGAAATCTCGAATGATTTCATCGCTCGAAGAGCCAAATTGAGAGCTTTTTGAGGCTTATCCCCAGATGCAATCAATTCCCTAGCCTGTTTAAGTAGATACGGGCCAAGATATCCTGCCTCAGAAGGATCCTCAGTTCCATTCTGCATCTTCAATCCCAGAGCACGATTCATGGAAGAAACTGAATTTAACTTTCTCGAAGTTTTCATATTTCGCTTCCCATTCGAAGGTCTATTCATTAAAGACTTGCTACTCAAACTAGGCTTGGGAGATGCTCCTGTCGAGGAAACAGACTTAACACTGGCAGGACGGATCTTATTCATATCCCCAATCTTTTCATCCCGAGATCCATTTTCTTCCTCAAAAACACTATCTCCTTGAATTTTATCGCTTTCTACCTCGTCTTTAGCCTCCACATCCCAGCAGTAGTCTCCAGCAAGATACCGCAATTCAGAATCAATCCTCGACTCTTCGCCATAGGATAAAAAACTACGCCTCGATGGAGATAGGTCAGAGCTCTGCATATCGCACACATTGTTATAAAGTTGCTCAATGGAATTGTCAACGACCTGTTCTATCGCCAGATCGATAGAGTCAGTCTCATTACTTCGTGTGCTCGAGGGACTTCTCGTAGAAGTATGGTTAAAGATTTCACTCTCCATTGCATACTGGCCACTGTTTTCCTTTTCACCATTTGATCTGTCCATGATATACCCAGGCATTGAGAAATGCGATTTTTCTCACGGCCTCTTTTCTTCCTTTCTGTGTATCTAATTCGACTTTCTTGATCCGATTGAAGAGAGCGAACACGATGTACTACCACTGCTTATGAATCAAAGCAGATTAATATCGTTTGGCTATTTCTTTTATGGATTATACACATTACAACAATTGTAATTTACAAATTTTCATTATAAATGAAACACTAAAGAAGTGACAACTTATAATCACAAGCAATAAACCAATAAACCGCCTCATCTAAAAACTATGAACTAACCAATTACCATTATTTCATATTGTCAATTTATGGCTTTTATGATAAGGTGGTATCTATGATGAACAATGCTAAACCTAAACGTACGAATTTTTTCTACAGATTTCAACAACAGCAAATCACAGGAAGACATCTTGTCTTCCTTTACCAATTCTGTTAAAAAAAAAATTTGTACTTGCGGAGTTTTCCATCTATGATACTAGACAATACTATGAAGGAAAAAAGGTTAAAATCTTGTCTACTGTAATACAAAATCATCTGTTACCACCCAACAAAATGAAACTGAATAAAATTTTGTTTATTACACTATTGAATCCTTCATACGAAACTGACTATAGCCAATTAGCCATTAATAATAATAACTGTAAAATAAATAATTTGAGAATGAGAGTACCTTGATTGATTTTCCTCCAAGAAAAATCTTCTCCACATTACAGTAACAGATCCAGAATATATTTCCATACACACATGCATGTACGTGTAATATAGGTTGATGGGAAGAGAAGGTGAAGGGAAGGTGAAGGGACAATAAGAATAAACACAAAAAAGGAACTTGTGAACAAAATAAGTGAAAACCCTGATAATAAGTAGATAAAATGTAAGTGTTATGCTGTGTATATATAAGTGTGTATGTATAGGTGGAAGTTGAAATGTTGAAGTATGAATAAGACATACCATCTGCCATCCATGTCACCACTGGTTGCAGCCTCAGAAAATTTGGAAATTTACCTTCTTTTAAAGCAACGGCTAAAAACTGATTAATTTCACTTTTTAATTATTGATTATTTAATTTACAATACGTAATAATTCATAATTTTAACATCATAATCGTACTGTTCACTCAACCTATTGTTTTAAGTAATAAGCTAGTAATAAGCTAGCCTTAACATTTAAAAGATAGTTTGTCATCAACTTTTCATTATAATTGCACGTCAATCCCAATATTTTGATTAAATGATCACGAAACTCTCATGAAAATGTGCCTCACATTTTGACCATCGACTCAAGTTCGTTAAAATTCAAGTCCGTAAAGTTTGACAAGTGCCAGGTAACGATTTAATCATGATTCTGAAAAAAATATTGTGTTATAGAACGACTGTACAACTATAAAGAAATTTTGATGATTAATTTACTCATTTTTGAAGGTCAAGGGCCAACTACCTAGTCAAACAACAGACTGAGGACCAATAGTCAAATAATAGACTTGGCGCCGTTTCAAAGTAAATGGAATTGCAGCTAATCTTCTAGGAGGGAGACCATGATATTGTCGAATACCATCAAGTTATGATCCTCCACGTGGCAAAGAATACTGTTTTAATTACAATCGCAAGCTTTACATAACTAAAAAGTTTCCTTTTTTTTTTTTTTCAAAAAAGTAGTGCCGATCCCAAGACGCCTTTGGTTGAATGTTCACACCTGAACATTCCATTCTCTGCCTTGACTTGACATCCAGATACCTGCTAGGTTGACGTGGCTTTTTATGATTGGGTTTTATTTGTGGGTTCATCGCATCAGATTATTTCTTAAAACGGCAATTAAACTTTTTAAGCTGGTGAGAGAACAGAGAAGCTTAGAAAGTCATGTTTTAGTGAAGTTGAAGATTTTACTTCAAGGGACGATTTCTTGAGAATGAGCTGCAATGGATATCGTTCACTTTGAGAAAAATAAAACTTGGAGTCAGTGGAAATAAAATAAAATAAAGAAAAAAAAGTTTGAACTTATTGGTTTGAATGTTTAAGTAACTTAGCTTCCATTTGGTAGCAATTTTTCACCTCAAAAAACTAATTTTTTGACTGTTATTTTATTATTTCAGTCGTCATTTTTTATTTCTTCACTTACGGATGGAACCCACTTTTTTTTTCAATGATCAAAAAAATCAATTTTCATAATTACTAAAACAAGCTCTTAGATTGTTTCAAGTTAATTATACCATGGGCACTTGTCAATAAGAAAAGGGTTGTTCAATCGAGGTGGATGTCCATACTAACATTTGAAAAGTCATCCTCTAATAATTATAGTGTGGAAGTATATTGTATTCAAGTACAATTCTACAAGCTCTATGATTCGTAGGTGAGATGATCAAAGCGTGCAAAAGACAAATACCATCAAGAATCGGGCAAACGTGTACTTATGAGACAAGACTATGGATGTCAACGAATCGAATTGAATTGGGCCAAGCTGATTCACGAGTCAAAACTCAAGGCTCGAGCTCGACTCGAGTAAAATGAAACTGGCTTTTTTCGAGCCGAGTCGAGCTAAAGCTTGACAAAAAAAAAGGCTCGACTCTAGCTTTTGGCTCGAGCCTTAGCGAGCCAAGCCAGTTCGATTTTCTCTCTCTTTCTCCCTCTTTTTTATTTTATATATATATATATATATATATATATAAGCCCGAGCTAGCAAGTCACACCGACTGGCTCGGGCTAAGTCTGAAACCTTAAAATGGGCCTCAACCGAAGCCAGTTCGAATTTTTTTCGAGCCGAACCACGGGTGGCCCGAGCCAACGAGCTCAGTTGACATCCCTAGATAAGACACACAAGCATGGGTGCTAACCAATCAAAGCAAAAAGAAGCTTGCAGTATCATGAAGTTACCATTATAAAATCTCGAGAATTCTTTAGTAGCATAACCAATCGATAAGAATGTAGAAAATCGTCCACGTCGAACATTCAAACTAACATGACGATAGACGTTGACCAAAAAAATCACAGTACAAAATCAATATCTAACGCACACGATCACAAAATTAGTATACCTCACAACTTTCAAGTTTGTTAAAATCAAAATTCTATGTTTGATTATCGAAGTCTCCTAACAAAATCTCAATAAATCAACAATTTCTATACAGAGTTTCTACAACTTTCATCAATAACTCTTTTGCTTCACAAAATCGTTAACTGTAGAGACTATGAAAATTGAATCCCAAACGTTGAAGTTAATTTGATTTGGAGGTGCAAATGGCACAAGGCAAAAAAATGCTAGAAAAGACATTGATATGCCATATTTGTGAAGCTGTCCTTGCACCAGTTGGATTTCCGTTCATCAATCATAGTGGCATCCGATGAAGTTTCTGAATTATCTGAAATTACAAACCACTTCCAATCAGATTACAAATAACAACAACGATTAATTAAGCATTATTCTGGGTCGAACCTTTTCAATTATATATAGTCTTCTGACTAGAAATCAATAGATCATTTTTCCATTAGTTTTTCCTCAGATTTGTTGGCTCATTGCATGTATTTATGTGAAAAGGTTCATGCTGAACTAAAGAGAACTAAATGGGATTAGCAAGGAGAGTTGTGTGACAAAATTCACTATCTAGTCCAATCTAGTGTTAAACATGCCATTGAGGACTCCAACCTTGTGAATTAAACCAGCTTAATGAGGCATAACCAATAGATATCAACACATAATCTGTTCACGACGTGAGTTAAGTAAGCGTGTTCTTATTAACTTAAACTTTTAGATGAAGTGATTCCACAATATCTTGCTGTGAATACCTTTGAAGCAAAAATGTAATTAGTTGATGATAACTGAGCAAGCACGTTGCTGCAGTTGAACAATTGTAAGAAATGGATCGAACAGGAAAAGAGGACCAAACATCGATTGAATTAGAAGAGTTATGGTTACTTGTCACACACATATTTGGTACGCTTTACAGATATTTATATTCAAGTTCATCTAATTAAGCGTACCAAACATGCACCCTCGGAGAAGATTATCTTTAGAGTTCTACTCTAATTGCAACAAAATCACCTTTTTCCCAATATTTGGGATTGTTCTCTTATCAACTGTTGACACATAAAAATTCAGCCCAAATCGAACGGCCCAAGGAGTGAAGCCCAATTGGAGGATCCCCAAATCAGATAGCCCAAAGAACGAAGCCCAATCAAACAAATCAAGATGAAGGCCCAAATAGGGAGGCCCAAGAACGCGGTAACGCCATCGCCCAAGTTTGCAAGTCGCCCAGAATCTGAGCGAATGGAGTGCCATACAGTCGCTCAGAGCTGTTACTCTATTCTCGTCCAAACCTTCAAGTCGCCCAAGGTCTTAACAAACATAAAGCGGTGTGGTTATCAGGACGTGCAGTTATCAAAGCAGTTATTAAAGCAGCCCTATCACGTTCCACGATTCAAGAAATTCAATCGAAAGCGGTTGAACGACGAAGAGTAATGGCAGCAGTTAAAAAAGACAGTTTTTATGACAAGTTGGCCATTACAAGGGAAGTGGGCAGTTATAGGACGATCAAGCGGTTTTTAGGCGGTTGATCACAAAGAGGTCGTCCATAAAGTATAAAAGGGAGAAAAAACATAGAGCAAAGGACCGAATCAAAAACTCTCGAACAGAGAACATGTAATTTTAATTTCCTTAACTTAGACTTAAATACTTTCCTTTCAGTAACTCATGTGCTTGCGCCCCTTGGAGGCATATTGTTTTTAATTTCCAATTGTAAAGTCATCGCCAATAAAAGAACATCCCTTTTTGGGAATTTGTCTCAAGAGGTTTGTCCCTTACACAATCGTCTGATCCTTTTTAATTGTTAGCGACAAACCCGCGCGAAACAATTTGGCACGCCCAGTGGGACAGTGGTGTTAGGTGTTGAAAGTACAAAAGGTGAAATAATATGCCTCAGAGATCTGATAAGGAAGCAGCAAGTCAGGGAGGAATCCAGTCTGTAATCGAGCGATATGAGGAGCAGCATGCCTCTCCACGAACAGATGGACAGAATCAAAGCAGTAACAGTCGTTACGAACCAATGACGGAGTTGAGTCCCCGAACCATGCGTGCGTTACTTGGAGAACTCACACAAGACGTCGTTGAACAGGTAAATCTTCGAAGTATTCATAATATGGAAAGATTTACACAAAATGGGAACGTACACTATGACAACATGACCAAACAACTAAACACTTTGAATGAAACAATGAATAAGTTAGTAGGCCAGATATGTCAACCGGTTATACCTCTTACAAATCACTTTTAAACTAGGACAATTGTGGGACATATCCCTCGGTCCTAAATTCGAATCAAGTGGTAGAACCGCTTTCTGGTCCCTCTACTTCAAACCAAGGGGGTACTACAGTGCCAAATCAGAACAATGGTAGTGGTACTCCTAACTTGGGGGTAATCTAAACATAAGAGATAATGTCCTAAATAATGGACAGAATATTTCACGTGTTAATGAGGGAATAGATGTTCAGGCTAATGGTAATGACCCTAATCATGGTAATTTTGTTGCCAATCAAGGACCAAATATCAGGCCTCATGCAAATCAACCGGTTAACCAACCTGTAGGAATTCCATATGACCCCAACTTCATGTTGAGGAATCAGATTATGGAAATCGTACAGGATCAGATGGCTTTTGGGGTGCGTCCCGTCATTAGGCCAACCTACACAAAGCCATACTCTGATTGGGTAGACCAAGCATACCCATGGCCTAGAGGGTATAAGGTGCCAGAATTCTCACTGTTTACCGATTTAGGAGAGGTGTCTACTCTAGAACACATAGGGCGATTCACATTGTAAAGTGGTGATATAACCGATTACCATAAAATAAGGCTTTTTCCTGGTTCATTAACAGGAATAGCTTTCTCCTGGTTCATCAACTTACCAGCGAATTCTGTTCAAACATGACAACAATTGGAACAGTTATTTTACGCTCAGTTTTATAAAACTGAGTCTGAAGTCACTTTGGCTGATTTGGCGAATCTACGTCAAATGCCAAACGAATGGGCAGAAAGTTTTCTCCAAAGGTTCAAGACAGCAAGAAGCAAGTGTTTTGTACCTCTGCCCGAAAAAGAATTTGTCAAAATCGCTTAGGGCTGCTTGAGTTTTGATTTAAAGAAGAAATTTCAAGACAAGGAATTTCCTGACCTCTTCCAGTTAAGTGCGAATGTGATTAGGTATGAACAACTGATAAGAGAGGAAGAACAGATGAAAAATTCTAGTAAAGGGACTTATTACAAAGACCCAAATTTTGATGTTCATACCATCAGTGGCGAGTCATACGACGAGGCCGAAATGTGTTTGGCCGAATTGGTCAAAGGAGATACATATATTTGTCCCATAATGGCCAAGCCTAAACCATCGGGCAAAGATGAGCCCATAAAAGATGGAAACATAAAGGCTAGAACGTTCTCGTTCGACGTAACCAAAGCTGACCTTATATTTGATAAATTATATAGGGATAAGCAGATAAAGTTGAGCGATAAGCACAAATTGCCAAACCCTGAACAAATTAAGGGTAAAAAATATTGTAAGTGGCATAATGCATGGTCACATTTGACTAACAATTGCTTGGTTTTCAGCCATGTATTGCAGGATGTCATTGAATCAGGACGAATTACGTTCGATGATAAGAAGAAGATGACAGTGGACGAAAATCCTTTCCCACGGCCACTTGGAGTAAACATGGTAACATCTGGATTCAAAAACAAGTTACCAAAATTCAAGTTGGTCGTAGATGATGGAGAAGAGGATCCTAGACCACATCCCAGCGTCTTTGAACGAATCAAGGAGAAAGAACCAAAAAAGGACGAAGACATCCTGTGTGCAAGGTGTAAAAGAGAAGTGAATGGAAATACGGAGAAACCAGGGACATGGCAGCATCCCTATCGCCCTACTTTCTTCCCAAACACTCAGTCTGGTAGAGGGCGAGGTACATCATTCTATAGAGGACCACCTTTTGAGAGGCAGTTCAGGCCAGCAGATAATGGAAGAACATTCAGGCCGCAACCTCGTCGGCCAAATGTATAGCATTCATTCCAGTATAATGCAGGAAGGGCAGTACCCTTCGATGAAATGACTATAACACAACAGAGGCGTTTCCAACGAAACTATGGACGGATGATGAGGCAGCAACAGGGAATGCCCCATCCTAAAACGCCTAAACTACTCAAGGTAGCCAATCAAAATGTCCTCAAAGATAGTGAAGAGACCGGTATAGATGAATCAATGAAGGAACTGCCAGAAACTTCTTCTGGGAGATCAAAGTTTGAGCAAGACAGAAGGGATGGAGAGGATCCAGATCAGCCCCTTACTATCCAATTCGGTACGTTGCCTCTTGTCGTGGCCAATAATTACCTACTGGCCAATGAATTTAAGAATAAAGAAAAAGAAGAAGAGAGGGAGGACAACGAAGGAGAAGTTTGCGTGCTGGTATGTGAAGAATGCCAGACTTCTAGAGAGGCCTACAACGATGAAAAGGATGACGGGATGACAGACATTGAAGAAGAAATCGACCTAGAAGCAGAAAGAAGAAAGAGAGGAGTATCGCGCAATACTCTGTTGAAGCAACTACATCGAGAGGGAGTTCGCGAAGTAGACTTGTTGGGGGAACCATCTGGGCGTCCTTTTGATTTTTATGTACTGTACGGGACACCCAAAAGGAAGAAGAGAGTGCCTCACTCTGAAAAGTATGGGTCACCTCCAAGAATAATGCCCCCTCCCACAGGTTGGGTAACTGATGAGGAAGCATTAGAAAGAAGTAGGAAGGAAGTTCAGGAGACAGAGGATCAGCGTGATATACTGCACGTCGACTTATCACAGGGGGATAATTCGACAGAAAACAAGCAGGAAATAGAAATAGAGGCTGTCGAAAAGGTTATTTTTAAACGGCCAGCCATGAAATTGATTAAACACTTGAGGTCGTTGTACGTTAAAGCTCTAGTTAACGGCATCCCAGTGGCAAAAGTGCTTGTCGACAATGGAGCAGCTATAAACACCATTCCATCTAGGATGATGATGAAGTTCACAAAAATAGAGGATGACATGATTCCTACAGAAGTCATCCTCACGAGCTTCAATGGAGGAGCAACTTTAACTAAGGGAGTTATGCCATTGGACATAACTATAGGGACGACTACTAGGACCACTGTCTTCTTTGTAATAGATGGTCCTACTAGTTACAATGTGTTACTAGGAAAAGATTGGATACAAGGAAGTCGCTGTATACCCTCATCGCTCCATCAATGCCTGATCTTTTGGAATAACAAAGGCGAAGTAGAGGTGGTACAAGATGGAAAAGTTCATGTACGAAGGAAACTATGGACCTGTCAGGGTAGTACAAGATGGGGAAGAAACTCAGGTTGTCGCGCAAAGCGAAGAACCATTCTCAATGGACGCACTCACTGAAATGTTCAAACAGATGAGGCCAAATATAGTGGCCCTGGAAGAGCCAGTAATTGGCAAAAGAATAATTAAGGAGTCTTGAATGGACTTTAAGTTACAAAAGCAAATGGCCGACATTCAGGCCTTCAAAGCCAGACTGATGGCTTTCAATAAGGAATGCAATGACAAGGCGAAAGAAGAGACAGCCCTAAAAGCGCTGAAGGACAAGTTGGCAGTATTCGAGTTAGAGCAAAGCATTGGCCGAGAAGTTAACAAGGTGGACTGTTTAGAAGAGGAAGTACTTACAAGGGAACTGGACGACGAAGTGATGCGGATCGCCAAACCTGGATACGCTCAAGCACAAGACTCTCTGACCAAAGTAAATATTGGCAATGAAGGAGAAGATCGCCCAACATTCATCAGCCAAATGCTCGACCAAGAGGTTAGTAACAAATTAATCGCTTTGCTAAAAGAGTACAAAGATTGTTTTGTTTGGGAATATGAACAAATGCCTGATTTAGATAGAGACTTGGTGGAATATAAGTTACCAGCTAAGCCTAACTTTAAACCGCATATGCAACCTCCTAGACGTTTTGCTCCCAATGTACTCCCTGAAAATCAAGAAAGAGATAGAGTGATTATTGAAAGCAGGTTTTATTAGAAGAGCCAGATATGTCGAATGGTTGTCCAATGTCGTGCCAGTACTAAAAAAGAATTGTAAACTAAGGGTGTGTATAAATTTTAGAAATTTAAATATAGCTACACCCAAAGATGAGTATCCAATGCCCATGATGGATTCTTTAGTAGATTCAACTGCCGGACATGTCATGTATTCTTTCATGGATGGGTATTCAGGATACAATCAAATTTATATAACTGAATAAGATATACATAAAACTGCCTTTAGATGCCCTGGGTCTCTAGGATGTTTTGAATGGGTGGTTATGCCTTTTGGTCTAAAAAATGCAGGGGCAACTTATCAAAGAGCAATGAATTTAATCTTTCATGATATGATAGGCAAGTTTGTTGAAGTGTATGTAGATGACATAGTAGTCAAGTCCATTAAAGAAGAGGACCATTTCGAACAGTTAAGATATTCGTTTGAGCGAATGAAGCAATATAAGTTAAAGTTGAATCCCTTGAAGTGTGCATTCGGTGTTAATGCAGGGAATTTTCTTGGTTTCTTAGTACATAAGAGAGGGATTGAACTTGATAAAAATAAAGCGAGGGCTATTTTAGAGGCCAAATCACCTAGCAACAAAAAGGAGTTGCAAAGGTTTCTAGGCCAAGTAAATTTTTTAAGACGCTTCATTTTTAACTGTGCAGGGCGAACTAAAGTCTTTTCGCCACTCTTAAAGCTGAAAATCAGGACGAATTCGTCTAGAAAGAAGAACATCAAAAGACTTTTGAAAGCCTGAAGACATATCTATCAAGTCCACTAGTGTTGGTGTCACCAATCCAAGGACGGCTAATGAAAGTGTATGTATCGGCTGAAAAAGAATCAATAGCTGGAATGGTCGCATAGGAAAACCAATTTGGTGAAGAAAGGGCAATTTACTACTTAAGTAGACGGTTAACAAAATGTGAATGTAATTACTCTGCTATAGAAAAATTATGTCTTGCATTGTATTTCACATGTACAAAATTAAGGGCTTATTTATGGCCCGTAAACCGTTTATTTAATTTCTAAAGTAAATTTAATTAAGTATATGTTCTCACGCCCTATTTTACACCAAATGGTAGGCCTTTGGACATTAGCTTTATCAGAATTCGAAATACAATATATACCTCAAAAAGCAGTCAAAAATCAGGCTTTGACTAACTTTCTAGTCGATCATCCGTGCCTTGACATGCCTGAAGAAATCGAACTAGAAATCAATTCGTTTGAGTTAAAACCTTGGGTGTTGTATTTCGATGGGTCAAAAACCTCTAAAAGTGTAGGAGTAGGAGTAGCATTGATTAATCCTTTAGGGATTTGCTACAAGTTCGCATTCACTTTAGACAGAATGTGCACCAACAATCAGGCCGAATATGAAGCCTTAATTGTAGGCCTAGAACTAATGATAGATATGGGAGTAAGAAATGTGATCGTTAGGGACGATTCTCAATTGGTGATCCATCAATTGATCGGTGATTTTAAATGCCAAAGTGATTCCATTATAAGTCAATATGAGATCGCCCAAGAATTATTAGAAGAATTCGATCAAGTAGAACTTCAAAGCGTTAATAGGATATATAATGACGTGGCAATTGAGTTAGCCCAAATGGCCTCAGGGTACTCAAAGGTTTTGACTTGGAAGTCTACTTGTGAGTATGGAATCATATTGCCCGTGACTCAAAGAAGAGCGAGAAAGATTGAACTTCACTACATACAAGATAGAGATGCAATGGATTGGAGAACAAAGATTAAAGGATTCCTTAAAGAACCTAATGGAAGGATTAGTAGGAAAATGAAGCTGTGTTTGCTGAATTATACACTAATAGATGAAGAGTTGTTCAAGAAACGCTCTGATGGTATATTACTAAAGTGTGTAAGTTTGCAAGAAGCCAAGACGATCATGGCTGAGGTGCACGAAGGGATATGTGGAGCTCATCAAGTTGGCCAAAGGATGAGATAGTTAATTATTAGGAGTGGATATTTTTGGCCAAAGATGGGAGAATTATGCGTTCAGTATGCAAAGAGTTGTTTAGCATGCCAAAAGGATGGTCCAATACAAAGGGCGCCAGCACGAGAGATGGGACCTATTATTAAACATTAGCCGTTCGAGGGTTGAGCGATAGACCTGATAGGGAAGATTTATCCCCCATCGTCTAAGCAACATACTTTTGTTATAGTTGCAACCGACTATTTCACCAAATGGGTAGAGGCGGTACCTTTGAAAGAGATCACCCAGAAAAATGTTATAGAGTTCATCCGTGATCACATCATTTATAAGTTTGGAATTCCACAAACGTTAATGGTAGATCACGGAACATCTCTGAATGGGGATCAAGTGAACAAATTTTTCAGCGAATTTGGGGTTAAATTAGTAAACTCCACACCATACTACGCTCAATCCAACGGACAAGTAGAATCTTCTAATAAGATTCTAAAAAATATCATCAGAAAGATGATAGATGAAAATGCCAAAAATTAGCACGAATGTCTGAACAAGGCCTTATGGGCTTACATCACCTCGGTCAAGTACCAAAGTTACTCCTTTTCAACTTGTTTATGGACAGGAGGCCATTTTGCCTATGAAAATCAACGTGCAATCGATTAGAGTATGCTTGCAACATAAGTTGAATGATGATGAGTATGCCGAATCACTAGTTCAAAATTTATTGGGGTTAGACGAATTAAAGTTGGACGTCTTAGATAGATTGCAAGTTCAAAAACAAAAAATGACTAAGTTTTATAATAAAAAAGTCATAGCCAAGTCATTCAGCCTGGGTGAACTAGTTTGGAAGACGATACTCCCTTTGGATAGTAAAGATCCAAAGTACGGGAAGTGCTTGCCCGATTGGGAAGGACCATACAAAATAAACAATGTGTTGCCCAATGGAGCGTATCACTTGGAAGATTTAGATGGCACCAAGCACGTGAGATTCATTAACGGCAAATATTTGAAAAAATATGTTCCTTCTTTATGGGAATGTGAACAGATAAAAGCATAATCAAATATGTTGAACGATTAAAGGATAATAAAGACAGAGTGAAATACGTTCAAATGAAATCCTTTATTATCAAACGTTCATTACAAAAATGCAAAAATACAAATAATGGATGCTCTACAAAATACAATTAAAAGTAAGCTAATCTCCCGGTTGATCGCTGAGTAAGCCTCACACCCCCTTCCTAAATGCATCGCTGCAACGGTGGGATTGCCGAGTAAGAGGGTGGACTGGCCTCACCACCTTCCTAAATACATCGCTGCAATGGCGAGCAAAGAGGCTGAGAAGCACTCTTAGCAAGCAAGGTGGCCCGCTAGCATCCCAAAAATTGCCTTCTATCATCGACTCCTTGTAAAGGACAAAGAGACGATGAGAAGAACTTCGATGGTAAAAACTTTGCTGCTGGCCAGAAAATATTTCATATACCTCCCACACCAAAAGTGACATCAAGGCAAATAGTAAAATGGACGGACTAAACAGTCCATTTTTGGATCGGATTGATTGTCAGAATGCCAAGCAATGGCAGCAAATTAGTTTCGAAGAAGAAAATGAAGATAGAAGATGAAAAATGCGAAACATTTATAGGTGGTGGAGATGAAGAGACAGAATATGAACAGCCACATTTCTGCCTAGTAAATGGAATTAAATAGCCCAAAGTCTTGGAAAAAGTGGTGAAAATATCAAAAGAAAATGGATAAGATTTTTAGCACAAAGCAGTTAAATGCTTGAAGAATTGATGACTAAAAAATAAACGTCAAATAAATGCACAAGAAGTTAATGTTCATTAATGATGAACAAAGTTACAAAGGAAAAATCAAATTACAAAAGAAAAAAAGGACATCATGTGTCTTAATTACAGTCCACCACATACTGAACGAATTCGTTCCCTAAGTTTTTCCCAATCCTCGTTCTGCCAAGAGGAAGTGATGTTCAATTCGGCCGCGACATCATTATCAACTTCCAACTTCTTGTACTGCTCGACCAAGGATTTAGTTCGCTCAATTCCCTGGGAGGCGTAGCGCTTTTTAGCAGCCATTCTCGCCCTGCAGTCGTCCATTTTGACTTGAAGTTCCTTCATCTGAGCAGCCAAATTAACCATTAAAGAGTCTTCAACCATGACTTCGGAAGAGATTTCTTTCAACTCGTCCTCAGCCTTGTTAATCTCCATACGCAAAGACTCTTTCTCAGCTACGGCTCGAAGATATTGAGTACTTTTGGCCTTTAGTTCAGCATTCTTAGCCAGCAAAGAAAGGACCTCGGAGTAGATAACCTTCAACGTCGCTTTAAAATCGGCAGAAAGATTGAGCGACGGAAGCGTCAGTGCTTGCTCTAACTTCGCATTCAAATGCTCAAGTTTATCCTTGTGCCTGGTAGCACTAGCCCTTCCAATGTCCATATCCATGAAGGACACGTACTCAAATATCGACTCCTTGAGAAACTTCAAATCTTCCTCTGAAAAAGCAGCAGGACGATCAGATGGAGCAGGGCGAGACGTCTGGACTTGCCCCCAGGAAGCGAACAAGTCTTGGATAGAACGCACAATTTTGTCAGTATCCTGCAAAGAAAATTGCCAATATTAAAGATTCTCACTATAACGAACAAGATAGAAATAGAAGTGAAGCAAATACTACCTCATCAACAATCGTAGAAGATGGCATGTCCTCAGCCAAGTTTGCCACCAATGACTTCTCCATTTGTGAGGACTTCCCCTTGTCTGAGCGAGAAGATGTTGCCACAACGGGCAGACTCATAGGAGTATCTGCAAAACTCAAGAGCAACAAATCAGAAACCAACGGCACAAGCAAAGGTAAGACATCAAAAGACTAAATTACCTTTTGCTTCGATGTTTGGGGGGTTGACGCCCTGGGAAGAAGGTGGCTCATCCATGGGTTGTGATGAGGATTCTAGGACTGAAGATGTCTCTTTAAGCGTAGCCCCCTCATCAACCGGTTTGGATGAAGCAGCCTCAGCGGAGGATGATGGAGCAGGAGCTGTCGATGCCAAAGCCTTTGAAGGAGAGGGTGAACTTTTCTGAGAAATCCAAAAGATCATCAGCACACAGAAAAGTTTCAAGTGTGGAAAAGTATGCTTGTGAGTAAACCAATTTAATTACCTTCCTCCTGACGATAAGAGGGGCATCATCATCATCATCATCATCAACATCATCCTCCAGAATGGGAGATGCTGAGACTGGCCATTTGCGGCTTGGGGCACTCTTGGCTGTAATAGGCTTGGTAGGGAGAGAAGAAGATGGACGAGCAGACTGTTTAGTGCGACGAGAAGGAGAAGGACTCCGAACGGATAAAGGAATGACTAAAACAGGAGGAGGGGAAGAAATGCTCGGCTGGTCTAGTGAATGAAAGGCACGATTGGCATCAGTCACAAATAATCTGCGTTTCACTGACGGCCAGAGCTGTTCAAAAAGAGGGTGAATGGCGTGGCTAGAATTGAAAGGGGCTAACGAAAAATAGCTGGTTAAAAGAAGATTGCGAGCATTTATAGCCTCTGCCTCCGCCTTATTAATAGTATGAAAATGGTCAATTAAGTTCCTTGAATAGCAAGGAGGAATGGGCCAAGTTTGGCTGAAACCAAGCTGGCGAGCAAAAAATTGGGGAGCATAAATTTCTACCCTCGCCTTGGCATTGGTCCCAGTTAAAATATCATGAAATAGCTCCCTCCCGGTTAAAAACTGGATCCAAATAAGTAGGGAGGTGCTCGCGCTGTCTATAGTGGAAGGGGGATGTACATAGTTTGGAGTCAAAAAAGGAGGAAAAGGAAAAAAGGAAGAGATTGAATCCAAAGAATAAAAGAATGAAAAAATGTCCCTTCTGGACATATTTACAGGAGCCAAGGGTTCCATGGCTAGCCCATAACAGCTAGCAGAGGAGCGAGAAATTGATGGAGCACCAACCAATGGAAAATAGGAACTCAACCACAGTTGAGTGAACCAAAGAGGTCCACTGCCAGTGGGAGATGCACCATTCTTCAATTGAGTATAAAGAGAGGCCATACCTCTATAAAGGGCAGCAAAAAATAAAGAACATAAATTCAAAGGCCTGCCACGCGCCAATTCATGCGCTATAGGTAAGTAACTTAGGGAGGGCTTTATGCTTGGCACACACAAAACATATTTACAAAGCCAAACTAGAAGGAAGGCCACTCGCTCAGTATGGGAAGGCTCAGCGCTCGAATGATTGTGAAGGGTTTATAGGCTTGAATAAGATTCGGTGTAGTTTTTACTAAACTTTGGGGCGCCACTAGAAACCAAGATACCAGGAAAAATGGTATCGCCCAAAGGTGGTAGATTCACTAGGGCCCCAACATCCCTTAAGGTAATAGACATGGGGCCAAGAGGGAAAATAAAAGCATTATACTAGGAAGACCAAAAACCCAAAGCAATCGAAAAAAGTGCTAAATCAAAAGTAGGGGGTGAATAGAGATTTCTAACAAATCAAAAATCCTAGCGCTATCAAAAAGTGCCTTAGTAGGACCATGACCTACAAGGCGAGCATGCCACCTACGGAAAGCTACATCAGATTTAGGTCAAGTGCGAATACCTCTCTCGCGAAGTGGCCCGAGCGGAGAGAGTTTAGAAATGGAGGGCCTTGAGTACAAGGAAACAGCTGACCCACCGCCGCCTGTTCAACTGCCTCTGCATTGTTGAAGAAAGGACCTAAGTAGAACTCATTGCATTCAACATCGGCGGGCCCGAGAAAACTCGGAGTTATGTATGGACGACTCAGGAGTTTCTGAAAGTCATCAAAACTAAAGGAGTCGCCAGTTTGAGATTGTGAAGTAACCATTTGAGATGGAACGAAGTTTTTCAGGGTTACGTAGCAGGGAAGCAAAAGATGAACAGTAAATCGTGGGAGAGACGCGAAAAATTTGAGGCGTGATTTAGTGGTGCAGTGAAATGGCGTGTTTGGGGGTTATAAGAGTTTGCAAAACGACGCACCTTTTCAAGTTATAGAAGAAAACAATGATTGAAATTCTTGGAAATTTCGAATGTTGCTAGAAACACAAAGTGAATATGGCAAAATTTAATAATTATTATTAATTCTGTCATATTGGGGGGTAATTGTTGACACATAAAAATTCAGCCCGAATCGAACAGCCCAAGGAGTGAAGCCCAATTGGAGGATCCCCAAATCAGATAGCCTAAAGAACGAAGCCCAATCAAACAAATCAAGATGAAGGCCCAAATAGGGAGGCCCAAGAATGCGGTAACGCCATCGCCCAAGTTTGCAAGTCGTCCAGAATCTGAGCGAATGGAGTGTCATACAGTCGCTCAGAGCTGTTACTCTATTTTCGCCCAAACCTTCAAGTCGCCCAAGGTCTTAACAAACATAAAGCGTTGTGGTTATCAAGACGTGCAGTTATCAAAGCAGTTATTAAAGCAGCCCTATCACGTTCCACGATTCAAGGAATTCAATCGAAAGCGATTGAACGACGAAGAGTAATGGCAGCAGTTAAAAAAGACAGTTTTCGTGACAAGTTGGTCATTACGAGGAAAGTGGGCAGTTATAGGACGATCAAGCGGTTTTTAGGCGGTTGATCACAAAGAGGTCGTCCATGAAGTATAAAAGGGAGAAAAAACATAGAGCAAAGGATCGAATCAAAAACTTTCGAATAGAGAACATGTAATTTTAATTTCCTTAGTTTAGACTTAAACACTTTTCTTTCAGTAACTCGTGTGCTTGCGCCCCTTGGAGGCACATTGTTTTTAATTTCCAATTGTAAAATTATCGCCAATAAAAGAACACCCCTTTTTGGGATTGTCTCAAGAGGTTTGCCCCTTACACAATCGTCTGATCCTTTTTAATTGTTAGCGACTAACCCGCGCGAAACATCAACAATTATCTCTTCAAGTCCACAACAATATAAATTTGTATCTTTACCAATTACCCAGTTGCCAAATTTGACAACATGGTCTAAATTTGTAACTCACCTCTTGATTTTTTACAGTCCACAATTACGAATGAGCGATCAAGTAATTCTAGCATGAATAAAATAAGTAAAATTAATACACAAGTCAATTAAATATGCATATCTTGAGAATTAAAAATTAAATATTCAAGTCTAGGTTACATCATGCGTTTCAACTAATGATTAGTTATACATAATAACAGAAAGAAAATATAAAAGGATTTTGGAATATATCACCTGGTTCTAAGAAAGGAGGAGGAAAGATCGAACTTCTTACGCCAAGAATTCGTTTCTTCACATCAAGTTCTTGAAAATCTAGTTTTCTTGCCCTCTATCTTCTTGTATGTTCCTCCACTATTCCCTTTTTTATCCCCCTTAATTTGACCTATAATGTGGCAAGCAAAATGAGAATGGAGTGGAGCATCTCCAATGGAGATTTGGATTACATTACAAGAGATGATGTAAAGAAATAATGAAAATAAATTATAAAAAATTAAACGAACACATCATCAATAAAGAAATTATAAAATTAAGTGAAGAATGTCTGACACACCTTTAACATGTGGATGATTTGCAAAACATTATCCATCTTTTCCTTGTCATACAAGCATTTTGAAGTAACTTGGCACACTTTTTGACGAAATCCATGACTCTATTAGAAATGCTCTTATTTGTCAACTTAGAATTAAGATGACAAATAATGTCAATTGAAAAGTAGGGCTGCAAAAAAAATCGCAAAATCGCAAATTGAACCTAACTCGTCGAGTTGAAATCGTTGGTTGGACCTTCTTTTCCTTCAAACCGAACGAAACAGTTTCAAAATAGTTTGATTCAGGTTTTGATTTTAAAAAATTGCACAAAATCGAACCGAACCGTTTATAAAATCTTTTAATTAAAACATTAATTTTATTAACTTAAAAATTTTACAGTTTTCACTTTAAAAAAAATACCGATTTAGCAACACAAATTACAATCAGCCTATTGAAATAATCATGGAAAGTAAATTAGGTTCATCATTATTGAACTATGATTGAAGAGATTTACAACACATGTACTCACCCGATATTTAAAACTAAACTAAAATTATTCAAAAATCATATGAAATGAATATATATATATATATTCAACAATCCAAATCATAATTCAATAAAACTATGTCAGCAAATCATGTCCAAAGTTTCAGAAATCCTAACATAAATTCTCATTTCTCTAACATTTGACCCTTGTTTGCTACTGCTGAACGAATCGTTATTCTCCTTTGCCTTTTAGTCTACTAATCTTTACCTGAATTACCTCTTTCTCTTTCAGTAAGTTTTAGATTCTTATTCAAGCCTTTTTCCATTGTTATTTATTTATTTTTCTTTTTGAACTTATTATACACTAGTGAATTGCGGTTTGGATAGAAAAATGATTACTTGTGTGTCTAAATGATTAATGAACTTTTTTGTAATTTGAAAAGAATAAATGACTGAGCGTATTGATTGTGCGAAAATGTTAAAATTCTCTTACTAGTACTACTACCTTCTACTTTCATAAAGTAATTAGAGGATGAAATTAGTTAATTCCCAATAAGTCAAAACTCTATCAATCTTTGTACATTTAAACATATCCCGTTCAATTCTTATTTAACATTTCACTAACAAATGAAAGGAGCTTTACCAAACTATAATAACATAATGTAATTCTATCTTTACCAATCGCTATATAACAATATGAAATCAAACAAGAAAAGGTAAATAAAATTAAAGAAATGTGTATTTGTTCTATTAACATCTTTTAGAAATCAATTTTGAAAATAATTTATTCATGAATTTCATGGTAAATATGAATGTAATTTAACATTTAACATTATTAATTCTTGTTTAAACTTATATTTAACTTATGTTAAATACATTACTATAATGTCGAACGGTAAACCGCGGATCAAAACCAAACCAAACCGCAAATTATGGTTTGGTTTGGTTCAAAAAATAAAATTGTTTGGTTTGGTTTGAAAAAAATCAAACCGCATAAAATGATTTAAGTTGAAAATATAACACAAATCGTTCAAATCGAACCTCGTTCCCCCTATTGAAAAGTACCCCTCATTTATAATCTCCAAAAGTGGAAATAGCATATTTAAGTACCGATGAAGTAAATCTAACAGAGTACTTCTTCTTTAGTATTTGAAAACTGGCACCATTCTCATTCTTTTTCTCTCTTATTTTTAACAACATAATCGTCCATAAAATAATATTATGTGCATATCGAAAATTTTTCATTCTTTTTCACCTATACATTTTTCAAAAAATACTATTCCAACCATTAAAATTTCAAAAGAATGGAGGCCAAACGGGGGCTATGCTAAATTTGATCTCGTGAGTCCGGTAGTTTAGTTCTATCTTTTTTTTTTAGTTCCATCCTTTCTGCTTTTGGAGTCAACCGAGTTATGTAGACAGGAAACCCACCTCGTTACTTTTTCCTTGATTCTAGTCACCCACGCTACGCCCCGCTTGCCCTTTTTTGAAAATGAGAATGGGTGGAATAATATATATATATTTTATTATTATTTTTTTTTTTTTCAACAAATGAATTGTTAAAAAAGAAGTAATAATATTCGATTTACGTGTAATATTATTTTATGTAAGATTGTGTAGTTAAAAATAAGAGAAAAATAGAGTGTAATTGAATGTAATTTAATGGAGACAAAATGGGGCGTAATTCTCAGTTCTTAGTTTATGTATTTTATCATAATCACACATTCATCATAGCACACGTTTCCACATTGTTCATTGAGTAGAAGGCATTGCCAGAAAAGCGAAACTATGCCCCAAAGTTTAAAATGAAAACGTAGCAACTTCCCTAACTCAACAGAAATTTGTTGATTAATATTAAGTTAATCGCATATGACCTCAACACCTCACATCACCATGGTCTTTCAAGCCCACTACAATTTCAGAAAATATGACATGGGAACTAATACCCCAGATCCTTTTAAATCCAGTATAAATTAACTGGACATTTAAGTTTGAGAAAATGACTGAAACTACCAACCCCAACCCCCACCCCAACCCACCCCCCACCAAAGAAAAAAATAAAAATAAAATAAAAATGGCAAATGCCAGCTACAGAGAATTTGCCTTGAAGAATTCATTTGCTTCGTAGTAACGGTCCAAAACAACGTTATAGAGCGGGTGAACTCGTTCCAGTAGGTTGGAATAAGGCCCCAGTACATCCTGTGGCAGCGGAGGAGAACCGACATCCTTTGTGCAGCTATACTGGCTGACTGATAGGCCACTTAGACAGTAACATGTATGATAGTGATCTCTGCTTTTCCCAGGTTTGTCTCTGAAACCTCCCTCCTCCTACATCAACAAACCATATCAGAATCTTTTAACTTAAATTGCAAATGACGGAGGAAAGGACAATGAGAGTTAAACTTTTGGTACTGTTTGTGGCAAACAATGTTGTACTGTACTAAATAATACATAATACAGTATAAACTTATTCGGTCCTGTTTGGTCTAGCTAAAAATTAGATTTTAGGCTGAAAAGTTTATAAAAGTTGTGATTAATGAAATGTGTGGTTCAAAATAAGTTTTAGAAAATGGGGGCCAAACAGGGGCATAACACTGTTCAGTATTATCTAATCCCCTTATCAAACATGTCACATAGTTCTAAGGTTCTAGTAATTGTATACAAGTAGTAATAGATAGCAAAGAAGTGGGTTCTGTATGACAAAAATTGCAAACTTCCCCCAACAAGACATCAAGTTAGCACTCTACTTGCAAACATCATATCAGGTTCACATTGCAAGAACTTCACAGCCATAGAAACCAAATCTTTCGAAAAAGAGGTGGAGATTCGAGGGAGAAGGAGGAACTTTGAAATATGGAATCAAAGCAAATTATATTCTCGAAGTATCCGAGTATCCATGGTGTAAGGGGACTTTTGTTTAGAGGTCAATGGATCCAAAACTTAATATCGAACAACTATTCGAGAAACACAAAATAAGCTGGGAGAACGAAATTGTATGTATTCCACTTATATTCAGCTTATCTTTTGTTATGATGTTCCTTGTTTTTTCATGTGTGCATTCATGTGCCTGTGGAGGAATTTCACAGTTGATAAATCATATCAAGCAACTCAAATATAAGATACAGGAAATCAAAATACCTGCGAACAGAGAAGAATATATTGTTGCAATGCCATGTTGTTGAAAAGAGGTTTCATGTGTACGTGTCCTTTGATAAAATTGTAACCAACATTGTTTACATCAGCTAGATGAGAAGTATTGGGTTGCCCTGCAGCTGAGGAACAAAAAAGCATTACTAGATCATTTCTGCCATGAGAAATAGGGCCCAAAAGAGGAGTTAAAGGAACATAGAAAAAAGGAGTGAGATAAAGCAGATCGGTCAAAAGAGAGGCCAATTTAAGAGACTCTGTGTTCTTTTGAGTTTCTTACCTTCTTCCCGAATTTGGCACATCTCATTTACATGGGAAGAAGTACCCTCTAAAGATTGTTCGTCTGCAGAAATATCTGAATTTATAGAATCATAGTCACTATCCGTACTGCAATCGCATTCTAGGATATTGGACAGCCCCATTTGATCATTAACAATCAACTGTAGTCGTTGTATCAGTGCAGCCACTCCTCCCTGGTCAGAAGTCATGTATTAAATATTAAGTAAACATATTATAGACAACTAATTTGTACACTGGCAGTGGCATGTCACCCTTCAGTCTATGGAAAACAACCTTCCCTATGTACAAAAACCACTTCTCCTTGTGTAAAAAGAATAGGAATATCTATTGCACCTTAGTGCATTAATGGTTTGGTAGGGTGACAACATGGTACTGGACAATATTAAAAGTAAAGAAGAAATATAAGTTAAAATCTTGTCTAGTACTCTACAAAACATTCTTAAATATACTTATTTCCATATAAAGGGAGGTGATATACCATGCTCCAAATTATTACACAGTTGAAGGACTATTACCCGTGGTGACATTAGAAAACAGAAAACACAAAATAGAAAACTAGTACTCGTGAGTCAAAATTTGGACAATTAGGGGGTGTTTGATAGACATTTTTATGTAAGAATGCATTTTAGAATAGTAAATTAATGTAAAATGTGTGGTTGAGAAATAAGGAAAAAATTTTTATTTACGTATAATATTATTTTAATAAAGAATGTGTGGTTAAAAAGAAGAGAGAAAAATGCAGAAAAATGCATTTTGAAAAAAATGGCTACCAAACTGGGCCTTAATCTTGATCACGCCCAGTGTTCCCCCTACATTCATTGATTTTACTGTGTTGGCAATGGATTTTACCCTCACGTTTTGTCTCCAATAATCACTTGTATCAGTCAACAATCAAGTTCAGTCAAAAGAATGCATTCTTGCTGCTCTGATTAATATGTGTCAAAACCATTTTGATATGTTCCGACACACATCCAGTCAATAAGTCAGTAATTTGCATAATTTTAGAAACAAGTCTCTGCTTTTTAAACATATGGAGATTGATAGAAAAGCACAAGGGCAATCACTAATCTACCAATGCATCAAAGCCAATAAAAATACCAATTTGCATTTTAAAAAAATAGGGGAAGAGGCGGTGGAATATACCTTCTACCTTACTGAAATTTGATTAGATATAACTTATAACAAACTGGCAATTGACATTCACCTGCCAAAAGGAATAGCAGCCGTCGACCAATTTATTTGTTCTACCTTGAAAACCACATTCTATTCCTTGCCTGAATACTACCCAGTTCTGCAATAATAATCGACATACATCAGGTACAACAGAATATTATAGATAGCTGGGTGGCCTTAGGGTTGGCAACGGTTCGGTTATGGGTCGGTTTTTGCCAAATCCATAACCGCACCACCAATTTTTTGACCATACCATAACCGCACCATAACCACGTAAATCGGTTCGGTTCGGTTCGTATCTCGGTTTGGCACGGTTCGGTTCGGTTAATAACCACGGAAATAAATTATTTTTTATAAGTTCATCCGTCAAATTGATATAAAACAATTTATGAAAAATGTCAATGATAACAAAAACACAATATTCTAAACGAAAATGCAAGCATTATCCAAATTTTCAATTGTAAAATACAAATTTAACAAACAATCTTATAAATATAACAATATTAAATTTTTCCTTCATTCTTAATTGTTCTGGATCGAAATTACTAAATTCATTCTTCCCCATAAGTCTTACTAGCATAGATCAACACTCAAAGTTGATTCATATATAGTAAATAAGAAATGTAAGTTGAGAATACAACGATACTACCTATTCCAGAATGGTCTTAACTAAGATTTAAATAAAAAAAATGTACCTCTTCGTCGGCTTCTTTCTCGCTAAATGTTGCACAAGCTCTAGAGTATGATGAAGAAGTAGAATTTTCTACACACAATAGAAAAAATTAACAATAAAAGGAACCGTGCGTGAGTTTGTGGTCTGTGGAGAGTAGGGTTTGCATTAATATACTGTCATACTAATGCTATTATTATGGGCTAATGGTAAGTAGGTTGGTCGGCTGAATCATGTAGATATAATGGGGGGATTTTGTTTTGGGCTAGAAAAAAAGTAGTGTAAAGCTCAATAATCAATTCAATTGATTTTTTTTTAAGCGGGCAATCGGTTCGATTTCGGTTCGACGGCGTAAATACCATACCCGTACCACCACGAACCAGTTCATAAAAATAAAAATCATATCCGCCCCATTGCACCATCGGTTCTATTTTTTTCGCCCCATTCAGTTCGGTTAACCGCGATTTTCGATTTTGATGGTTCAAATTGTCATCCTCAGGTGGCCTCTTAAATAGGAGTATACAACTTGTATTATAGTATTATTTTTTGTCATTAAACTACCAATGCATCAAAGCCAATGAAACCAGGATACAAGCAGGCAAGAAGGATTAATATCAGAATAATCATCATGATCATCGACAATAATTACTGCAATCAAATTTTGCCAATTCACACTATGAAGTACAATTTATAAGTTTGGGATGTTTCTGTCCATGAAACAAATAGGCAAGAAAGGAGAGGTAAAAAGCACAGATACTCCGTGGGATCATAATCACACACATAATCCCAATATTTCACACCCTGACTCAAATCTAATTGATACACAATATGTCATTAACTAAAAGTCAAATGTTACAGTGTTATTGCCTGTCAAGCAGACAGAACCAAGAATTCAGAAAGTACACCTCCAATTTGGAAAGAGAAACAGACTGAACAGCCTTCATACATGCATATTGAAAGGGCATACTTCATGGAAACAACTGTAGTTCACTCAAATAAAATTGTTTGAAGTTCTGATCGATATAAAATAGAATAAAGATGAGTTCAGATGTGACTTTAAATTAGAGTTTAATTCAATGTATGTTTATGTTATTTAGATTAAATCAGTTTCAATAATTCGATAAAGTTCTAATTGATTAGAAGTTCGATTAGTTTATATTATCTGTTATATAAATAGAGGACTTATTTATTATAATAGAGACCTCTTGAATATATGGATAAATTGATTTTCTTCTTTGCCATCAATTTCTCTCTTCTTGGACTCTTTTCTCTTCCTGTTCTTTAATTGTTTGTTGTCAAATTAATACGCACATACGTCAATTTAGTATCAAAGCAAGCCCTTCTCCTTTGATCTTCCTCTTCCTTTCTCGAATCCATAGCCACATACTCCCAAATTATACACAAATCTAGGATCAGCAGCACCGATAGTTTTATCCAATTCCTTACTTTTTATTCTTAGTTAGTTCCCAAAAAAAAAGTACCAGTTCATCTTGTTTAGCCAATTTTTGGTCCGCGTTATTTCCAAAATACATTTTTCTTTTTCTTATTTTCAACCATACATTTTTCAATAAAATAATATTATACTCAAACCCAAAACTTTTCTGTATTTTTTAGCCACACATTCTTCACCAAGATACTATTCTAAAATGAATTTTGAACCCCAAAAAAATGGGGCTCAACCAACCAAAAAAAAAAAAAAAATCAATTTCGTTTTGTTCTCGACTTTTCATAATTGTTATTGCCCATTTGTTCAAAAAAGGACCATATATACCAGACCACGAACCAACCCAATCCACTGCCCAAGCCTATTTATCCAATAGCCCAATCCACACTTCAAAACACTAACCAGTCTAATATACCATAACCCAAATATACCAACACACCCATATATACAAGTAAACCAACAGCTCCTGAAAATTTTAGAATAAATTTTATTTATATATTTACATTTTGAAAGTCGAGGACTAAAATGAAAAAAAAAAAAAAAGGTTTAAATTTATGTTTTATCTTTTCCAAATAATTAGATATTGTTAGAGCGAGATTTAGTATATCAATATTGGACTCATTTTATAGATCGTAATAAATTAGAAGTCTTTGACTCGAGAAAAAGTTATTTTGGATTAAAACACATTACGTTAGATCCAATTAAAAGAAAATAGGATAAAGAGAATTTTATATAAATAATAAAACAATTCACTTTCTCTCTCCAAAAAAAAAAAAACAAATTTTTTTTTTTTAAGTTTAATATTAATTCTAATTTCATTTTAAACTAGTACATATTTAAATTATTTGTGCCCAGCAGCTTTTTAACTTAATAGATAATATGGGATTTCTTTGCTGAAATCTTATAAGAAGTTTGAAAAGTCTTGGCATCCCACTCACCTGCACACTCCTATTATTTTATATATATCTTCACTTTTGGTTGAGATATGACTTATCTTTTGTTATTCCATGCATGCACAAGTGAAGATATATAAATTAATAGGAGTGTGCAGGTAAGTGGGACACCAAGACTTTTCAAACTTCTTATAAGTTTTCAGCAAAGAAATTCCTTATTATCTATTAAGTCAAAAAGCTGCTGGCACAAATAATTTAGATATGCACTAGTTTAAAATGAAATTAAGATTAATATTAAACTTAAAAATAAAATTATTTAAATCAAATAAATCTTTTGGTTGAGATATGACTTATTTTTTACTCTAGCCACCCCTAGTAAGGCTCAAGTATTCCAAGTAGAATACCAACAAAAAATTCAGAAAGCTTTTACCTAAAGAAAATAAATAGTCAAGTCAGAAAAAATGAAGCATTAAAAAAGGTTTTCACGTGCATTTTTCAGGTCCATTACAACTTTTCAGGTCAACGAGGTAAGATACATATCTGCAAGTTGTTTTCGTTTCTATATGCATTTATATGCAATTAAATATGTGTGGATTGCTAGTGGGCCTTCGGGTTCTATATAAAGAGAAATGAAATCTTACGAGATATAAGAGTACCTAAGATGAGTGTGTCGCTTGATCACCGATATGCTCCATAAGAGCAAAGCAGTATGAAACGTAGATTTTATTGTTATATATCTGAATATGGAAACTGCACGTATCTAACTAGGTGTTTTCGAATACTCACTCCTACAAATTTTTTTTAGGTTAGTTCGGATCGATTGAAATTGTGGAAGAGCGTTGATGCAGGCTGCCAAGAGGATTGTAGTAACAAAGCAAATTTTTCATTAAGTTTTTCAGCCTTCATAATTATTTGTTAATTTATTTTAAGGCATGTTTAGTGTAATTTTCAGATATAATTGCTATGTTTAATTTAAATTTATGAATGTCGCAGTTATTATTTATTAAATAATTTTATTTTGATCTTTTCACATATAAAGTAAACAAAAAAAGAAATTTTTGGTAACGCTCCAGTATTATGAAAATTTGGGGCATTACACATCCAAGTCCACTACTCACAAAACCCGAACCATCACTATCGTCAATATCTAACTAGGCCTCACAGTCAACAGCTCCAATACAAATGTTCCAATGATAAACTTTTCTATTTTAGTTTATTCCCCAAAAAATAAGAAATAAAAAAATGTCAATAGTTAATGTTTGCAAGTATTATTCATTTGCACGAAAAATTACTACTGTTTGTAGGATCCATATCAGTTTTCGTTCTTGTTGATTGAATCAACTGTTCAAAAATTCAATTTCAACAAACTGTTCCACCATAGTTTTGCCATCTTGAAGATGATGATGATTTGAACACCATTTGGCTCTTTTAAGCCTTAGGATGTACAAATTTCTTTTATCGAAAATTTTTGCTTTTATTTAGGTATTTTGGCTTATTTATATTTATAAAGAAATAAGATTTGTATTTATATTATTTTCATAGATGTAGAAATCAATTGTTGAAAAAAAAAAAAAAAAAAAAAA
>NC_036243.1:9743099-9752564 GCF_002742605.1 Olea europaea var. sylvestris | reverse complement strand
AATTTTTAAAAAAAAAAAAAAAAAAAAAAAAAACCTTTCTTTAGTATTTATAGCCTTTTCAGTCTATTTTTTTGTCCAAAATACATTTTGGAATAGTATTTTGATGGAGATTATGTGATTAAAGAATAAGGAAAAGTTTTGTGTTTGCGTATAATATTATTTTACTGAAGAATGTGCGATTTAAAATAAGAGAGAAAAATGTACTTTAGAAAAAAGGGGACCAAATAAGGGCTCATCTTCTTTTAATGAACTTGTATCTTTATAAGAAAAACTAAGAATTTGCTTTCACAAGTAGATCAATTACCTGCTATTTACCTATTCACATCCCTTTCTACACTTATCATTGCAGTGATCTCATGTAAGCTCATAAAACATCCATTATTGCTCTACAAGTAGCAGTTACCTCTTGCCTTAGTGAAATATTCTGTATTACTACACCCATACTTGTTATAATGATGAGTCAATGCAGGATATCTTTTCATTAATCATATCATTTGCATCTCTCACTGAGAAATCCACCAACTTGTATGATAAGGGAGTATACTTAGGACTATAGATAATGTTCATATGATAACTGTCATGTTCCAATATTTTTTTCAGCCCTAACAAAAACTCACATAGGAAATATCTTCACATCCATATAGACAATTATGACCATTGTCTTGGACAAAAGTGACAATCTCTATTTGAACTTAACCCTTCTTTTAGATAGTGTGAAAAAAGGAAAATAAGAAGATTTGTCATGTTGCAATGAATATGGTAATAAGGCTTTTTGAAAAGTAAAGTGCTGACAAGATCAAACTTTACCTGTCAAAGTCTATAAAATCTTTAAGAGGTTTGTTTAGATAATTATAGTTCAGTTATCCTCCCATTGTATCGCAATGATTGTGTCCCCTATCGTGATCACACTTATTCGAAACACCTAACACTATGTTGAGGAATTACCTATAGCATCGACCTAAAGTTAAACATTCCATGTGTCCTCAATTGGTATCATGACTTTCACTTTGACTCTGTTTTGGTGTTACCTTGCAGATGGCATCTTTTTTCCAAAGCAATTGTTCACTTACATACTCTTCTTATCTTTCGGATGTTGCCCACTAATTATCGACATGTTTTGTTAGCTCCTCCTTTTCTTGTCAATTTTCCCTAAATTTCATATCAAAATAAAAAGAAAAGTTATTTTCGAATAAATTTTTTAACCTACTTTTGTAGTGTAATATAAGCTCGAGGACTTCAATTACAATGCTTTATTGTGTCTTTAACCCAATTTCCTAAAAGGGGCTTTTGGTCATTAACATAAAGATAATCTATTTGGTTGACCATCACACTTGAATGAAAGTTATATTTTCAATATAGAGAAATTATTTCCTTAACAAGGCCCATTCGTGCCTCTGATGATGTAATCATTTTTTCTTTATACCAGTCTACCATGATAGTCCCTTGTGCTCCTCATTATGCACTGTCAATTGAAGTTTTTGTGGAGAAATTGCATAATTTTTTACTTTATGGAGTTCCCTATCGCTTTTTGGTTAGGGGGATCGTCTCCCTTGATCAAATTATATTTTTGGAGATAACTTGCAAGTTCAATTGCCATCATAGGATATATTGCGTTATTTGATCAGGAACAAAGATCATCCCCCTTGGTGAGAAGTTTTGATATACCTCGTCAAAGTTGAGTTCTCTCAACCAGGGAAAAATGATGAAGATAGAGACATTATAAAGATATTTATTGATAAAGAATAAACATACAGTTCATATAGGATTTTAAATTAAAAATTAACTCAAAAGTATGTTTATTTTAATTAAATTAGATTAATTATAATAATTCGATAAAGTTCTAGCTTATTAGAAGTTCTATTTATTTTAGATTATTAGCTCTATTTATAGAAGGCTTATTCATTGTAATAGAGACCCTTGAGTATATGATAAATTGATTTTCTTCTTTGACCTTAATTCTTTTCTTGGACCCACCCACTTTCTCTCGTTGTTCTTTAATTATTCGTTGTCGAATTAAAATGCTACTATGTGAAGTTTATTCTAAAGTTTGCTTCTAGATCCCCACAAAATTATACGCCAACCAAGCAAATGACACCAAAGATTTTGCTCTATAGGAATACACCTCCGCGAAGAAGGAAAAAGAGATTGAGCTGCCTTCATATGTATCTCTTGAGGAGTCCCATAAGACGGGATCTCACATCATAATAATGAAAAATTGCCCACATCTAAAGCATTTGTAAATACGGTATTATCTAAAACCAACACTAAACGCCAGTGTCAAAATCTAAAACCATAACACTTGACCAATAGAACTACACGAAATGGGCCGTATGAAGAACAATATAAAACCCAAGAAAAAGAAAGGTGATCTACTTACAATTAAGGCAGGCAAGTCCAAACGATGGACCTCATTTATTAGAATCATTGCAGCCAAACCACAGAATGTGTACCTAACAAATAACGGTCAGATTGAAAGGGCTTCACCACATAAACATGAAAATAAGGGGGTAAGCTATGAAGCACGTAAAAACATATATTCAAGAAACATAAGCGACCATACAAACCATATTATACTAACATTCTACAGAAGTTTGCTACAAAAATCAAGGAAGTGAACTACTATGTTGTGTATGCCTGTATGGTATAGAACTTACCCGCCGTGAGCTTCAGAACCTGGTTCACCAGCAATTCCCCCTTCATAAGTCTGGCAACTGCAGGATGAAATTATATGTTCAGCCTTATAAAGTAACATCATCATGTGAGATTCACTAGTGCTCTACGTACCCAACAAAGAGTACAAGTGACTACAAAGATTTTCTGCAGGACCAACTTTGCGGACAAAAAGTTGAGTTTTTGTATTGGAACGAAATATGCTTCTACAAACCTTCTTGTTAGTCTGACTTATTTTTTATTCAATTAAAGGAATTGTTAATCTCATTCCTGAAATTTTCTGAAGACAGTGAAAAGCTTACACTAAGAAGATATTCGATAGGATAGTGAATGTCTCATTGAACAAGATTTGAGAAGTGGCTACGTAAAGGATCCTTGTCAACGGGGGTAGAGCCATATACAGTCGAGTACAGGCAGACGCCTGTACTTAACTTTGAGCTGTCCTCGTTAAAGAAAAAAATAAAAAATGAAACATCCTTAAATGGGCCAACTAAATCTGAAAGACCCATTGACCTTAACACACGCACACACCCCGAAAAAAAAAAAAAAAAAAAGAACATCAGATGAAGGAGAAGCAGATAAGCATCAATCATTGCTCCAACAATTAGAAAACCCTTCTGTCAACTTTGGTTCTTCAAGAGCCCATGCCAGTGACTTCACTCCTTCTAGGCTCCAACTCCAATTCTCCAAAGTCCAAGTCTCCAAGCTGTTTAGCTAATAGTTAGCACTTGGTTAAGGTAAACGAATCCTTTGTGTTCTTTGCCTTACTGTATTTTTTTTTTTTTTTAAACAATTTGCAGTCGCTTATTTATTGTTAAGATTGAATTTATATTTCCGCGGACTGCAATCTGCATATTTTGAGAGATTGAAAATTTGAAATTCAAGAAGTAGCCAGCAAGGAAGAGAAAGAAAGAACAATTTAAGAATTAAGGTAAAATATTTTTTTTGACTCCTGCTCCATTTAAAATAATGAAATTAAGTCAATAACGAAGAGGAAGAGAGAATTACCTTTACCTTGATGATTAAATTATCAATTCCTGCAACTTCGTGTCCCATTATGAGGTGATTCCTTGATTGGGAAGGGGGAACTTGAACATATTTAATTGGAAGGCCAAAAATTGGGTGTTCATTAATGTTTACTTGTTCATAAACTACATTCTCTTAAAAATTTGGGAATTTGCATCGGATTTTATTTTTGCACTACTCTATCTGTTCAAATGACTAATTTTCACTTGTTTGTTTGACTGTGAAAAGGTCATGGAGAGATTCCTTAAAAGACAAATATGTTGCAGAAAGTGTTGATGCGGATATCAAATACAATGCATTTTGATGTTGCAGAACTTCCCACGGATCGTGGACTAGAACTTTAATAGATATCAAAGTTGGAAAACTCGCAAGGAACAATTGTAAGGTATGCCATTTTCAGTACTGTTTAGTTATTACATTATTTATTTACCATTCTTAACTATCGAATGCACTGGAACAATAATTTCTTGGCTCCGAACCCCCTCGTCAAAGCGGAACCTATTCACTCAAGATGGGTGGCATGAAAATACATTACAATTCTATGTTCGCAGCATCACAACAGAACCTTACCACCAGGAGATTCTACACCTTATCTCTCCACTACGGAATTCCAACAGTTCATAACAGAAATTAATCTTGCAACTCAGAAATCACTAAAATATTATTTTTAAGGGAGAACAGTGATGCATTGAGAATGAACTAGGAAGTCTGCTACACAAATCTTGATGCAATTAATATAAACCTCTTAAAAAATTATGCATATAACGAAGAGTATGCTTATTGAAGCAAGGCACTTTTATATCCTTAGATATCCTAACAAAGATCCAAGCAAATGTAAACAAAAGAGCAAAGCTGAATTACAGCAAGGAAAAAAAAAGGGGGGGGGGGGGGGGGGGGAGAAAAGAAAAGAATAAGCTTAAGGTCAGGGAATATATCAAGTAATCAATCAAAACTAACCTCACGATGTAATCTCCAACATTTTGAGTCAGCTCATCATCCAAAATGTTCAGAACACTGGCTGCCTAATTAATTCAAAAATATTGAAGACATCAATGGACAAGGTAAATTCCATAATAAAAAGACAGTTACCAATTGTACATTTTTGTTCTACCATCTAAACCTCATAAGGCAAGAAATTGATGTTCTATTCAGTCACAAAATGTAAAAAAGTTGAATCAAACTGTAATAAAAACCGGACAGCAAGTCACTCATAGCAGTTCACCAGCAGATTGAACCCCAAGTCTAGCCATTGTGCTTTTTAAAGTATGCAATGGGGAAGAGCCATGAGACCAGGCAACAAGTTGGATATATCTTTAACTGAAAATGCACATAGAACTTGTAACACTTGTTAGACATTAGAGGTAAGTTGGCAGCCAAACTTTACTAATTATTAATATTGTGTCCATTTGACCGCTTGTTTATACCTTTACCCAACCACTTAACATAAATAGCTTTAAGCCTACATATATTATACCATGCCCTGGACATAATTTTTGTCAAGAAAAATATGATGCCTATGACTTAAAATGTAGAAACAAGATCTTGCATTATGTTCTCAAATTCCAATTTTAACCTATCATTTTTAGTAGCTATGCACGGTTATGTGTAAAATTATTATTGAGTTAACTAATGGCTTTTTATTAGTTTTTTTTATATCTTCCAACTACCAGCCATTCTAAAAAGTTAATATCCTTTGAAGTATTCTGGATTATTTCAATTACCGTGAAACTTAACTGTTACATATTAAATAGAACTTTAACTTACAGATATAGCAGTGTAGCAGGCACGAACATCCACTTCCCCACCATCATGCATCCTGAAAGGAAATGATATAGATAGACAATGTAAGTGCATGAAAGATCATTGTTGAAGATAATCAGACTCCAGAACTTGAGGGAATAAAAGGCACATAAATGGTGCATACATGTATTAACACAAATCTGCATGAAAGTGTGAGGGTCAGAGATCGAAAGAACAGTGCGAGACAATGGGTGGGTTTATCTGTGTTCAAGTGATTTCTTATCCTACTCACATCTAAGCTATCGATCGAGAACACAAATGCACAAGAATGCAAATTGTTGTGTCCATATAGATAAAGACAGCATTTGAAGTTTCATACGATGACCATATGATGATATGAAATAGCTTTGAGGAAAAAAAAATTAAAAATTGGTAATCTCCTATTAAAGAACTAACAGTATAACATTGCTCTATATACTTACGAACGTTATGTCTCACCTGAAGCCACCACTTCTCTCCTTCATTCGCAGCAAAAAATCATAAAATGTTCTTCTGGAATACATTAAGAAACTGAAGTCATATTTGATTACCAGCAATACAAGAGTGCAAGTTAACAGCATAGAATGTGCCCACCTATTGATTGATGACAGAGATCTATGACCACCCAATGTAATAAGTGAATTGACTGCAGCATAAGTTGTTGCGAGATGAGGCATCTGAAAATAAGTAGAAAGAGGTCAACTGTTATATGTAGAATCAATTAAAGAAATCTTACTCCAAGAAAATACAGCATTTAAAAGATGCTTAAAATTTCTAGAAAAACAGTTAATATAACTTAAATAGCTTTATACCAACACTTGAGTTCTTTCAAGTTTCGAAGAAAGGAGGTGGGATGGGGAGTATTTCAAGCAGAACACTTCAACAAGTTAGTATTGTTGCAGTTCTAGATAAATAAGGAAAGTATCTTGTACGATCTATAATTTCAAGAAGGATGCCAAAAATGAAATTCCAATTTCCTTAAAGGACTTTCTTTATTTCCCTTCGAGACAAAAGAAGAGTAGATACAAATCTTTCCTCTATTTATTATTTATAAAAAGACTGAGCCCTTGTTTTGGCTCCATTTTAATGAGGTTTCAGGAAAAGATATATTTTGGAATGGTGATTTTTGGAGAATGTGTGGTTAAAAAAGAAGGAAAAGTTTTTGGTATACGTGTAATAATATTGAAAATGTGTGGATGAAAAAAAGAAAGAGAAAAATGCATTAAAATTAAAATGGAACCCAAACAAAGGCTAAAACATTTTATTTTTTTTGGTCTACAAACTTTGAGCAGGCAAAACTGATGACTGCTAGAAAAAGATATAGTGATGACAACTATGCAAATGAAAAAGAAACCCATAAGACTTCATTGAATGACGATATCAACCCAATTATGATAAATTCATAACTTTCCAAAATGAAGTTTGTTGTGTAAATATTTAGTACAAGGAATGATTTAGGTGAACTCTACCAAGAGAAAGAGTAGAAGATTGAGACAAAAACATATCAAAGATAACAGACAACTACAACTATTGCCATCAAATAAGTGAGTTCATGCATTAAAGTTGGAATAGAGAAGGGAAAGGTAATGGAATTTAAGCTTGAAGGAATATAAAGTGCTCATGGCATTGAAAAGGAAATTCTTTCAAAAGGATAAGTAACACGATCTAAATTGGAAAAAATTAATCTACCTGACCTGGTCCACCACCATATCCACCTTTTGGGTCCTGTCAGTAAGAATAAACAATAAACAGAACTGGGATTAAAAATACAGTTAAAGAAATTGACAAACTTGGGAAGAAATTGAAGATACTATAACCCAAGACAAGATCAATATTCAAACTTTTATGCAAAGAATCAACTCCAAATCATACTATAGTAAATAGAAAGATTGAAAATAAGACTCATTCACATTGATTTATTCGTATCGAGTATAGAGGAGCAGCCAGCCAGTGTATGAATAGTTTAATCCGTCATTGCTTAAGTTGGAACAAATGTTGCTTAGTATAGTTATTCCAACTGGTATCCAAACCTTTTGCAGGCTTTCCTCAGCTGGTTTTTGGAAGTTAATAGGTTCTGTGTCTTCTTTCTCGACACATTTGACTCTATCAAGCTGCATCTTTTAGATAAGAATTTGTAAAGGTTCGTACGATATAGAAATGAAACATTTCTAATTTCATCAGCAATGCCCCTATTTTGCCCCCAAACTCAATGTTACAATTTTTGAGTTCTAGTAGAGGTATGCTTCTGGTTTAGTAAAGTGTGTGACCAACTATAAGTGATTCTATTCGATATCTTACTGAAAGACAAAATCCTTCTCTCTACACACACAGAGTCACGTGCTGGAAACTATCCATATTGGTGCACTAAAGTAGAAAAAGAATTTAAACCTGGCAACGGCTGAGAAAATCTATGCAATCATTTTCCAGTTTGTCATCAACACAATCTCGCAACAAGGCAATTGAGTGGAGCATCCAATAGCAAAGCCAGGGTCGACTGCATATAGGCAAAACACAAAACAGAAGAAGTGTTTAATCCAAAATGAAGTATTTTTTGTGCAAGTTAGCAATGAACACAATGAATATTCAAGAAAGTTTCTTTTCTCAAACCGCCTGTTAACATACAATAAATAAGTCTCTGACTGTCACGGCTAAAAAAATTATTTATTTTAGAATTTAGTAAGCCAAATGTGCTATTATAAAATCAACGAATCTTCATTTTCAGATAACTCAAAAAAAGTAGAGAGAGAGTAGCGTACTTGGCGTCCAGAACAGTAAAACTGCGACCGAGTTGCTTGAAACCTTTAGTGAGATATTCTATATGCTTGTCTCGTTGAAGCTCTAATCTTTAATTTTTTTTACCCGCATAACCAACATCAAAATCAAACAATTAACTCAAATTTCGAAAATTGATCAAACAATGATACGTTGGTGATTAAACCCTAGTTAATGAAAGTGATAAGGAGCTGACATGGCGAATTGTGAATTGGGAGGAATTCCTTGGAATAAATTGTAAATCTGGAAAACTTGACTCTCCACCCTCCATTGATCTTCCTGAGTTTTTGTGCCTCTTTCAATCTCCGTTGCCATTGCCATAGGAATCTGATTCTCCATCTATGAATTTAACGACAGGAAAATTGAAAACTAGAGGAATTTCTTTCTTGCTTTAACTAGACGGTAATGAAAGAGGGGTAATTTTTAGTTTGGTCAAGTCAATGGGCCAATTTTTCACTTTAATCAAAAAAAATTTGCCTATCACCAAAATAGCCTATTATTGAGTAAAAGATAAAAATACCCTTAACTAGTTTATATAATTACAAAAATAGAATTTTCTTTCAAAAGATAAAAATACCCTTAATTTACAAACTAAAAAATCAAACACTTTTCACTTTATATTTAATTATTTATTTTAAACAATTACTCAAATTAAAAAAATTAATATTAAATTTACTTTCTTGTTTAAATATTTCATTAATTAATTATCTTAATCGATTATGTATATTATTTATTTAATATTTAATTTCTTTATTTAATTATTTATTTAATCACTTGCTTAAATAAAAATTTAATATTTAATTTGATTTCTCATTTAAATATTTTATTAATTTATTATCTTAATTGATTATGTATATTTAATAAATTATTTAATTATTTATTTTAAACACTTATTCAAATAAAAAATTAATATTTAATTTTGGTTTCTCTTTTAAATATTTCATTAATTAATTATCTTAATTGGACCTTATTTAATTATTTATTTTAAACACCTACTCAAATAAAAAAATTAATATTTAATTTGGTTTCTCGTTTAAATATTTCTCTATTAACTATCTTAATTGGTTATGTATATTATTTATTTAATATTTAATTACTTTATTCAAATTATCACTTATTTCAATAAAAATAATAATATTTATTTTAATGTCTTATTTAAATATTTCTTTAATTAATTGTCTTAATTAGTTATGTATGTTATTTATTTATTGTTTAATT